>NC_134859.1:99235625-99590000 GCF_049852395.1 Peromyscus maniculatus bairdii | reverse complement strand
GTTTTTTACCCTTGTATCTACAATCTAGAATAGCACCCAACACACTGTAAAGGCATATTTTAGGCGTTTTCATAAGAAATACTGGAAACATATCTAGAACCCTCACCAAGTCTTCCTTGTGACAGACAATACTTTTTTTCACTTTTTTAATTAATAATGTTTTATTCATTCCACATACCAGCCACAGATCCCCCCTCATCCTTTCCCCCCAAGACTTTTCCCCAGCCCACTCCTCATCCCTTCCTCTGAAAAGGTATGACCTCCATTGTTAACATTAAATAAGAAAGCTCACTAGAAAAGCATCATACTGCACATATATTTTTCAGATTTATTTTTATTTATGTGTATGTATGTACATAGAAACGTGTGTCTGTACATGTGTTTTGGAATACCTGAGGAGGTCAAAAGAGGGCATTGGATCTCCTGGAGCCAGAATTACAGATGATTGTGAGTCATTCAATATGGGTGCTGGGAACTGAACCAAGGTCTCCAAGAAAAACTGCAAACCTCTGAACCGCTGAGGCATCTCTCCAGCCCACTTACTATGAATACTTAAAACAAATTTAGAGCCAAAAGATTATTGTAGGCTAGGAGACATTCACAAATCAAATGTTTTCAGGGCCAATTGAAGAATCTCCCTAAAAGGTCTGGATTAAAGGATGCCTATTCAAGTTGATTTGTGGCTTAAAACACTATGAGTCTAAACCCATTTCTAATCCCTCAGTGAAGGATTCCTGGACTTGGAACCTGTAGGATTACAGTTGTGTTTCTTAGACACATCAGTGATGGGATAACTGGGCAAAGTGTTTAATCCATTTGGGGCTTAAGCTGTAAATTGGTGATGACGCCCATAATAACAAGGACCTCACAAGATCATGGAAGGGATCAGTCTGAGATCATGGACATCACTTACAATCCTCAGCATCTTCATATATAAGGATAAAGACTATGAACCCAAGCCAAGAGGAAGCAATAAGTTCAATGCTAATCTTCTCTTACCATAAGATTTTTTTATTATGATAGTTGTTCAAAACTTAAAGAAATTCTAGCCTGTTAGAGAAACTATTTTAAATAGCCTCAAAATATTGTAAGTAATGTTCATTTTATGCTGTGTGAGTGTGTGTGTGTGTGTGTGTGTGTGTGTGTGTGTGTGTGTGTGTGTGTGTGTGTACCAGCAGAGGCCAGAAGAAGATGTCAGACCCCTGGAGCTGGAGTGAGTTCCAGAAGGTTGTAAGCTGCCAGACATGGGTGCTGGTCCTCTGCAAGAGCAACAAGTGTTCTCAGCTTCTGAGCCATCTCATCAGTGCAATCGTATTCCTTGTAATGACCTCAGCTGCATGCTTACAGGCTGGATTTCACTTTTCTCAGCTACAGTTGAGTTTCCTATTTCCTGCCACTCACATCCAGGTGTGCTTCCTCCCCATTTTAAAGTATCAGTCTGTTGAATACACTGCTGCAGTTGAATCAAGTGAACACAAGGTGGGCAGCTTTAGAATACTGGTATTAATCTAGGTTCCAAGGATGCTTTGCGATTTCTGTTGCCTGAAATGGCTCTCATCAGTATCTTCTTCACTGTCACTGGGGTGGTTAATATTCTGAACCTACCACAGGGTCTAGAAATACCCAGGAGGCAAAACTTGGCCTGCAAGGAAGCTTTTACAGTAGGTTAAGTGAAGCAGGAGACGAGTTCTAAGCGGGAGCAACACAATCTCTCAGGCTGGGGTCCCAGACTGAGTCAAGAAGGGCGAGTCCACAGAGCCGGCATTCTCCTCTTTGCCTCCTGAACAGAGATACAATGTGACCAGCGGCCTTGTGTTCTTGCTGCCATGAATCCCCATCACGATTACATTGTGTCCTTAAACTGTGAGCCCGAACAAATCCCTTTCTTTTTAGTTGAGTTGCCTTTCTCAAGTGTTTTGTCACAGCAACATGAAACTGAACAACTAAGTTTGCTTAAAAACTGGGCACTACCTACCCCAATCCTTCTACGCTTTCGCAAATCTTTGTATTATTATCTTCCCCCACCCTTTGCAAAGAAGCAAATTGGAATTCTAGGAGTGTAAACTGATCTATTCATTTTTTAAATGGTAAGTCAGGGTAGAACCAGGCTTTTCATCTACAACCACGGAATCTCTTTTGTTTACATTTTTACATTGTGCGTGTGTGTGTGTGTGTGTGTGTGTGTGTGTGTGTGTGTGTGTGTTGATCATGTACCATAGCACACATGTGGAGAATAGAGGAGAACTAGCAGAAATCAGTCCTCTGTGTATGTGTGTGTATTTCTCAGGTATCCAATTCGAGTTCTCAGGCTTTGCAGCCAGCAATTTTTTGTCTACAGAGCCATTTCACCGGCCCAGTAAATCACTGTCCTAATACCCAAACCTCATCATGTTGCAAGCTTCTGTGGATAGCAAGTTCCTTAAAGGCAGGTGGTCTCAAAAGAAAAATGAAAAGAAGAGAGAAAAGCAAATAACAAAAACAAGAAATGTGCAGATTATGGCTCCTGGGAGGCGGTCTCCCCACAGCTGTATCATGTTCCCTTGGACATGGGTCTGCTTTCCCTAGACTTGACCTAATTTCCTTAAGACTTTGACACATGAGTGTGGCCATTTCTCTGGCCTCCAGGGGTGCACTAACTTTGGCTAGAATACTACAACTCCTTGTTCTTTTGGTCACTGAAATGTCTGACAAATGTAGAGCACAACAACAAAAATAAAAAAAACTTACAGTGTTATAATTTTTAAATCACCTAACTAATCAATAAATAGAGGCAGTAGGTATATTTTCCTTTGTGTTATATTCAACCTTTGTTAGGATCTTACTAGGCCATTTACTTCTCGTGCATGCAGCTCAGCATCCAATGAAAGAAACGTGAAGCCCTTATATATCATCCTGGCCTTGCTTCCAGCTCACCACTGGTCTTGCTGTGTTTAAATGATTCCTTTCTTTTGACAGGAATGGCAGCACTTCAGGACTCCTTGTGTGGAAGAAAGTTGGCAGAGAAGAAGTCCACCGTGAACAGTTAAACATTATATGAATTAATACTCCCCATCAGTACTTTAATGGGTAAAATGCATTGATCGCTTGGAGAATTGGGCTGAGGGCTACAGTCATAGGCAGAGATGTCTGATTTGACATCTTTAAAAAAATATATATGTCTGCAATGTAATCTACTCCCAATTACACAACAACCCCACCAAAGTAGTGCCGAGTGGTCCCACTACAGTAGTAACATGTTATAAAAGCTCAGGTTTCAGGACAATTAGCTTCTGGCTGCAGTTTATTACCCCATCTGAGATTTAAAACATTTATTTTTCCATTGCATTCCATCAACGCTTATGTGTCTGGGGCAGGCGCTTTAAGACAATAACGGAATGGCAAATATCTGTCTGGCAGGAGTGCGTTCTAGAAGAAGGGGACATTACATTAAAAAAAAAAACAAACAAGGCACAATACATTAACAAAAACAACTTCTTTAAATATTTAAAATAGCCAGGGACGAGATGTTTTACAAAGAAAAACAGATGTAGTGAACTAGCACTGTGTAGAAAACTGAAGAAACACTTGGAAAATGGGATTACCCTGTTCTTTTTTTTTAAGGTTTTTTGTTTGTTTGTTTTAAATTTATGTGTATGGGTGTTTTGCCTGAACGTATGTCCATGTACCAACTATGTGCAGTCTCAAAATGAGTATGTCAGATACCCTAGTTTTGGAGAAATAGAAGTTTGTGAGCTGTCATGTGAGTGCTGGGAATTGAATCCTGATCCTTTGGAAGAGCATCTTGTACGCTCAACTGCTGAGCCATCTCTCCAGCCCTTATTCTGTTATTCTAAAGATAATTTTGAAAAAGAGCACCTCTGTCTGTATCTATTTACCTGCTTCATGTCCTTAAGACTTCTGATGTGAGATAACTGAATCTCTTCCCAGATTCCTTAGTTCACAGGATGCTGGCAGTTAGGGGCTTTGTATTTCTGAGTGGTGATGACAATAGAGAAGTTTGTCAGAAGTCTGTTTCATAAGGAGGAACTAAGCTAAAGCCTTCTGTGGATAATCTTATTAAAATTTCCTCCAAGTTCTCTGGTTAGGTATTATTTTTGCATCCACTTAGTGATGAGATTGAGGCTTAAATATTGTAAAATTAAAATTTACTGTACAGATAATAATGGAAGGCCTTGAAAATGCATTTTATTCATTCTTTATGCATTTTATATACGTGTACAGAGTATCTTGCTCATACCCCTACGTACAACTCCTTCCTACCTAACCTTTCCCAGGATCACCCATTCAACACATCTCCCTCTCAACTTCAGATTCTTTTTTGATGCATTTACTTATCTATTTATTATATTTTAATCCACTGAATAATTAGTGCCGCCCATAGGCTCATGAGTGTGGGGTCATCAACAAAGGAATATGTTTCCTGTCAGTGGTCAAATTTTTGTTTTTGTTTTCGAGACAGGGTTTCTCTGTGTAGCTTTTACACCTTTCCTGGAACTCACTCTGTAGACCAGGCTGGCCTCGAACTCACAGAGATCTGCCTGCCTCTGCCTCCCAAGTGCTGGTATTAAAGGTGTGCACCACCACCGCCCAGGCACATCTTTGAAGAAAAGTAACCCTCCCTCCCCAAGTAGCTTTCATCTGCCAGCAGTTTCTCAGCAAGGGTAGGGCCCCTCCCCATCCCTGCTGGAAATTTTGATTGGTTTGATTTTGCCCAGATCTGTGAGCTCATGTGTGCAACATCTATGCCATGTCTGGAAGACTGTGTGTCACAACACTCCTGTCCATCTTCCAGCTCTTACATTTCTTTCTCCCTGTTTCTGCCATATTCCCTGCACCTTTGTTGGGGCAGGGAGGTTGAAACTGTGGCATTCATTACAGAAATGCCTGGCACAGGATGCTAGTGATGGTGTCAGTGACAGATAAGGAAGACAGCAGGAGTGACCCGGGAAATAATCTTGTCTATGTCTCCTATGTTTTATTAAGTAACTCTCTTTCTTCTAGATCTCTGAATCATAGCTATTTTTCATGTCCTTTTATCCTAATGTCCACTGCATCTTCTTCTGCTCTCACTCATTGTTGTCTGTCCCTCACGGTGGGATCTCATGCTTCCTTGAGGATGCTGAGGTGATGTTGAGAGGTCAGCTCTTCCAGTACTCAGTTATAAATCACATCTATACTCCAAGCCATATTATTTCTATCAAAGAATCTTTAAAATCAGTTTCTCCAGTGATTAAGACCCTCATTTCTGGGACCTGTGCTGGCATATGTTTAGCCCTTTGAAAATAGTCAGAATACTGACCTAACTTGTATTCTGTAAGTCTAAGCATGTATAAAGAGCCTTTCCTTCTTAATGGTTCAATCCTTTGATCCTTTAATGCAGTTACTGATGCTGTGGTGACCTCACCCCCCCATCATACAATTATTTTGTTGACATTTCATAACTGTAATTTTACTACTGTTGTGAATTATAATGGAAAGATCTGATATGTAAGATATCTAATATTCGATCCCTGTGGAGATTGTTACCACAGGTTGAGAACCATTGATTGCTTCAGATTGAGCATAGTGTATGCATTTGCTCAATGGATGTTTATAGATGCCCACTGTTTGTGCTATTCTTTCAAGGCACAGAGGGCAATAACAGTAAGTAAACCTGTGGTTTTGAGTGGTTTAGACTCATAACAAGAAATGTGGATGTGAACTGGCCAATATTAGACTAAAAAGACAACAGGTACTAAGAGTGCACACAGTGAAAGATGCGTGGTTTAAAACTGGATGGACGTGTGGGTGGGAATCTGATTTCTGTGGATTTTGCTGAGTTCTTAGTCCCGCATGCCGAGAGGTGAAACTTGATGAGTCTGTCAAATATAAGTGTATCACCTCAGGAAGGGAAAGCCGGAAGAAGTAAAAACCCTTCTCAGAAGGAACCAGGATGAGCATTCCCTGAAGAATGTGAACATATATCAAGGTAAATAGAAATCCATCACCCTGCAAGAGACATCGACACAACCTTAGTAAAGCACGAAGAATGGGAGTTTGCAGTCTGTCTATGAAGATCCAAGAATATCCACTTCATCCTGAATATGTGTGGTGTCTACAGCAGGATAAAGTGATCAGGCTTGCAATACACGCCAGCATCTTTATACAGGAGCTGAAGTACTAGGTAAATCTCAGAATATGAATTTGTAAACTTGGAAGTCTGTGCTTTCAATCCTAAGTATCTTTGTGAAATTTTTTTTTCAATGAATGCAGTTATAATATTCAAATAAACTCTTCTTGTGGAAAAGAAATTGAAGTGGGGTCTTTCATTCTATCAAGGTCTACTTTCTATACCTAGGATTAGGCCTGCATTGCATTGTCTATCCCTTAACCACTAAACATAGCAATCCATTAGACAAAACTCCTCTCTGTGGAGGTTCAAGCAAAAGTTTGTGCGTTAGTCTTCAGGCTTCACCCTTTTAATCTGGAGGGGATGAAGAAAATCAAGAATCAAGTATGTACATTGAGGAAAACAGGAATTTGGCATGCTGTTTTCTTGTGAAAATATGTACAGGGCTGGAGAGACGGCTCAGTGGTTAAGAGCACTGGCTGCTCTTCCAGAGAACCGGGAAGAGGTTCCCAACACCCACATGGTGACTATCAACTTCTGTAATTCCAGTCCAGAAAGCACCCTTTTATGACCTTTTTGAGCATTGCACTTACAGAGTACACAGACATGCATGTGGGCAAAACATTAATACATATAAAAATAAAAAGATCTCAAAAAATTAAATGTATCAAAATACATTTGTAGATGACATTTTTCAAAATATTTCAGTGAAGCACCAATTTTTCTCCTTTCTTTCTTCCTTCCTTCCTTTCTTTCTTTCTTTCTTCCTTCCTTTCTTTCTTTCTTTTTTTCCTTCTTTCTTTCCTTTTTTATTTTGTTCATTCTTTCTTCTCTGCTAGCTGTTATTCAAGGATATTGCTAAGTCAGGCATACAGAAGAAATATCAAAATAGAGAGTACTTCTGAAAGAATAGCATCAAATTGATTTGCTGATCACTTGGAGAGGTTTCAGTGGGCAAATAGTTTATAAAATATTAAGTAGTTCTTCCACAGAGAAAAAATAAAATTCTCAATGTTTTTTCCTGGAGTTATGTAGAAACTCCCTACCTTTGCTGCTAGTTCTGTTTTCCCAGAATGAGCCCTGGTATCAACAGAAATACTCAGTTAAAGTCACACAAAGCTCGGTTTTAAGATTAACTCTGCAAATATCTCACTCAATCTCTCTCTGTTCTGCCAATTGGAAAAACTGAAACCATAGTACCTAATTCAGAGGTGGGCATGGGTGTCATTAGAAGTCAATGGAGACTCTTCAGTTTTGCACTCAGTAGGCTTGTCTTCAACATACATTTATTGAGTGAGGGGAGGCTACATTGTGGTCAATGTCCAACTTTACTATCAAGTTTATTACTTATGCTTCCAAGCTAATTGCGTAAGAGAAGAGAGTTCCAGGTATAAAAACAGTTTTATCTCTAATAGCCGGGATGGAGTTGTTGTATATGGAACATCATGAATAGAAATATTGACAGGATATCCTGAAGCCCTCATGCTTAGTATTTACACACCTTTGCTTGGGAATAATAAAGCAGCTTCCAAAGAGGAAACCCAGGAGCCATTCAGGAGCGTAAAAGCACTCCTAACAGAAGTGATCACCTTGGTAGCTGTCAAGGGAAAGTGTCTTTGTTTTTGGTGGATTGCAATGAATAGCCCTAGCCTTTTACAAAACAATATGCAATTGTTACTAAGATGCCAACTGGGCACAGGGGAAGAGATTCTATGCTCTTGGGAACCAGGGGACTCAGTTAAAACAAGATTGAGTAAAGGGATTATTCTTAGTTCTGATACTTTCCTGCCAAATTTGGACCTGATTCAGTGGTCACCCTGACAAAGTCTTAGGTTCCCTGCAGTAATTCTGAGGACACAGACAGCCACCCTCACATGACCAGAAGGTAGCAAGGACTGGATATGCCTGTTGTCTTCAATGTCTTCAAAGCTGGTAAAGCCAGGTTCTGTTATGAGCACAAAGCAGGAGGGAACTTATGCAGAAATATCACATAAATGTGGCTTCTCTGATGTTTTGGTCCTGGGATCATTTGCTCTGTTGAAGAAGAAGAGGAGGAGGAGGAGGAAGAGGAAGAGGAAGAGGGAGAAGAGGGAGAAGGAGGAGGAGGAGGAGAAGGAGGAGAAGGAGGAGGAGGAGGAGGAGGAGGAGGAGGAGGAGGAGGAGGAGGAGGAGGAGGAGAAGAAGAAGAAGAAGAAGAAGAAGAAGAAGAAGAAGAAGAAGAAGAAGAAGAAGAAGACGACAAAGCAAAATAAAAATAAACTACTGGGATTATACAGATTTTTATTAGAGGTATGATCCATCAAGAATTACAAGGGAGAAATTAAAGTGTGCATTGGTTAATATATTTAGAACAAAAATAAGCATTTACATGTTAATCTATGTGGCATATTTTTAATGGGAAATGATTATGCTCACCAAAAGTAATGGGAAAAAATTTAATGTTAACACTTCTGGAAATCTAATGTCTGATTTCAAAAAAAAGGCAACTGAGGAGGCTGGAGAAATGGCTCAGACATTAAACACATTTGCTACTCTTGCAGAGGAAACAGACTCCCTTCTCAGTGCTCACAGTTGTCTGTAACTCCAGCCCCAGGGGATTTAATGCCCTCTTCTGGATTCCAAAGGCATTCATGCATGTACATAGAAACAAAAATAGACATATACAAACACATAACTAAAGTAGAAAAAGAAGTCATCTAAACCTCCCTGAATCGGTCTTTCAGCCCTGTATCATTTTGTTTCATGCTGCATTGGTCACATGAAGAATAGCAGTTCATCAACTTTTTGCAGGAAAAAAGAACACTTCATGCTCCTCTGAATTTATCACATGCAATCTGAAAGAGGCATGCATAGAAATTCTGGGTATAATAACAATCTCAATATTTTCTCTTATTTTATCAAGATTTGGGTAAAACTGCCTTTTTAAAAATGGCATTGTCTTTATTCAGACCAAAGAACTTTTATGTGGGAATTTCTGTGCACATGTAAAACACAGGGAAGATGGCCAGCTACTGAATGTCTGTATTATCATAAAAAGTAGTTTTTCAAATAAGTGTATTACATTTTGCGTGTGTGTGTGTGTGTGTGTGTGTGCATGTGTGTGCGTGTGTGTGTGTGTGTGTGTGTGTGTGTGTGTGTGTGTGTGTGTGTACAATCCTGTGTCGCGTTGTTTGTGTGGAGGCCAGGGAACAACTTAAAGGAGTCGATTCTTTGTTTCTGTCACATGGATCCAGGGAGGAAATTGAGCTCCTCAGGTGTCTGTGCGCCTCCTCCCACTCTGAGCCGTATTACAAACTTCAGAGTTTAGCTTCTCAGAAAAAGTTGAAATAATTTCTCCTGGAACACTATGGAACATAATTTGAGAACATCAGTTTTATTGAACTACTATTTCTTATGTATTTTTTAAATAAATGCATAAGGATCTGGGGCAATTGAGGGAGGCAACATGTCATGACAGCACTTAGTCTAAGTTAGGGACTGAAAAAGTTTGTGTTATGAGGAACCAGACATTTTTGACATCTGTGTTCCTGGTGACCTAGTCCAAGGTCCCTTCTACTAAATTCCATTGATTATTTATCTTTCTCTGGATCTGCATGGCCCTAGCAAATAGGCAGCCATGGGGAAGAGGGATAGCTGGGCCTCTTTCTTCATATTGTCTGAAGCAGAGCTATTGTGTGTCAGTCAGTTGACCACAGCAGTTCTCTCGGCTTGATACTAGTATATTGTGTAGAAGAGATTTGAATCTAAACTGTGTCCATCCCTGTGGCCTCCACTTTCCAGGAAACATCTTACTTGACTCTCTTCTGTCTTCGCACTGGTGTTCCTGGAGGAGCACAGTCATCTTCCCTGAGAAAGTAGTTTATTACACTTGAAAACACACACACACACACACACACACACACACACACACACACACACACATCTATTTTTCCATTATCCATCCATCCATCCATCCATCCATCCATCCATCCATCCATCCATCCATCCATCCATCCATCTATTATCTCTCCATCCCTTCATCATCCATCCATCCTTAGAAAGAGCAACAGCCAACCCATAGATAGACCCCTCTATCTGTGGGCTTGGGGCAGATACTGACAGTGTCTCAGAAATGTGAGATTGCTCACATTCATGTGAGAACCAAATGATGTTTGCCAATACTTTGGCTGCTTTCAAGGGGAGATGTCCAAAGTCTACAGTATAAACCATCTTTCCCGGCTAGTTCAGCCAAATCAGGAGAGTGGAAAAGTCAGACTGTGGTAGGGCCGATTGGTGGATCCTGGTTCTATGAATACATGGAAAATGGAAGTTTCCAGGGAGGTGTAATTGGCACCTTAGAGGAGAGCCAAATTAACTTTTAAAAAGCTGAGAGTGACTAACAATCCCTGCAAAGGACTAATTTTGGAATCAAACCTGGTGAGACTACACTGGTCAATCCAGAGAACAACTGGCCCAATGACCTAATTACCAACTCGCTGGGAAAAAATGAAACCAGTCCTTGGAAAATTGCGTCAATATTATGACCTTTTGTGGGCACTATTTTTAAAAATACCCGTGGCTATCCTGAAAATGTTCCTTTCTTTATAACTAACCACATGCTGAAGGCCAGTTTCATTTTGAACATACAATAACAAAGCTCTTCATGTTTAAGGATAGTCTCACTAAAACTTCTAGGCTTGAAGGCTAATTTAATAATTAATAAAAGGAGTCGTTACACCAGTGCCCTGGAAATGCACTTGTATCCAGATGTGATGGGCTTCTCTTTTTAATGGAACACCAGTTCAGTGAGTCTGTCCATATTTTTATGACCAGAACTCTCTTGGAAGAATATTATTGTTTACTTCTGTAGCCAAATGATCTAACAAGTGTTGGGGAGATGGCTCAGTTAGTGACGTGTTTATGTGTAAGCACCAATACCTTAGTTCACAGCTCCATCAACCTCACTAAATCTGGACACTGTGGTACCCATCGGTAGCCTTGACACTTTGGGGAAGAGGGACAGAGACAGAAGAATCCCTGGGGTTTAATAGAGACCCATTCTAGAGAAAGTAATAAACTACAAGTTCAGTGAGATATCCTGTCTCAAAAACTAAGGTGAGGAAGACCTGAGGACGTTACTCTATGTCAACTTCTGGTCTCCATGTGCATACATGTGCATGTACACCAGCACATACATATACATACACACTTAAGCATATGTATACCCATATAACACACATGCACAAGAATAAATAAATAAATATAAACAAATAAATGAGTGTTCTAACAATTTTTCTGTTCTGGATAGGTGCCTTTAGTTTTCCCCTCTTTTAAGAATCTGCCACAAACAGGCCCCTGAAAAAGTGTGGAATATTGTTTAATGGGCCTACTTGATTTTTTGCTTGTATCTGTGATCATCATTCTGAAGCCACCAAGGGGAATACTTCTAAGTACAGAAAATGTGACTCTGGAAGATATATGAATTGGCATTAAAAATCAATAAGCCCATGAATGAATGAATGAGTATTCAAACAACATCCTTCTATATACATCTACACTTCATGTATATGTGAATATATATATATATATGTGTGTGTGTGTGTGTGTGTGTGTGTGTGTGTGTGTGTGTGTATACACACACATATATATGCATGCACACACACATATATGGAGAGGGGGAATTAGTTAGTCAACTGAACAAGAAATGGCTTAGGATATCTGACAGTTTGTAGGCAAACATCACTTAGTAAAATGCTTGTTAACTTGATTGTGTTAGCTGGATATATTCTAGGGGTGAATGAAGAACAGCTAGAATAAAGTTAAGCCAAATCATGAAACATAGAGATGAAACATTGGTGAGAATGTCAGACATCAGCATGAAATCTGCAGACGATTTCAGGAGCTTCCCTCATCTTTGAGGAAAGCCCTTTCTGAAGGAACCACTTAATGAAAACCAAAGCATTCATTCAAAGAGAACGGATAGCTTTCTTGCCTCCCTCCTTCCCCTGGCTGATTAGAACACACTGGGGCTTCTCAGGCCACCGTATACTCCCCTCAGCTGTTTGTTTAGAAGTGAGTCTACACCTGCCCTCATGGCTTCCAACTCTCCACCAACATCCTGATACACTTCCCCTGTGCGACTCTCCCACAGGCCCCAGAATCCTTCTCCTTGGAAGATAGGATTGTCTCCGCGTCAAGGCAGTGTACATGGTTTCCGAGAATATATTTTGAAGTATAAAGATTCTCTTAGAGGTTTATCAGAGTGACCATTGTTGTGGTTTGTTTTCAGAAGCCAACCTGGCCTTCTAATTCCTCAGCTATCTGCCTGCATTTGCAACAAACTTTGCTACGGACTTTTTTTTTTTTTTTTTTTTTCTTTTTCTGTTTTGAGACCCAGATGAAGGTTTCTTTTCTGGCCCTATTTTTTTTTTTTTAGGAGCAGCACTTCTGAAAATTCCCAAACCCAGCATAGAGATTTTATGAAATCAAGTGTTTCTAGGTCTGACTTTTAGTAATGTCCCAATTTCAAACACTCTTATTCTACTACAGCTGTGTTGTTTGCTTTCAGCTCTGATGAGGTTCCTACTCCTTAGGTTTTTGCCTCACTGCCTTTTGTGAAAAACTACTCCATAAATCACAGATTTTAAAAGCTAAAGCTGAGAGGGGAGCTCTCTAGTACACTATGCAAATCCTCACAATGGGAGAAATGATGCTTCTGTTGCCTTGGGGAGGCTCGCGTGGTGCAAGACTCTGACATAATATAACATCTTGGATCGGTGTCCCCACCATGCCAGGGAAAGCACCGATCCCAAAACATTTCCTTCTCACACACTGTTGTCAGTGTTATTCCAGGTAATGATTTATTGACAAGAGTAAAAAGATGTCTTTACCCTACACCAGTCCCTTAGAGATTCTAGTTTCTTTTAAGGGTCAGGGACAGACGCATCAAAACCATTCTGGTCTGCAAGATAGACCAAATTCACTCTTCTGTAGAGCTTTCATTCCAAATAATGACAATGTTTAGAAGAGAAAGTCAGACCATGGGGTGTCAATTCAGCAAGAGGGGATAGGAGGACCAGTGTAGGCGGGGGAGATAGTGTCTTCAAAGGGTCAGGGTTCTGAACTGGAGAAACACCAGATGGTGAATGTGGAAAGTTTGAGGGAAGGAACACTCTCAGAGGATGGTGAATAAACCGTCTGAAACCAAAAGATGGGGCAGTTGAAGTGTGGTGAAAGGAATGGAAAGCGGCTAAGAGATGGAGTAGAAGGACAGGTGTGACTCTAAGGATCAGGGAGTTCTGTAAGTGCAGAGGAGAGGCACTGGGCCTTGATGTGCAGATGAAAATTTTCATTCTACACAGTCCTAAATGCCTGTTAATTGTCTTCCCTAGTTAATCACACACCAGAAATAATAACGCTAGGTCAGTAGTGTATCTGCTATGTATGAATTGTGCTGTATCTCCTTACCCCTTATAGTTTAGGGTCCTGGAGAAGCTGAGAAAGTCTAGGGCCCTCGTCTGCAACTCCCCGACTCCTACTTTCCCCCCTTCTCTTTCTTTTCTCTTATTTATTTATTTTTACAGAAACCCCACTAAAAGAAATGAAATTTTACCCAGCATACAAACCTACCCGCGGTACTACGGCTATTGCAAGCTTGTATTTGTGTTTCATGCTTCCATCCAGGACAAAGACCCCCATCCCCCTTGAAAGTAAACTCTCTAGAAAACAAGTTTAGTGAATATGTCATATTTCATGATGTTCTGCATGAGCTTTCTTGATATTAAGTTGTTGCAGAGTTGGGAGACTGTCCTCCTCCTCCTTCTCTTCCTCTCTTCACCCCCTCCATCCCTTCCTCCTCTTTCTCCTTTTGGCAATGAAGATATCATATCTTGTAATGGAATGTCTGTGGAGCAGGAATTCTGTCTGCACTATAATGTATATTATTGTGCTTCCTGCCTGAGATTCTTCAAGTGGGAAAATATGGAGTGCTAGTTAGATTCTTCTGTTCATCACAACCATCAGATATTTGTTGATTCTGAATTATATGCAGAACATGACTGTCCAGAAATCCATATTTATTTTCAATAGTACAAGCTTATTTATATTTATTTGTGTATGTGTATATAGAGAGATATAGACAGACAGGTATAGCTATAAAAAGATATATATATATATATATATATATATATATATATATATATATATATATATATATATATATATAATTTTTGGTGTTTTGTGTGTGTGTGTGCTCACATGCTATGGCACATGGATGGAGTTCAGAGAAAAATTTTTTAGATTCAAATCTTTCCATCTTGCTCCAAGGATCTCTCTTTCTACTGACATACTTTGGACTCCAGACTCACTGTCTTATGAGCTTTCAGGAAGTTCTCCATTCTCTGCCTCCCATGTTATCAGGAGAATGGTGGGATTACAGATGTACACCACCGCATCTGGCTTTGTTATGTGAATTCTGGGGACTGTACTTGGGCTGTCAGACTTGGGCAGCAAATGTTTTTTACCAACTGAGTCATGTCAACAGCCTGCATATTAAACAATGTATGATCCCTTTATATGTAGTCCTATAATGATCAAAACAGTCAACAAGCCTAGTCAGGGCACAAATTTCTCAAGAAATCTTGAGAAAAGCTTCTGATAATATTGACAATTTTTAAATCTCTACAAAAACTAATGTAGTCAGTGCTGTCTTGAGGCTGTGGCAGGACCACAGAAATGGAACATAATAAGACAGAAATTAAGGCATTCATGACTTGGTGTTTACAATAAGCCATATTCCCTGAGGCAGCTTCCAACCTCCTATGTGGGCCTAATTTTCCAGTTATTCTCTCTCCTTCCTGCATTGTACTTTGTGCCTGTTGGACTGGTTTGAAGCGTGAAGGTTAATATATTGGGTGTGAATGGGGGAAGACGTCCATGCCACTACCTAGAGGTTATTAATCATTCATTTGTTATTTTAGCATTGAGAATATACTTTATCTCAGAGGTTTGAACATGTACCTGGGAGGCAAGCTGTTACTTAGTGCTACAGACCTAACTGGATCACACAACAGCACATTTTATGCACCTAGTCCTGATTCTTGTCTATGATAAGACCACAGAATCAACAGTCTTTTGTCTTTTACCTTATAGTTAATTTCTCTTTATAACAGACATTGATTTATCAAATGTCTCAAAATTGTTTAATCTAAATAATGGACATCTAGATCTGTAAGATGTGCATAGTAACGGAAGATGCTATTGTTTGGTCCTGTCACCTCAATAATACTACAAAGAATAAAACAAACCTTGTTATTTATTTAGTTTATCTACTTTTGGGTAGTTTTGTGGTTTTATGTAAGCACACATAAAATGTACAATGAGCTGTCTATTCATTTTCCCCATTGCTCCACCTGGTGTTGAGATAGGCAGTTCTGGTGGTCAGTTAGACTGCCCTTTCTTTGAGGACTTTGAACTTTTTTTTGGCGGGGGGGACACACTCAATGCAATCTCAGCACAGTAGGGTTCACTTCTCTACCTACATTTTTTTTTTCATTCTGAAACAGAATGTCTCACTGGATCTGGAGCTCACTGATTTGGCTGGACTGGGTGTCTAGGGAGTGTCTAAGGTCTGCCTGTTTCTACCTCCCTAATGCTGAGATTGTGGGTGTTCACCACCGCATCAAGCTTTACTATATGTGTACTGGGAATACAAACTCAAGACCTCATATTTTTGCATCAAATGCTTGACCTACTGTGTCTTGTTCCTAGGCCTTTAAACTTCATGTTTCTTGAATTTACCCATCAATAGGCTTATTAAAAAATAATTTGATGGAGAACTTGATGTTTTTCCTTTATATTATTGTTTAGGGGAAAGAACCCTCCTCTTTACAAGATGTTAAGAGACATTTGATTGATTAGGTCAACTGCTACTGAAGATTTTATTTTTGTATAGAAGTGGGACTTGTGACTGACATTGTGACTGTGGGTAGGGTGTTCAATTCTATTATCTATGGGAAATGTAATTGACAAGCATTCCAGTGGTGATGGGAGACAAAGTCTGTAAGGAAAGTATGACATCATAATGCTATCCCAAGCAGCAATTATAAAGCAACACAGGGATCTACTGCTCTCTCACAGGAGTACATGGTGCCATTGACTTCAGAAAAGTGACCAGTCCTTAGGAAAATGTCTTGCCTATTGGCTGGGTCCTAGGATATGAGCTGGTGGCTTGATTTATTGCATGGCTTTGTTAGTGAAATGTTGCTGAAATCAAAGCATTTATTTGCTATCTACATAGGAATATCCATGTTAAAAGCTAACTCTGGACAAGGATTTTAGTCAATGATGGGTGAAGAGAAAGATTTATAATAATGGTAGCACCAGGAATTAATGACCCCCTGTGTTCTGCAGCTTACAGATGCACCCAAGAGCAAGCTTGAGCAATAAGCTACTGATTTTTCTATTTCCAAAGTCCTTGTGGAATGAAGGCCCAAAGAACACTATCCCATCTATTTAATCTAATCAATAGTAGATGAATTTGGCAATGCAGCCTCAGATAAAAAATTTAAAAATGGATTTTTTTCTCCAACATGAAATCTATGTTGTTTTTCTGGCCAAAGTATAAATGTCTATTTGAGCTATTATAAATATATCATAATACATTATTTTGTTACTGTTGTTAGAATATGATAAATCTAACCCATTTTATTATAATGTGCTATCAAAAGTCCCTACATAAAATTAGAGGTTCTGCAAAGAATCAGGCGTCTGTACTCTACCCCCCACAACAATGTTCATTTAACTCAAAATGTCTGGAGGCAATGGTGAAGCATTAAATAAGCTGGTAAAATGGGAAAAAAATCATTCAATTCAACTTCAACTTTATTTTTTGACTTAAGCAATTTTTAGAATGTGGATTTTTCATGATGATGTGAAATAAATTAACGTATCCCTTGGATCTTCACTGAAGATGTGAATCAGGAGAACTAACTCCTGAGAGGAGGTGGGATGATTCCTACAATCCACCAGAATAGTTTTTGCGGAATTGTTTCTAGCTTTCTGGTTGATTTGATCACATGCCAACTCGTCCCAGTGAGCTCATGTCTTTCTAGGGTTTAGTACTGAACATCTCATAATGAATACAAGGACTTTCTTGATGCTGGGTACTTTAGAACTATTATGCTAACTAGAAAACACAGTCAGTCTCTTTGGCAGTGAATGCCTTAGGATACCTAATACCTTCCTTCCCTGGAGTATCTATTTCATGAAGACACACACGCATCACTCTGGGAACTTCAGAATTCATTTTGTGCCTCTTGATATTAGTTTTTATATATTCTAGGAGTTTCTTTGCTTCCCAGATTGTCAGACTTAGTAGTAACTATCAAATACCTACTCAGCTCAGCTCAAAATTGAGATATGACCTCACTTTTGAAGCCCCTGCCTTCTGTCACTTTCTAGGTTAAGCTTAAGTGGGGCGTGATTATGTGTTATCTAGCCATCCCAGGAAACAAAGGGCACTTTTGTATTCCATGGATGAAATAGATATTCTCTCACTTTGCAAATCCTTCCCTTGCTTTGATACCGTGGTACTCTTGGGACAGGTGGAGGCCAGTGACCTAATGCCTGGGACAATCACTTTTATTTCAGATCTAGCTTACAGGTTTTATTACGTAAGCATATTAAGTTTGCTTGGAATAAATACTGTCAAGAATCCATCCAACCCACAATTCTGTGCCTGTCATCTGGAAGGGAGAACTCAGAGAGGTTACAAGAGGCAAAATACAACGTGCCGTTCCTAAGTCAGCTTTCTGTTGAGGTGCATGCAGTCTGGGGTAACAGCATGATCTGCTGTGTACCAATTATGCCACTCATATGCTTCATTTGCTATCTACACACATGGAAACTGGAGGCTTTCTTTTTCAAAGGCAAAACCTAAACCAAGATGCCAAAGCCACAAATCACGTATGCCTTGGGCGAAGCCCTCACAAGGAAAGAGGGCCGCAGACACATTTGTGCCTGTGGATATGCATTTGTACTTCAAGGGCTGAATTTTGGTATCGACTGGGCATAGGAGGAGAGCATGACTAAGTGGTCAGTGTCTGCAGGTGGGATTGGGTAGACACAGGTAAACAGTACACAAACGCTCACTGACTCTACTAACAAACTTAAACAAAACCTGGAAGGCACTGCTTACCGGCCTTACTGCTGTCAGCTTTGAGTTGTGGGTCCTTTATAAATGTAAATGTATTGCTTTTGGGAACTTCATATTTGGGTGCTGTAGTTATTATATCATTTCAACCCTTCTCTCCCTCCCTCCTTCTCTCCCTTCCTCCCTCTTGCCCCCCCAACTCTTCCTGTGCCCTCTCTCAAGTTCACAAGGGAAGCTACATCAATTAAATCTCAATAGTATGGTTACCTAAATAAGACCTGTAGAAAAATGATACCAGTTGCCAAGGCAACATGGATGAGGAAAAATTCACAAAGATACCCCCCCCCCCATCCCCGCATGAAGAGCTATGGGCAATCAATCGCTACTAAGAGAAGGAGAATCAGTCTTCTCCAGGGATGTGACTCCTGTTAGGTTTTCCAATCCTAAGGGGTCCACCCCAATCACATACATGTACATATGAGTGTTGCACGAATCTTAAAAGTTCTTATTAATAAAATCAAACCCGAGGCCAGTTATTGGGGTGAATACTGGAAGGTCAGAGAGACAGAACAAGCCACAGCTATCTCACCTTGCCAATTCCTCAGCTGATCCAGTTTCCTCAGACTGGAAGCTTCTGTGTCCTCATCCAGAATGAATCTCAGCTGAACTGTGTTGCTCCAAAGCCTGAAAGCTTAACCAGGCCAAATGCTTAACCAGCCAAAAGCCTCTAGTTTCTCGTCCTCACGCCTTATATATATCTCTCTGCTTTCTACCACCACTTTCTGGGATTAAAGGCTGGCTTCCTGGGATTAAAGGCATGAGTCACCATGCCTGGCTGTTTCCAATGTGGCCTTGAACTCACAGAGATCCAGAGGGATTGCTGTCTCTGGAATGCTAGGATTAAAGGCATGTGCTATCACTGCCTAACTAGTGGCTTTTCTGTTCTCTGACCCCAGATAAGTTTATTAAGGTACACAATATTTTGGGGAGCACAATACCACCACATATGAGCAAGACTAAATGAACTCAGTGGTGATACATCCGCCTGGATGGAGGAGCACTGTGTGTTTGGTCATGGATATCCTCACCAGCAGAAGCCAAATGCCTGAGTCCCAATGTCTGTCCCCCTGTCACCACATTAGGAAGGTGATGATGCTTGAAGACACAGTGTTCTCTGTGCAGTTCCAATTCCATGTCCTTTGTTCCCAACTGAGTGACTGAGATGAAAATGAGGTTTTGAGGGGCTGGGGATATAGCTCAGTTGGTAGGGTGGTTGCCTGGCCTTCAGGAAACCTGAGGTTCAAGTGCCCAGTGCTTTGTGAGCTGGGCATGGTTGTGCACATCTGTAATGCCTTTTCTTAGGAGATAGTGGTAGGAAGATAAGAAATTCAAGGTGATCTTTGATAGAGCGAGTTTGAGGACAGCCTTGGCAAGAGAGGACCCCATGTCAATTCTTTTAAAAGTTTTGAATATTGTTATATGTGTCCCAAGGATGATCTTGATTGTGTGTGAAGAAGAAGAACCTGAGTGAGCATGTGGGGAGGGTATCAAGTCCTCTGTTGAATTTTTTATCTGACATTTTTATGAGTCATCAATCTGTCTTTTTAAAGGAAGCTGTTAAGTTAAAAATAATACATGTTTTCTTTCCAAGAAAATTAAAACTGCGTACAAACAGATTTGAGCTGGTGTTACTAAAATGAAAGGAACTTTATACAATTTCTCAGTCCCAAATTACTGACTTGTGCAGTCCAACTAAGGGATATTTGTGTGTGATTTCAACTATGTTTCTGGTCACTTCTTGCATGTGAACTATATCCACTGAGTCGTGAGTGACACCCAAAAGATGACAATAATTAAAATGGATAGACAGAGTAAAGTATAATATGCCTCTTTGATACACAGCTATCCTTTGATAAAAGTTCCTAGAATTATGTCATGACTTCTGTTAAAACTGTTAGTTTTATTGATTGTTTACTGTATAAATCTGACAGGCATTGTGCCAAGTATTTCTTGTGGATGGTCCCATTTGCCTTCAAGACAATCTTCTGAGAGGTATACTAATTTTCTCCTTGTTTTTCACTAAGAAAAATCACTGTGTGTATTTCCTCAATATTAGTTTTGTTACATATAAATATTCCACAAGTAGAGAATAAACATCTGAGGTGGGACTCAAGGATATAATTTTTTGTTTGTTTTGTTTTAAGACTGGGTCTTGTTAGATAGCTTCATGCTACTTTGAACTCACCACATTCTCTTTGGGCCTGAGGAGTTCTGAAACACAGAACCATGCCTTACCTTAAAGATGTCACTTATAACTCATATGTGAAATGGTAATACACAAACTATTCTTACCACAGGAAATTTGAATCATTTACACTAAGATTAGAAGGCTGGAGTTCGCAGGTAGGATACATTTTAAACACTCTTTTATCTAGAGAAGGAGACAAATTAAACTTCTTTTAAATAAGATAACAGAATCAATATTACAGTTCCTGTTGACCTAGGACTCTGAGAGCCAGCTTTAGAACAGCGAAGACTGGAGAGGAAATTTATTAATGTGTCTAACTGAAAGATGGTGCCAGCAGAAAAGCAGCACGGACGTAGTAGGCACTTTGTGCCAATTGTTGAAGCTAACAAGCTGGAACTGGGTCTGACTTGTCTGCAGCTGCACTGGGGGCTAGTTGAATCTAGTTTGCTCAGAACGCCTTCACTTTCCAACAGTAAGTTTGCCCAGGGTCGCTAACTGGGAACACAAAAGGAAGAGAGTCACTGCGCCCTCTAGGGGATGTTGTAGAAAAACCTCCCCAAATGCAACTACCCTACAAATGAAGACTCTGCCCTTGCCCCGGAGAAAAGGAAGGAGGGAGAACACAGGCCCTGAGAAAAGACAGGGTTGTTCTTCCTCTAGAGTTTCCTCCCCCAGACGATCCCTAGAAGCATCCCATCAGACTTCTTAACAGGGCCTTAACTTTATCAAACCCTCAACTATTTTAATATTAAAAAGCAAGGTTGACAACATGCTATTCATTCTTGGCTGAACGCTTTTTCTCTGGCCCTTACATACCGAAATAGCTCTTTGAAGTGACAGGTTTCTACTTTGTTTGGCAGAATTCTTTCTGTGGCCTCTCCCAGTCTGTTTCTGAATGCTACGTACTGTCTCAGGAAGTTCCTCTGACCAATGTCACCTATTTCCCTAAGAAGAATCTGGCCTACAGAGAGCCAGTCTATCTTTTGAAGATAAGTAAATGCTTAAGGAGACAGAAAAGGGCAACAGAATTCCTGATCACAGCAGCATCAATCAACAAGCTGTGATTAATTGCTGAAAGTGAAGTACACAGCCAGCTTGGGAGAATGAAGGGTTGCATAGAAGAGTTGACATTTACATTCAGGGAGCATGTTAGAAGGTGTGTTCAGGAAATCGCATCTAGTACCTCATTTAGTCATCCATTATACCCTCAACAGTTACTTTTTCCTTATTCTCATTTCTTCCAAAGCATAAAGGCAATTTTGAAAAGACAAGAAGTATGTTCAGGGTCATAGTTGAGTAAAAGGCAGAGAAAAAAATAACCTTGCATCTTTCTGACTCCAAGGACAGTAACCACTGCCTCTAAGATAGTAGTTAATTGAATTATCTAGGAAATGTTGTAAAAGGGGAGTATTGATCCCTTCACATGTGGAATTATTTGAGTAAAATATTATTAATTTATGGCAAAATATAGAAGGAAGTCAGAACTTACTGTATGCTGGGGATTCATGGCATCAGACAAAGTCTTCAGAAAAAAATGAGAAGTGAAATTAACACCCAAGATGTATGGAACACTACACATGGATAAGAATGTAGGATAATGTCAGCAAGGAAAGAAACAGCATGTACTACCTTACATACTGCCATTTTGAAGATCTTATTGAGGATCTTTTCATCAGGTTGTTACTCTAATTTTCAGTTATAGGAGTGGGGACTTGAGGTCTGATTAGAAAGTGGGGAGGGAGCCGGATGAACAAAATAAGTAGCAAGGAATGTCCCAAGAGAGCCACCCAGACACAGTGCTGTAGTGCTGGACTCAGAGTAGTTAAGTAGTACAGTCCCGGGATTTCAGGGTGGAAGAAATTGAATGTCAAAATAATGAGTAACCAAAACATGTGAGTATCACTGAGTAAGCTTCAGTTAAATGAAGCCCATTCCCCGGTCCCCAGTTTTATGTAAGGACACATCTTCTTTTCCTTTAACAACTGCATTGTTTTGTGAGGATTTATAAACTATTTATTTCTATTTTGTGTGTGTTTATGCGTATGTGTGTAAGGGTGAAGAAAAGCAGAGGGCCTCTGAAGAGGCCAGAGGAGGATATTGGGTGTCCTTTTCTGTCTCTGGCTACCATGCTCTCTTGAGGCCCAGTATCTCTCCAACTCTGGGAGCTTATCATCTTTTGGCTAGGCTGGCTGGCCAGCAAGCTCCACTCATCCCTCTGGTCTGAGCCTGAACCCCCAGCCCCCGGAACTGTGTACAGGTATCCGTAGCTGTGCTAGGCTTTGCGTATGAGCCAGGGATCCAAACTCAGATCTTCAAGTTCATGCAGTGCTGTTCTCACCCACTGGGCCTTCTCCCAGCCTCGGATGGATGTGCTTTCTTCAATTCAGTCAACATTCGGACAACACTTCCTTTGCCTCCCTGGAATAATGAGACCATTACAAAAGTAGAGAAGGACATTTGTTGAGACAGTGGTGTCATGTGTTGTGACGACAAACACAGGGACAAGAGGACAACAAAGACTTGTGATGTCTGTTTAGTGGAAGGTATCCATTGGGTGAGCTTAGCTTCTGCCATGGCCAAGCTGAACACATGCATTTTTTTAAGGGAAGTTTAAAGGGAACTGTGGATGTGTTTCAAAGCTGACCTCCTCCAGTTGAAAAGAGGGATGTTGCCCACCCTGTGGCCAAATTTTAGCTGTCATTGGATCATGCATCTAAAATTGCATGTTGTCAGCAAAGCATATAGTATGCTTGGAAAAAAGTCCAAGAGTAATGTATAACACACAGGGATAAGATATGAACATCACTTAATCTTTCAAAGGGGAATTGGACTTGGATTAATATGTGTATAACTAAATGGGTCAAATCCCCCACTTGACATAAGTCAGCTCTCTCCCCCCACAAGGAGAAGAAACATGTCTTTTGCCTACACACAGATAAGACATAAGATGGATATAAAGATTGGTTTGATTTTTCAGAACTGTCAGGAGAGGGATAGATTTTTCCAGAGAAATTACATTGTTCTTGGAATTTAGTTGTGCTTAGATGCCTGAAAACATCGTCAAATGTGGTTCAGTTCCTTCCCCCATATCTCACAAATTCATCCATTCTTGCTTTTGGAGTTCTGATCCCTTCAAATGATGCCTTGAGCTCCCCTCTTTAGATTAACCACCTTAATACAGCCCAAGAGAAAAGGTCAAGTTTCAGGCTTCTTCTGTGTTGAGGAATTTCCTTTCAACATCTTGACACAAGCCAGAGGTCTGCCTTGCAGCAGGAAAGATGAATGCAGGAGGAAATTCTGCCTGACAAATGCCAGTCCCACCTGTGTGGCTTCATAAGCAAGACTCGAGCCCAGCCAGCACTCCTCTGCTAACTGTCATTTCCACGCAACCAATCAGTTGCCTGGGAATTATCCCAATTAAAAAAAAAAAAAAAAGAATACAGTGTGTCATTTATCAGGCAGCCAATTAAAGAGCCTCTGCAGGAGAAGGAGAACTGGAAGCCAATTCTCACAAAGGAATCAGGGCAGGGCCAAGCCAGTATGGGCCTGGAGGGAATTGAAGAAAATAAGTGGTGGCTGGCTCCTAGGGGGACCAGATTTGGAAAATGTTAGGAGTTGGTAATATTTCACAGTTTCTAAGGACACCAAGGTGTCAACAGGAAGCCTCCTAACCCATCTAATCTTACCTAAGCAGTCTCTTGTGGCCATGAGACCAAAGCTCATATACTGTGTTGCTTGGTTCCTAAGGCATAGTTAGCATTAGATGTCTTGAAAATTACACAGAAACAAGCAGCTAAACAAATACTAATTGAAGACAATAGTTTCCTAAGTTTATTGGAGTAAGTAACAGAATGAATAGAGGGATGGGGGTCTCATAATCACATATTGGAAAAATAGAAGCAATTCTTTGTGCTTAAAACTTGAATGAGAGATATATTTTTACCTTTGGAGTTCATAATAAAGGTCCTTTACTATGCATACAATAAATATATAACATACATGTTCATTCAAATGTACTAAATGTTTCCCAGTCACACTGTAACCAGGTGGCTATTCCCAAATACAAACCAGTCACTAACCACCAAGGCCATCAGTGTGCACGTGGGTTAGCAGACATCACTTAGGCACATCTCAGGGATTGTGGCTCAGATTTACATCTTACAATTTGACCTTTCTGTATTGAGGTGTCTGAAATGCATGGGACTTTAAAACATTAATTGCTTTTGATATTTTAATTTTAAGTCAATCAGTGATATGTATTATAAATCAGTGACATATGAGACTTTGCAAGCCCATAGGAATGGAGTTGAAGTATATTGATTGACAGGATGGCAGCCACCAACCAGAGAAGTAAAAGTTATCTGTGAAATGCATTTCCAAAGTCATAACTCTGTTGTCAAATGTAGATATGGTTCGAATCCAATGTACCAGGGTTGGAGAACTGTAGAGTGAGGAAGCATAGACCTCTAGCACAGATCATCAGAGAGTCTTTCTGTGGACAGTTAAATGTTAAAATTGTTAGGCACTCCTGTAGTTGAATGAGGCCAACACTCTGCTGAAGAGACACCAACTGGAAGCTCAGCATTGTTTCCTTTATCCCATGTGTTGACCCATGTACATTGTTTATATCTTTTAAAGAAAAAATTTATTCTGCTCATGTTATATACTTAGCTCTTGTATACCTCTCTCATCTATATTCTTTCATTGGGAGAGTTACCCCAATAAAAGCTATCTACTCATTTTTAATAAGATGATTTGAATTTGAATCTAAGGGACCCAACTCCAAGTTTCCATGAGATGGCCCTCAGAGGCCAATGTACAGAACATTAAAATGACTGAGGTAACTGAGTCCTTTATTTTATTAACTCCTTGTGCTTCTAGTACTGACAAATTCACACACAGGGAGGAAAAAAGAGGGAGGGAGAGAGGGAGAGAGGAGAGAGAGAGAGAGAGAGAGAGAGAGAGAGAGAGAGAGAGAGAGAGAGAGAATTCTCTAATCTTGTCACACATGGCCATTGCCTATGAGTTATTCCAATACCTAAAACAACTATCTGCCTTAGGTATTTTTGGTTTAAATATTCACAAATAACATCATTTCAAATAAAGGATCCCATTTTTAACAGAAAACTTGTCTACTTCGACAAACATTTCAGAGGATATAAAATTTTGCCCTCCCGGTAAATCCCAAGTTAATTACCCAATTAAGCTCACCACGTATCAGCTGACGGGTTAATAGATGAAGTAGTTGGTTTATTAGATATACTCTGTAGTCAAACTGGATCTCAAATTCAAAGTGCAAGTTCCCCCAGCTGTGTGACCTTGACACAGCTGAGAATTCAGTTCCTGTTTCTTTAGACACAGTGATAAATGACTCTGAGTGCCTCGGGTTTAGGCTCCAGTAAATAAGATTTCACTGTGAAGTGCTTAGAAACATTGGTGAGACACAGTACCCCATCAATAAATAGCAGCTACAACGCTACCACTTATTTCTCTTAACAGCCAAGCAGGGAACAGCACAAACAAGGCTGATGCAATCAAAGAAATGGTTTCTCATTTCTTCTGCCCAGAGCAAACGAAAGCCTGAGGGTTCCGGCTTGTCGGGAGACACTGTCTAATGTGACCTGTCGATCCGAAGATGGGCTGCCTGCCGTATCATAAGCTGTACAGAAACTTTCTGATTTATGTCACTTACAAAAGACAATACTGCCTGATTAGCGTGTAACAAACATCAACTCCAGTTATTTCTAAAACCAACAAGCCCCTACCTCCCCGTCAGGCTCCTGCCTTGTTTTCTTTTTTCTTTTCCTCTCACTTTCCCAAAGTACTTTCCTCGCACCCAGTTCCATTTGAGTGACACTGGGAACAATTTCGGTTGCATCTCTTCCTGAAAATCAGTTATTTTGAAACACGAGGAGACATAAGGAGATAAACACCACCTACCTGCTCTGTTTTGGATGGCCCTGTGCCAGCCATGATGCAACTGGTGTGAAGCATCATCAATAGCAGGTTCTTCTTCTTCTTTTTTTTCCTTTAAGCTTCTTGTATTTGTATATCTTTGGAAAGAAGAGGTTTCTCCCCTCACCCCCCACCCCTGCCTCCAAAGCAATTTGTCTAAAACTCAAAGGATGGTGTGAGAGAAACCAAACAAAATAAAACCTCTTCCTATTTAAAGGGACGAAGAACAAGGGACTGCGGTGTTAAAATATGCTATTTGAAGTTAACATGTCTTGGTTGCTAGTCTCTAAGTATCCTGATGAGACCCTTGAGGGAGTACCTTCTCTCTCAAGACTTTAGATTCATCTTTTTAAAGATGTCCTCGAAAGGTCTCTTTTAGGTTTAATATTCTACGAGCCTGTGCTGAAAATATAGTAAATGATGATGAAAACCTAGAGTCCTCTCTGAAAGGTTATCTGTGAGAAGTGAAGCAAGACTGCATATGCGTCTTTTGCATCTGTCTACTGCTGCTGGCCCTTGGCTTTCAAATGTTCCCATCAAGGCAGACTGAAGGTCTGGGCAGCGCCTGATTGACATCAGGGCTAGAAATAATTTCTTCTTTCACAAGCAAAGCTGCTTCTGTAGGCACCAAAGCAGAGAGCACAGTCACCTTAACACTGAGCTCCAGCTCAGACCCAACACTATGACAATGCAACAGAAACATCAAAGGGGAAGCAGAAATCCATCACTTTTTAAAATTAAGGTTATTGCTATCTGAGTCTTTTTGCCTTTCCTTAGTTTGCTGTGATCACCATCCATGCCCCTCCTGCTTAGTAATCATGTGTTCACACAGGCACACATGCACACACTCACACACAGGAAAAGCCCCCATTCTGGTTAAGGGCTAGCTTTCTGCCCTAAACATTTACCATCAAGGGCCTGGCATAACTTTCACTGAGGAAACAGGAGAGAGGCTAGGGGTTAAGACACAGAGCCATCGTCACCTGTATAAAGTTCAATGGGGAGACCCCAGTCTGTGTATAAACAACTAAGGGACCAGGTGAAGAACAAAGGTCACAAAGGGACTTGGAAAGGTCTATCTATTTCAAGACAGGACTCCAAGGATAGACCAACCGCTCCAGGGGTTTTGGAGAAAGCTCCATGGATAAAGTATCATTTGTAAACTTTCTTGAAGGGCAGGAGACTTTGGATAGAAAACAGTAGGATAAAAGGAAGAGTCTTTGGAGTTAATAACTCCAGAAACCAAAAAGACCTCGAACACAGAAACCCAGAAATAGAGAGGAGATCTAAAAGACTCGCTGTGAGGGGACTGAGGTAAGTGGATGCTGAAAGCCAGACTATGGAGGGCCTGGATGACAAATGGATAGTCACAAAGGCATTGAGTTGACAATGGGAACTCAAAACATGTCAGGCAGCTACCGTACAGGTAGCAACATGCTTGGCTCCATCTTGCATTCAGGCCTCAGGTCAGACATTGTCATGGCAGGAAGTTCTTGTCTTACGACTTAGTCGAAAGCAGCCAATTACACCCCTCAGTCACTCTTTATCATGCCTTGTATTCTGCTTTGTTCAATTAATAAAAATATTAATTAAAAATACCTAGGCTTGTTTGTATTTTTTCCTTTAATTGTGTGTGTATAGGTGTTCAGGTGTGTGTGTGTGGAGGCGGGTGCAGATGGATGCCCATGAGCATGGAGGTCATAGGTTTCCCTTTGGTGGTATTGTCAGGTGCTGGTTACCTTGTTTTTAGAGACAGCATCTTTCATTGGCTCTGGAACTCACCCATTGGGCTAAGCCTGCTGGCCAGCAAGCATCAGAGGGGTCCATCTCTCTCCCCACCTCCCAGGAACTAAGGTTGTAAGTATGACACCATCCCTGGTTTTTTCACATGGGTTCTGAGGGTTGAACTCAGGTCCTCCAGATTGTATGGTAAGCGATTTACTGACTGAGCCATCTCCCCACCCCTTACTTTATCTCAATTTATTTCTTGGCCCCTGGAACTTTCTAGAGTGTGAGCTGTAAGAGAAGACCTGGCATTTGCTGTTAACCAATGCTTCAGATAGATGCATTGCTTTATAGATGATCATTGAAGGAATGAGTGAGTAAATGAGCTAAAAACACACTTAGCACACCATTAGCTTACAGGTAGCCTCAGTTTAAGACATATTCATTTTCTTTTCTTTGCAGTATCTGGTAAAAAGAGAACAACATGTTTTTGATAATAAAACCCAGCTGCAGCCAGCCTGAGTTAGCAGCATCCACTACTGTAGGGATCACTACATTGATGGCAATGTGGCTTCTAAATGCTATTGGTACAATTCAAACTTCTCCTGTCTTCCAAAACCACATGGATGGGGAACGTTAAATCCGGGGGTGGGCATGTCTGTGTGATTTCCTCTATTCTATAAGGATTTGGTGACTTTTTTCTCCCTTAGGCCACAGATTAGCTGAACAATTGCAAACCAGCTTTAGAGGTTTCTTCCCTTTGCAAGGGGAAAAAAATGATAACATGTTAGAACAGGCTAGACTTGGCGAAGGTTCCTTTGTTTCTCATCTTAAACTGTTCACCTAGACTCTATGTACCCTCTCTCTTGTAGGGTTATAAAAAAGTCACATTTACACACAACCTTTGGTATCTACATGTTTTACACTTATGAATTTAAACAACACAGTTGTGAATATTGGTGAGGAACCTGGGAGTCATAGAACATCACAGACATTTTATTGTCCAGATTCTGTGATTGTAATAGTTATTTTCATACCATTTACAAGTTATCAAACATTTTAAGTATCACAGGGATTTTTTAAGTGTTTAGGAGATGTGTGTGGTTTATACATAAAGCACATATGGGTTTATTATTGAAACTTGAGGACCTTTCTGATTTGGGGATTCATGAGGCGTCCTAGGATCAGTCACTGTTGAATATAGAGGTGGTGGTGATTATGTATGATATGAAATGTATAATATTTACTTTTACCATTCTTTCATTTCCTAATGAATACAGGAGTCATTATGTTATCCCCTGTTCTGATAGCTAAGATTGGTGTGTGTGTGTGTGTGTGTGTGTGTGTGTGTGTGTGTGTGTGTGTTATGTTTTAATACAGATTCCCAAAGGAGGGAAGGAGTGTGCTGGTAAATAAGCAACCAATTGACTTAGCAAGTCCTTATTCAACTGGCCTCTGGTTTTAGTTTGGAGAACCACTTTCCTTGTTTTGATTTGAAATGATGCCACCAAAACATATTACAGAAACATCGCACTTTGCAAAACAGAACAAGCCAAATGAGCCTCCCCAAGTGTAAACAGAAGTCTTGTTTGGGTGAACTGTTTTTCTGAGAATCCAAATTAAACCAAATGGTGGCCTTTGAAAGCACATACCGGGTTCCCCTTAATTGCTAACGCTATATTATAGTCCTCTGAATCTTTTCTGTCTCAGAGCAGCTATGGTTTCCGAGTTGTCTTACATACAAAAAGTTGTCATACAATCAGAGAAGCATAACTCTGGAACCACTGGTGATAGCAGAAGACACTAAAATGTTCTGTTTGCTGTGTGATTTTTTTCTTTTAGCTTCTACACAACCTGGGTTAGACAGAGCCAGGAAGAAACGAGTTGAATGCCATTGCTGAAGAGATACAAGGAAACACTTAGCATCCATTTGCTGGTAATAAGTGAGGTCTGTGTTTTCCCATCCTTGAGTATGCTTTACCTAAGTGCCTTTCTTATGCCTACCCTCACTAAGTGTGGCTTTTCATGTCTTGGCAAACCATTCCTCATGATGGCAACACGGGTTGAAGTTGGAGTCACTGGCTGGGACATGACTTTATTGTTGACTGTAAGAAGGCAAGCTGTGAGCAACAAGCCCAGGCATGGACCTTTTCAAAGCAACTCTACTTATCTTTCTTCTATGTGTGTAAAATGGAGATAGCCTGGTGCTTTTAGTACATTTATCAAATCAGCTTGTGTCTAGACAGCTGGAAGTACAGGAAGTTAGTCCATTTTACAAAAGCCCAATACAAGTTCTGCTTGCTTACTTCCTACATGGAAAAAAAAATTCACCTAGCAACCACATGTGAGATTGAGCCTGAAAATGAAGTACTGAGCAAGAAGCCATGCTTTGCCATCCTTTATGGACAATTGCCCTCAACTCTCCACTCCACTCAACACACACAATAACCACAGAGACCTTGGTATACTTTTTTTAGGCAGTGCTGGATGTGTGGAGCTCTAAGGAACAAATAGGTCAGAGAACTGAGGAACGTAGCCTCTAAGCTCCTGGTAGATGATGGCCAAAGATAGTACCTAGTCAGTTTATTCCTCTTGCTGATCTTTTGAGACCCACAAAATATTAAATAAGACTAAAAGGTAAGATGGGTATGGTGGCACAGATACGTAACAAAGGACTTCGGGGCCTGAGGCAGAACTATCATAAGTCTGGAGCTAATGTCGGCTACAGAGTGAGATGCTTTTGTTAAAGACAAAGGAACTAACACTAAATAAATCTCATTATTGTAACAAATTTTAAAATTTGCATGTCCCTGTGAGAATCCACATCATCTCTCCAGTCCTTTTGAAAATATGTACATCTTTGATAGTCATTTGAACTTCCTCTCTCAGGATTATTCTTAGACTCTCAAGTATACAGCTCCAGTATGGAGGTGTGTGAGAGCAGATTTCAGTTTGGCAGCAACCCATTATCTTTCTAAGCTGGGGGAACCCCCTTGGCTCTCCAAATGGGTCATGACTATAAAATCATGAGACTAACATTTTTATTTTGATAATGCCCTGTTTCCAGGAAGATTTTGAACTTGGCTACACAAGTGTCTGGTTTATTCAGCCAACCTTGCTGACATCAACACAAAGATCTCCCCAGTTTGTAAGTTGAGTACTCATTAGATGGCCATATACCAACTCTACTATGCCATAATTTTATGTAGAGAGGTAGGGAACAGCACCTATATTAGATGATGTTCTTTTGCTATAGGGAAAGGGAAATGAAAAGGAGAAAATGAAAATGAGCAATGGAGAGTTTTATAACGTTGGGAGGGGTACTATTCAATACTACTGATCTGATCATCGAAAGTAATCTATTAGTGACTTGGAAAATGGCTTGCATGGTGGTTAATTTTATGTACTGACTTGGCTGGTCTGTGCCCAATTATCGTCTAGACTAAAAAGGCATTATGAATGCTCAAACTTTATTAATAAGGGTTCCAGTGTTTATAAAAAAAATCTATCTGTGTATGTATTAAAGATACAGGTAGGCGGCCACACACATATACATGCACACACATGCATACACATGCTTGCATGAGTACACACATGCACACACACACACACACACACACACACACACACGCACGCACGCACTAAACACACCGCATTTGTTCTATTTCTATAGCAAACTATGATTAATAAAGTTTGAGTATTCATAATGCCTTCCTAGTCCTGGTTTTTCTGACCTTTTACATCATAAATCTCCATCGTTGTTTTAATCAATCTTGACAGATGAGAACTTTTAATCCAAATCAGATGGCATGGTGGGGATGGGGGTGGGGAGCAGCTAGGACTGGGTGCAGATTATTGTGGTTGTGTGCCAGTGCCCAAGGCTCTCTCGGATTCGCACAATCAGCAGGTGGCTGGGGAAGGACATCTGAACGGGAAGAATCCTGTGCTTCCTCGCCCCCACCCCCTGCACCTCTATTCTGTTGGGGATCATTACAGATTTTTAAACTCTAACTGTGGAAATGAATGCAGCTGCTCTTTCTAATTGTGAAAGTGAGTTAAAGGGAGGTTGTTGTGGCCCTGCAGGTGCAATCATTAGATGCATGGATGCTGTGTAATTAACCTCATTTCCATGTGAATGTTCCTGGTTTACTCACTGCTTGCAGAGCTCACCCGGTGATCAAGACACTTACAGTCAATCCAATTAGATAAAGGTTCCCACACTTAGAGGAAAGCCAGAATCACTATGGGGAAGGCGTCTCTCAAGAAGGTCTCTAGTTAAATGTCTCAAAATAAACAACTGTGGCCTAATTAATTGTACCACAGGCCAAAGGAGCACACCAAGGAACTACTTATGTGTCTGAAGCCCAATCCGAGGGAACTGCTTAATAGAATTTCCTTTTGTTCATGCTTGCATGGGCTGAGAGATGGGTACTATGAGGGGGTGGGACTTATGCCTGTTCTCCATTGTCTCTTTTACTGAGAACTCAAATATATTCAGTGAGTTTATCTGGATTCTCTTTTAAAAAAATAAAATCCTCTTCAGGTGCTGGGAGGGGAGGGGTGCAGGGAAATCTAAATCCTCAAAGCATGGCTGTCAATCATTATCCTTTATTGCTTCGCTTTCCATATCTTCTACTATCTCTTTATAAGTGTCTTCTTATCTAGTTTATTTTTCATCTGAGACTATATTTTAGCTGAGCAGAGAGATTCATGAATGTAATCCGAGTTTGTTGTAGAGTTTGAGTCTCTGCCATTCTCCCTTTTCTCTTCTGATTTTCCAGTTCTCCACCCCTTTAACGGCTCATCCAACCCAAAGTTGGAGCAGGGTGGTGGTGGTGGGGGAGGAGGGGTCCCTTGGGGCAGCACTAGATCTTTAAGATCTACTGAATTTGGAGTTCTTGAGGACTGAGGGGCTCCCAACACATTGTTTCTTTCAGTAAACAGTTATATATTTAAAAAAGAAAGAAAGAAAAAGGAAAAGGAAAATAAAGAAAGAAAGGAAAAGGAAGAAAATGCCACAACCAATCCGAATATCCAAGAATCTCAACTTGTTGCTGCTTGCATGGAGTCCAGAGATGGAAACCACGGGCCTTCCTTCTTCCTTCCCTTCATCCACAGCTGTGTGTGCCAGGGCCTCTGCTGATCGTAAATGTGTTCAGTCTCTAATGAGGAAGGCAGACATGGACACACATTTGGAGTTTTGGGCAAGTGATCTGAATGTGATGGGAACAAGACTGGCATAACCCCAGCCCCAAAGACTTGTTTATGGGGTGTGTGACCCTCAAGGTAAGCCCAGCTAGGGGGAACTGGGGCTCTGTTCTGTCCACAAGGAGGGCTTTTTAGAAGAATACAGACAGTATTCATTTCTCTATGGTAGTTCTTGAAAAACGGAAAAATAAGAGGGAGAGTAGTTGGCAAGAAGAAGGGGATGAGCTGGAGTGGGAGGGAGAAAAGAGAGGGGAAGAGGAGTGAATATGATCAAAATGCATTGGATATCTGCATGAAAATGTCACGATGACATTTATTCTTGTACATAGTTAAAATGTGTTAATACAAATCAATAACAGGAATTAAATGCTTAGACATTTACCTAGGCAAAGCAAAATAAATAACAACAAAACCACTACCACAATGTGCGTGTGTGTGTGTGTGTGTGTGTGTGTGTGTGTGTGTGTTCTGGTAATGATGTTGCATCATGCTGTAGGTAGCTAAATAGGAACTCAGGTAACAATAAATATCAGGATAGAGAGACAAACAGCCCAGGATGATTGGTGTCAGAATAATGCTGACAAAAAATAATAATAATCAGTTGTGTTTGCCCTCAACTGCATGTGAGAACTGTCAGTGTTTGGCTGACTACATGTCTATAACCTGCTGTTGAACCTGCCCCTTTGTTCTGTGTGTGGGAATATGTTTCTGTAAGGCAAGCCAGGACAGGTCTATAATGGTTCCTGTAGAAACATTTCAGGGTGACTGTAATTTAGGAAAGTCCAGTCAGGCTCTGGGGCTCACAATCTACTGCAAGAAGAACAATGAAGTTGGGTGCCTATCTCGGTATCTCGGTTCACCTTCCTCTGTCAGCTGTCCCTTCTCCATCTCCCCGTAGCCACCCTCCATACATTCTGCTAACTCAATTCTCTTGTCCTCTGGAAAATGTATTCTGCCAGAAACTCATGTCTAATTTAATTGGATAATCCTTGTCAGTGGAAGCTGTCCCCACTGAGATGCAAAGATACTCTGCACCAGGAATCATTACTTGGAACTTAAGCCATAGCGAGGGTGAGGTCCAATTTCAGCAAGTACTAATTATCCTTATAAACTAGGTAGGGGGTCATGGAAGCATATAGGGTAGTTATAATACAGATTCTTTCCATAGTCCACATAACGCCCAGCTTGGGAAAACATCAACTAGGCATTGGGTCTCAGTTGGTCCTACTATTTCTTTCCTAATCCATAATTGCTAATTCACTTAAGTAAAAACAATATTTGGTCTTCCAGGTGCCAACCTAAGTAAGCTTTTGCTTTACTTGGAATGACTGGAAAGCATAGTTAGGCTACATGCATGGACATTCCTTCTCCTTCAGATTGCAGTGAAACTTTGGAAAATGATTTGCTTTTAGATAACCCACGTCTATAGTTCTACCAGAAGTATGGAGAACCAGCTATATGTGTCCACACATGTGTATTTCAAGCTTAGAATTGTGCCATAGAGATAAAGGGAAAATATCAGTATTTGTACATTTTGCTTTTTGTAGCTAAAAAAAAAAAAAAAAATCCAAGGTCTTATGTTGGAACAGTCTGTAAATCTATTATGACTACATATGCCCTTCATCTAAAGAAACATTCATTCCTATGAAGCGGTTTCCCAAAAACATTTTGTTATTGCTTCCATTAACACATTTAAAATAGGCATTGTATCTCCATTAGCAAATGTGGAGAAAAATCAGAGTTTTATAATGTGTTCCAATTTATCAGTTTGATTTGGAGTCATACTAAGAAATAACACCAGTAACAGTTCCAGATAATAAAGCCATTTTGGAATTGGCATCACTGAGAGGAAGCTAGTACCTCATGTTAGGAAAGTTTAAGCATGTTTACTAGGCACATTTTTAGATTCATGTATTTATGTATGTATTTAAATCCTGCATCACTCCTCGGTAAATAAATTGGGTGTGTAACATGCATATTGAAATCTTTAAAGTCACCTAATTAGGGGACCAGATGCAATTCAGTGAAGGAATGTCTATGGGAACATGTGATTACAGGTATGACCTCTCACTGCTGGCTATCCTGGGTTCAAAGAAGTCCAGGGTTCACCAGCATGGTATTTGTATTTATAGGTGTCCTGGTCATTGTCTTATTGCAGTGAAGAGACACCATGACCAAGGCAACTCTTAAAAAAGAAAGCATTTAATCGCGGCTTGCTTACAGTTTTAGAGGGTTGGTCTATGATCATCACAGTGGGGAGCACGGTGACACACAGACAGGCATGGCACTGGAAAAGCAGCTGAGAGCTTTGCATTTTGATCCGCAGGCAACAGTCAGAGAGTGGGGCCTGGCATGTTCTTTGGAAACCTCCAAGTCTACTCCCAGTGACAAGCCCCGCCCCAACAAGGCCATACCTACTCCAACAAGGCCACCCCCCCTAATCCTTCCCAGGTGCTCCACTCTCTTGTGAGTAAGTATTCAAATATAGGATCCTAAAAGGGCCATTCTTATTCAAACCACCACAATAAGTAAGTAGACAGACGGCACAATTTAAAAACCAGCTGGAGATGTAACTCAGGGGGAGTACTTACCTTGTGAACACAAGATCCTGGACTCAGTCCCCAGTACTTCAAACAAAGATGTCCCACTTATATTTTCCCAGGACGGAAAACAACAGGTTCCAGAGGCCTGCTTGTCTTGCATCATATGATGCTCTAGATAATGAGAACCAAGTCTCCACATTATATCCAAGTTCAGAGTCAGCTCAGAATGACATAAGCTCAGGTTACACTGTTGAAAGTACATTAGGCTCCTAGCCATTCAAACACAAATATTGAAAACAAAGTATATTTTTCTAGTTTCTAAGCAAGAGATATTTTCAGAGTCATTTGCATAGGTAGCCAAGTAGAAGAGGAATAGAGGAAAGGAGACAATGACAAATTTTCATTGCCTCTGCTCCACATTGCTTACCAGGAACTAGAATCTTCCATATGTGTGTGATTCATCATGTCATCTCACTTATAAGTACTTTGGCATTATCCACATACTTTCAGGACCTTTAGGACCCTGGAAAGATGCTCTCTCTATATTTCTATGTACTATTCTAACAGATGGGGGTTTGTCATACTCAGGAAGCATTCAGAACTGAAAGCTGAGATCATCCATCTGAAAACCACCATGAAGGTCAGGTTCACTTTAGAGGGAGATCCTAAGGGTGTCTTGCAACTAAAGAGAACATGTCACATGGGTCTCAGTTGATGTGTCTTATCAAAGCAGACATTCTACAGTAAGAAATAAAAATTTAATATTTTCAAATTTAGGCTCAGATATTTGCTCAGTTGATAAAATGCTAGCTACACAATGTGAATTTAATCACCCATGTAAAAGTCAGACTTAGTAAAATTTACCCTAATTCCTGTACTGGCTGGGTAGACAGAGACAGGGCATCCCTGGAGATTGTTGGTCAATTGGTATAAAAGGATCAGTGAGTTCTGGGTTCAGTGAGAAAACTTGTGTCAAAGAATAAGTTGGAGAGCAGCTGAGGAAGACATTTAACATCAGCCCGTAGCCTCCACACTTGCACACTTTTGCACAAACATGTACACATTCACAGACACACACATCAAAATCTTTGTGTCTGTGCACTTTTTTGATAATCTTGGCAATTAAGAGGCATTATTAAATCTAGCCTAAGACTATTCTCATGAATTACTGAAATCACTACTTATCTTTCACCTAAATTGTTTGTCAGCATGTTATTAATTTATTCAGGTAATTTTTTTTAGATAGATTGCTGAGGAAGAAAACAGTAGTAGGAACAAATGGAAGGTAGAAACTATTTTTAATGTAGACTATTTTAAAGCAAAATAAAAGGGGATATTATTAGTTTATCAAGGAAACATTCTCTGTTGATATAAATATTTTGGGTTTGAGCTTCATATTAGCATTTAGCATCTTCCAAGACCATCCCCATAAGTTTATTTTTCTTTCACGATTGGAAGTTTGACAGAAGATCAGAATTTGAACTCCATGGTAATGCTCTGTTTTGCGTACCAATCCTGGCATTGGGGACATGAAATTTATTTGCATAGTGAAATTTTTACCTTGTCAAAAGCAGTTATTTTAACTTAAAGTTTTTTTCCCTACGGACAGATTTAAGATGTTCATGCTAGTAATGAGATCATTGACGTTTAAGCTTGATCTGTATTATTCAGAGAAATAACAAATAGGAGAACAGTCGTGATAAGTATTCTAGCCACATCTAATCCCTCTAGCAGGGTGGGAGGCAGTGTATAGATGTGTGTGAGAGTGTTCACAAGTGTGTGTGTGTGTGTGTGTGTGTGTGTGTGTGTGTGTGTGATTTATTCTTTTTTAAAAGTTTGTTACAGATCAGATTTTATCTGCTACAGTTCAATCTAAATATATGTGTTAGCCTTACCTGGACATATGTGCTTCATTGGAAACTAAATTCACTCTGTGGTTTTATGTCTGACATTCTACTATTTTCCCGCCTCTATGCTGCCTTCTGCATGGTTTCTCATGTATTGTAGTCCCTCAAAGCATCAACATCATGTTTATTGCTTCTCAAATAAGACTTGCTCTAGAGCCTGGAAAATGTGGAGTTTCCACCCTTAAATAAAATGTCATTTTTTTTCATATCATGTGTTTTGATCATGTTCTTCACCCTTCCCCAACTCTCCTCAGATCCTCCCCACCTCCCTACCTAACTTCACGTTCTTCTTTTTCTCAGAAAAAAATAATCAAAACAAACAAACCAGCAAAACCCCTAAAGGACAAAAATAAAACAAAATAAAACCCCAAAAAGAACACATGAGCACACACTCAGAGAGACACACACACAGAGACACATACACAGACACACACACAAACATGGAGACCTTTTTGATTTCGCATGAGTCTCTCAAGCTCATGTGCCATTTTGATGCTCCACTTCCATGTCAATGAAAGAGTTACTGTCACCTTTCTCTCCAAATCTCTCAGTGCAATCTCTAGGATAAAACAGAAGTCAGCTGTGAAAGGAAGCAGAATCATTCTGAACGAAATATGAACTTACCAAGTTTGAGTGTCAATAAGACTTAGACATAATTTTATCAGAATCCATACATGAATATTAGCATTGTTCCTGTCAAAATAATAACTGTTCTTCTAGGCTGCAAATCTGATTTTGTAATTGTCTGAGATGACTCAAAGAGGAGGAACTACTTCCCCGTATGGTTATTATGACGTCAAAAACATTTACTGAATGTCTAAAACAGTCCAAAATGCTTCACTGGATTCTTAAGGATACAGAGATTAACAAGAGAAAGCTGTGGCTCCTATATCCTCAGGGAGCCTAGGAGCAGAGGAGAGGAGTCAAATGGTGCTCACAACATAAGAACAAGCACGAGTGTCCTTCAAGCACATGCTTTCTTGGACCAAATAGAAGTCATTTGAATTTAAGGTGGGTATTGAATCTTGTAGAGTGGCTTCTCACAGAACTTAATTATGACTATCAAGTAATGGGACTTTTTTTTTTAACCTGATTGATGATGTATACATTCAGAGATGTGTGAGGACTCTCTCTCACTCTTACTCTTACTCTTCCTCTTCCTCTTCCTCTTCCTCTTCCTCTCTCTCTCTCTCTCTCTCTCTCTCTCTCTCTCTCTCTCTCTCTCTCTCTCTCTCTTCCCCCCGACCCCTCCTCTCTCTCTCTTCCACTTTCTCTCTCACACACATACTCTTAAGTTCCTTGAAGACATCTGCACATGGGTGACAGTATGAAGATAGCAGAATAAACTTTATTACTGATTTAGATATATATTTCATCAGCTATGGTAAAATAAACATGGATGATCATACATATACACATATATGCATATGTGTAGTATATAACAAATGTATGATGCTGAGTTGTTCACTCAATGTTATTGGTTTGCAAAAATAAAAAAAATGAATAAACTTTGTGAGGTCTTAACTTACACATCATATTGTTTAAAGGTGGATAATCATCTATTTCCTCATGTAACTTAGGCTCTTTTGGAAATAAAGGAAATAGTATTAACGGTTATGCCAGGAAAAGATGCACGGAACAGACTGAATCCAGGGAAATTAGGACATAGACTGTGTATTAAACAATAGACCAAAAATAATTTAGGAACTTATGTGGTCTGAGTTCAGATCTTCTGTTTTAGATATGTATTTCTTTCTATAGCACCCATTCTTTAGAATACAGACACCATCTACTATATGGCTTTAAACAGGCATTTTTAGAATAAAAGCTACAATAGTTTTAAAAGTTCGCAGTTCATTTTACGATATAAGTTACCCCTTAGTTTATAATACTCATTTTATATTCATCTGTGAATTGTTTTATAAATGAAGAAATTGGATATCTACATATGCATTTGGCTGGACTTTCATTTATTTCCTTTTAAAACAGGTTGTTACTTTTATCTTATATGCATGTGTTTGTGTGCATACTACATGTATACAGTGCCAGCAGATGCCAGAAGAAGGCATTGGATTCCATGGGACCAGAATTACAGGTGGTTGTGAGTCACCCTATAAGTGTTGGGAACATGAATCTTACTTAGTCTTCTATAAGAGCAGCAAGTGCTCTTAAGTGCTGAGCCATCTCCTCATTCCCTTGACTATACATTCTTGTGGAGTGGTGGGATATGGATTACACAGATTACATTAACTATTGAAAGTATGTGGTTGAGAGAAAGAAAAAAACAGTCACTAGGGATTTACATATAATTTCTATGAATATAGAAATAAAAAACAAAGTCTGAGGTCAGGGTTTCTACACGAGTATACAATACTATATTTTCATATGGTGATGTGCATATATAAAATACATATGTATGTAACATACATCCATATGCACACACCTGCATTTTTCTCCAAATTGAAATTGAAAATTTTAAATTGAAAAAAATTGCTTTGCTTTGGGCTCTGACTGGTTATATATTAATTACTTTCCACATCGCAGTGACAAAAATCCCAAAAGCAATGACTTAAGATGGGCTTGTTTTGGCTTACAGTTTCACATGACTCAGGCCATGGTCCCATGCTCTTGAGTAGAAAATGATGGCAGAGAGAGGGAGAAAAAAAAGAGTCATTTTCACTTTTTGATTGATAGGAAGTAGAGAAGGAGTATACAAGAAGGGGCCAGGAAACATAGAGCCCCACATACACATACTAGAGATACATTTCCCTCATCTAGGTCCCATGTTCTACCTTTAAACACCTTCCATGAATGACAGCATATTATGGATCGGTTAGTCCATTGATATGGTTAGAGACGTCATGATCTAAATGTGTCTTGAAATGCTCTCAGAGATACACATTTCCTAGATGAATCAAGTTGGTCATCAAGTTCAACTACCACACTGACTTTGCATTTTATGCCCTTACACTTACACATGACCCTTGTTTTTCACAAATATAAATCTTCCTATATATTTGAAATTTCCATTTGTCTTTTGTATAATGGGATAATAATGATGGGATAGGCTATTATGTACTTTGACTTTGGGGAAAAATGCCCATCTTCATATAGTTTTTCCATTTAAAATAAATTAGATTAAATATATAATTAAATGACAATCCCAAGAGGTAATAAATGTTATAAACCCCAAGAGGTACAAAATGTTACAAGACCACTAATTTGTTCATTTTTTATTTCCATTGAAATTTTTTTATCTTATTTCTTTTTATATCATCACAGTTTTTAAAGTTGGATCTGTAGCTTCATTTCTTCTAAGTCTTTTTTTGTTCCTTAGAAATACATTTTTTCTCTGAAATGAAAATTATTCCTCCTGCACCTATTTATTCAAACATTTACTCTCCTTCAATTTTTTCTCATCTTTGAAATTGTCTTTATCACCTGTTTCTTTCTTTTATTTTGTGCTTGGATCAGGCTCTCCCTCTCCAGCCCACATTAGCTTTAACCGTGTCATCCTCCTGTATCTGCTTCCTTAGGGCTGGGATTGCAGGCAAACACTACCACACATTTGTCTTTATGATAATAAGATCGTGCTCATCATAAGATGCATTTGTAATTGTCACAATAGACTCTTTAAGAAGCAATTGAGCATAAGAAAACATGTTTCATTGGAGGCATATTTTCTCTAACTGGGGAACAATAATGGTAATAATATTCTGAACTTCCTTTATTTGAGACTCTAAATTTTATAGAATTGTATGGAAAGCTGTTTACTTACCAGAAAGCTGCATTATTTTGCTCACCTACAGAACACAAACATTGCACATCCTCTTACGTGTTGTTAGTTTCACTTTGTCTCGAACTCTTTTTAATGACAGAATTAAAATTTAGTAAGTGTGTGCTGTGACTTTTCATATCTTTTCTCCCTTTTTGAGCTTCACAGGGAGACTCACATATGATATAATATGATAATAGGATACATTGGTCTAAGGAGGCCATGGATATTTGAACTGGAAACATTTTTCTTTACCTAATTATTTTTCTAAAAAACTCATTTTTTAATACAAGGACAGAGAAAAAACTTTCAGTATTTTGTTCAAGTCTTTGAGGTTTGTCCAGAAATCCTCTAGAGAAAAGACATTACTGTAGCAGGAATCTTAGAAGTTCTTATTAATAAAATCAAACCTGAGCCAGGTATTGGGGTGAATTGGAAGATCAGAGAACCAGAACAAGCCACAGCTACCTCACCTTGCTGGATCCTCAGCTGGTCTTGTTTCCTCAGACTTGAGGCTTCTGAGTCCTCATCCAGAATGGGTCTCAGCTGAACTGTGCTGCTCAAAACCTAAAAGCTTAACCAGCCAAATGCTTAACCAGTCCAAATGCATCTAGTTTCTGGTCCTCATGCCTTATAAACCTTTCTGCTTTCTACCCCACTCCCTGGGATTAAAGGCTTGCTTTCTGGGATTAAAGGTGTGAGTCACTATGCCTGGCTGTTTCCAATGTGGCCTTGAACTCAGAGACCAAGAGGGATTTCTGTCTCTGGAATGCTAGGATTAAAGGTGTGAGTGCCACCATTTTTTAGCCTTTGTATCTAGTGGCTGTTCTGTCTCTGACCCAAGATAAGTTTGTTAGGGTTCACAATATTTTGGGGAACACAATACCACCACACATTACATCAGACTGTAAAAGTTAAACCTGTTTCTGTTTGTTCACTACAACATAGCCATCAGCCAGTGTTCCTGTGAGGTAAACCCTCATGATCTATTCTTGAAAGCTGACAAGTTTTATGTGGCTGGACTATTTACCTTGGGATGAGTCTCTGGTTAATGAAGACACTATTTTGGAAAGGACAGTTTTCTCCCCGAATGCTCCCTGTGAAGCCAGCTTGACAGATATCACATTTCTCTGGGCATTCAGATAAGCAACAGCTACAAACCCTAAGACCAACACAGGCCAGAACCCTGGGGAAGGTGAAATTCATTCTCACCATCATCCCTTTCCTTCTGACACCAGCTCTTCAGCATCATGTCCCTGCTCAGTAGCCTCTTCCTGTTGGAAATCCTTCACATTTTCCCATCTCTGAAACTTGCCATATCCCACTATCTTCACACATTCATGCATCCAATTGTCAGTTCCTCAGAGCATCATCATTGAGTAAAAAAGCTTCTTAATTTTTCCCATTTTATCTACTACATTCTTGGTCAAAGTAAGCCATAAATAACCCATGTTGTTTGAAAATACAATGTTTTTTCCTACAGAGCCTCCCAAAGCTACTGGTAGTATTCAGAGGACTTTCATACATGATTTTTTTTAAAAAAGAATTTGAATATGGATGGGAAATGTCCATTTCATTTCATTGCCAGCCTGATATGATTATTACACTCCGCCATGTCACCTGTGACCTTATGGAACAATCTCCTCTTTCACCCAATGAAGTAGTCAAATGTTTCTTAAATTAAGGAATCCATTTAATTAGGTCATGGAGAAAATAAAGTGCATATTCACTGTTTATGTTACCAGCAAAAAGTTTGGACCTATCTTTAGGCTAACATATTCATTAAGATAATGCCTTCTAGTCTATCACTCCCAATTATTTGGGTAACTTTATAAACACTGACAGCTTTTCCTGAAGCTAAATTCATTCAGTTTATAGTTGCATGGTATACCTTTATAAGAAATTAATTTCTGAGAATTAAATGGCACAGTCAGAATTTAGATATAATTCATGTCTAATTATAACAACAGAGCCATCATTTAATGAGGCTCATATTATTTGTTGTGCATTGTGATGGATGTTTCATCCTTAATCTCCTTTAATTAACTCTAAGCTCTATGTGTAATGATCATCTTAGCTAAGAAAGCCAGTGCAGAGTGGCTGATGAAGACATAGTTAAGAAACAAGAGTGAATTTCAAGTCTTGATATGTCTGAATTTAAATGCCAGGGTTAGTCAAACTAGGTCACTGCTAAAGCACTTTAGAAATATTACTTTTGTACCAAGTGATGGTGCATGTCTTTATCCCAGCACTCAGGAGGCAGAGGCAGGTGGATCTCTGTGTGTTCAAGGCCAGACTGGTCTACAGAGTTAGTTTCAGGACAACCAAGGCTGTTACACAGAGAAAAGTTCTCTTGAAAAAACCCAAACCAAAAGTAATATGTAATATATGTATATATAATATAATGTATTAACATATTATACATTGTTAACATATATATATATATTGCTTTCACTTAGGTCTTCTGCAAATAATGTGCAAAATGAAAGAGGCTCTCACTTTGTCACTTCTTACCTTGAGTTTTCTCATTCATTAATCTCATTCCCATTCAGTCTTCATGCTCTGGTTCTCTTTGGCATATAGCCTCTGAAGGCATTCAATTTCATTTAAACAACACTAAATTTATTACTGATACTTATGGCCAACTAGGTTGATAAAAGTTACTTTACATTAGATATCTCATTCCTGTTGCTTTCTCCAAGACACAAAATAACAGGGTCCTAACTTACTAGATTTGCAAAGTCTAATTCTAACTAATTCTTTCTTTGAGTTTTATGATGGCTGGTTGACTTACACACACACAATCAGGAAATTTTGATCGCAGTCCCATGAAATTTGAACTTCCTTTGGGGATTCCCCATTTACCTAGGGGAAGAGAAATACGTAAAAAGAGAGCTGAGAAGAGATTAATGGCTTGACACATTGCCCAAACACTGACAGTTTTTTGCATTTAGTGTGGGCACTCTATTAAAGCAGAGAGAAGCTAGCTGCCTTAGTTTTGATTTCAAAAGCAGAAAACATCCTAGTGATTAAAAGAGAGAAATGTTCTTGATCCAGTTGGGATCTCCCGCTCCCCTAAGCTCTCTTTCCCTTGAACCTTGCCCTTCATTACCCTCCCCCTCACGTCCGGTTTGCTCATGTAAATCTCATCCAGTTCTCTGTCATTGGGTGATGCCTGTGTCTTTCTTAGGGTCCTCTTTTCTAGGTAACCTCCCTGGAGTTGTGAGTAGGAGTCTAGTCATCCTTTGTTTTACATCTGGTATCCACCTATGAGTGAGTACATACCATGTTTGTCTTCCTGAGTCTGGGTAACCTCACTCAGGATGATTTTTTTCTAGATCCATCCATTTGCCTTCAAACCTTATGATGTCAAACAAACCTCATTGTTTTTCTCTGCTGAGTAGTACTCCATTGTGTATACGTACCACATTTTATTTATTCATTCTTCAGTTGAAGGGCATCTAAGTTGTTTCCAGGTTCTGGCTATTACAAACAATGCTGATATGAACATAGCCGAACAAGTGCCCTTGTGGTGTGATTGAGCATTCCTTGGGAATATGCCCAAGAGTGGTATAGCTGGATCTTGGGGGAGATTAATTCCCAATTTTCTAAGAAAGCGCCATATTGATTTCCAAAGTGGCTGTACAAGCTTGCATTCCTACCAACAGTGGAGGAGAGTTCCCCTTGCTCCATATCCTCTCCAGCATAAGCTGTCTTCAGTGTTTTTGATCTTAGCCATTCTGACAGGGGTAAAGTGTTGTTTTGATTTGCATTTCCCTGATGATTAGGGATGTTGAGCAATTCCTTAAATGTCTTTCAGCCATTTGAGGAAGAACAAGGAAAAAGAGACCATGATAAATGAAGACCCCATGGGAATAGGAAGAAGCAAAATGCTAGAGAGGTCCCCAGAAATCCACAAAGATACCTCAATAGACTACTGGCAATGGTCGAGAGAAAGCCCAAAATGACCTACTCTGGTGATAGGATGGCCAAACACCCTGTTGTGCTAGAACTCTCATCCAATGACTGATGGAACTGGATGCAGTGATCCACGGCCAGGCCCCAGGTGGAGCTCTGGGAGTCCAATCTGTGAGAAAGAGGAGGGATTGTGTAGTTAGAGAGTTTTCTCTCCAGGTCCCACCAAGCCCCAGCAGTCTGACAGCCCACTTATAAAATAAACACACAGATGCTTATGTTATTAAAACTGTTTGGCCTAATGGCTCAGGCTTCTTGCTAACTGTTCTTATATCTTAAATTAAACCATTTCCATAAATCTATACCTTGCCACGTGGCTCGTGGCTTACTGGTATCTTCATGTGCTGCTTGCCATGGCAGCAGCTGGCAGTGTCTCTCTGCCTCAGCCTTCTACTTCCCAGAATTCTCCTCTCTTTGTCCCGCCTATACTTCCTGCCTGGCTACTGGCTAATCAGCATTTTATTTACAGAGTGATATCCACAACAGGATTGTATGAGCTAGAATTGAGAATTGTTGAGACCATGATTGGAAAAAGCACAGGTACAAATAGCTAAACTAGTAGAAACACATGAACTATGAGCCAATAGCTGAGGAGCCCCCAACTGGATCAGGCCCTCTGGATAAGGGAGACAGTTGATTAGTTTGAACTGTTTGGGAGGCAGTGGGACCAGGACCTGTCCTTAGTGCATGAGCTGACTGTTTGGAACCTGGGACCTATGCAGGGACACTTTGCTCAGCCTGGGTGAAGGGAGGAGGGGACTGGACCTGCCTGGACTGAATCTACCAGGCTGAACTGAATCCCCAGGGGAGTCCTTGCCCTGGAGGAGATGGGACGGGGGCGGGGGGGGTGCAGAGAATGGAGGGGGTAGGGGGAGATGGGAGGAGGTGGGAGGAAAGGAGGACAGGGGAATCTGTAGCTGATATATAAAATTAAATTAAATTAAATTATAAAATAAAAAAAGAAAGAAAAATGATGCAAGACAGTATTCCTACCTAGGACAGTACTTTAAAGTTCTTACTTTGAAATGTGCATGTCCCTCACCTTGGGATCTTATTGAAACGTGAACTCATTGTAGCGTGTCTAGAGTGGCCCCTGAGAATGAGCTCTTTCAACTAGCTCCCAGGAAGTCCCGAGGCTACTGGGCCAGTGAATCCCATGATAGATTTAATCGAAATCTTCCACCCTCAGCCTATGGACCTTTAGTTTTCTTTCCCCTAGAAACCTGCTAGTGTTGGGGACTTGTGGAACGTTCATATGTGATGGCTGCCATCGGGTATTCAAGCTATGAACCTCACATAAGTGCTCATGTCATTGTAGTGGAATTTTATCAGTGTACCTGAAAAGAAAAACAGGGTGCTTATTCCAGCCAGGTGCCCCAAACTGAACCCTGTGAAATACTGGTTCCTTGGGCAATGTTTGTCCCAAAATGATTGACTGTTTTTTCTTTTTCTCTCATTTTAAAAAGGTGTTTCCTAGGTTCTGGTGTTCTTATCCATAGACCAAGCTGACATTGTTCTTTCCAAACATGACTCATGTGATTGAGCCTATTCAAGATCTATTCAAAAACCACTCAAGAGCTTCCTTCCAGGGATATCTGAAACAAACAAAAAACAAACAAACTGTAGCTTTCTTAGCATTCATGCTCATCAGTGGGTGCTTATGGGATCACAGCCCTGTGCAAGGAGACAGAAGCCTTGCTCTGGGAGGTTGTACACCAGCACCTGTATAACAGTGAATATAAAGTGCCTGTATTTGACACACTGGTTTTAAGCATCAGTACAGTAGGTTTCTGGTCAAACATTAATGTAGAGATTGTGTGATGCTACTTCAGAGCTATTGGCATTATGTTGGGTAAAGGAACTTATTCTTAATTATTTCTAGTCAGTTGAAGGACTTAAGAGCAAAAGTAGGGTTTGCTGAAGGGGTTCTACCAGGACTATAACACTAAAATCTGCCTGAGTATTCAGCCTGCAGATAGCCTCATGGCTTTCAGGCTTAAGACTGTGACATCATTATGTTTTGAACTTTATTTCTAGGCAGCACTTTGATCTGCCCACTTTTGACCAGCCAGCTCTTGTAATTATGTGAGCCTATTTATTAGAACTTAATCTCTCACATAGGCTCACACACATGCACACATATTATACAGATATACACATGGACACACATATACACACATACTTACCTGTCTCTTGTTTGCTAAAGAACCTTTTTAATGTCTTAGACTTTTCTTCTCATTATTCTAATGTGTGAATTGTTTCATCAAAGACCCATTGATTGAAATAATAACACTATTATTATTTCTCCCAAACATGCTGGCATCATTCTCAAATTCTACCTCCAGTACCTGGATGTTTAATGACCCTAAATTCTCTAAAGAGATAAAAGATGTGAATCAAAGGTACTTTATTATTTACTAAAATAGAGATAGAGGCCATTGCATCATATCTACAACCATAAAGCTCTCATATCTCCACACAAGTCCACCTTTAGGATGTATTCAGCAATTTTGAGAGAGTGACTTGTATGGGGCAAACAAAACTGTACACAGGCTTGAAAAGCCAACTGGTCTGGTGTATCAACAAGTGTGGGTGGGGTATTGAGTGCAAGAGGTACCACTGTAATGGAAGGAGCAACTTAACAATGCAGTGGGTAAGACTGACTTGAGCTAGAGAAGAAATGCTTTGAGTTTAGACTCACAGGAGCTTGTTGGAATGTGTACACTTAAAACTCAGCTAAGCATGTGAATCAACAAGCAGGTATAAAAAAAGATGTACTGATGATCCAGATTCATCAGATCATCCTGTCCCTCTTCCTTCAGGTAATCTGAACCCAGATTTGCAGCATCTGCTACCTGTGAAGACCTTCTCCTTCATGACTGTGTGGAAAGGTATTTTGTGACCAGTGAGCCTTCTGAGAGAGTGTGATTGCTAGCATTGCACATGAAGGTCTTTACATGGTAACATTTTACATGGTAACCCACATGGAATGATGTGATGGAAATTAACACCTTAAAATATATGTGCATGCATGTATGTATTTATATATGCATATATATAAAACACAGCCCCATTTGGGCTTTTTAAAACCACCGCTTCCTGCATCTTATGACTAAGCCTACATAATTAAGCCAAGATCATTTTTTCCACTCCACCCAAACTTCGTAAAAACCTGTTGTAATTTTTCCTTGATTTATTTGCTCTTTTGTATTATTTTTTTTCAATTTGTTCAGACTAACGATTTCAAATGAAAGACTTTCAAATCAATGGGTGACCCAATGATTAACTGATTCTTTTAACACTGTAAAAAGAGAAATCCATTACATGCTGGGGGATGAAGCAAAGCAGGGAGGGAACCTCTTAACAGCAGTATGCTATATTTATAGCTTTGGGCTTTGGCTCCAGAGGAGGTGATGGAGTTGGTGGGTAGGAGCCATGGTGGTGGTAAATGATACTCATTTGTAAGCATCAGCAATATTCACCAAGAAAAATAAAGAAGTGATTTGTGGAATCCATTAAGATACAAGCATGAATAATAACTTGAGAGTTAGCAGTGTGGGCCTTTAACAGGTATTTGAGTTTTAAAATGCACTATACTTTGCAATTTTCAGAGCATGTGTTCTAAATGGCAAGATATTGGCCCAGAATTGGTCCATCACACAAAATATTCAAATTAAGAGTTTTATTCACTTTGACCTTGACCTTTCCTAACCTTTCTCTTTTATCTAGAAATGAGTCAATCAACTAACCTTTTCATAGAATATACTTTGGCCCGTCAGTCTAGGAGAATATGGAAGAAACAAGGATTATTTGTAGACAAATTAAAAAGAAGCCCTCGGGACTTAGGACAGCTCTCTTAGGGTCAACCTTTCCCTTCCAATTGTCTCCACAAATATCTCTTAACTCATTAACAAAAGTCTTCACATTTAGGATTATCCTACTTATCAGATACAAATGTGAGACACCTGCATTTATCTGACGACCAAACAAACTATCCTTGTGTTCCTGATGACGAACGCATTCTGTAGTGTTTTTCTAGATTTGACTATTGTAAAGGGCAAGGAAGTGTCTTCAAATGAAGGTGTTGTCTGCTGATTATTTTAATCCAATATGTGTTTGATACTGGGTTTACTACTTCAATGTTAAAGATAAGAAACCTCCTGCTCGTTTTCTGTCTTATTCTTTTCCTCATTTCACTACACAAACAGGTATTTGCTTTCATAATAACAGAACTAAGGGGCAGCCATTGACACAACCTTTTGGGGAATGGTCAAGTTCCTACAAGACATATCCACTTCTTGGCATATGCCACCATATTGCCCATGAAGACACCAATACTTTTAAAAAATTAAATGATACTTAAGAGTAAAGTCTGTTCCAGGGTCTTTTCCTCAACATTCAATTTTTCATGGCAAATATACTTCTGCTCAACTCTCTGGCACTGTGGTCCATGTATGGTTACAGCCCCAGACTGTGGCAAAAGTATCAGCTATTTTACATTTTCTTTTAACAGAAAATCTCAAAGATCTTTGTAACAGTGATACCTTGGAGGAATGAGCGGGCTTCAATCCAAATGTTCAGAAAGTTGTGTTTCTATAACGATAAAATCATATTTTTAGGAACTGAAATCAAGTCCGTTATCTCACGATTCTCATCTTTCACTCTGCCCCCAATGTCTTTGCTGTCTCCTCCATTTCTGCTTCTGAAAGCGCTGGCCATCTAAGACCTACTTAGCAAGTGAAAATGTTCACTTGGTAAGGCTGCCATAACTGTGGGCAACCTCTGCTGCCAGCCCAGTACCAAGGCCAGGGCAGTCTAGAGTTTCGCTGACACTTAAAAATCTTTTGGTACTTGTAGACGGAGCTATGATCACAGACGGAACTCATTTGATATGTGGTCACTAGTGTCCCAATCTGGCATAGTAGCTGACGTTTAGCTTTGTGTGGGATTTGGGAGGGTGTGCAAAAGAGGAATTGTAAGCCCCAATCTGAGTGGGAAACCTCAGGTGAATTGCAATTGCCATGGGTCACTTAACAAACCTTTGGCCAAAATGCTTAATGATTGTCTCTTTCCTAATACATTATCTCTTTCCTTAAAGCAATTTACACTTTGGATTTTTAGTTTGTCTTACGAAGGACCCTCAACTTCCAGCATCTTGAACAGTATAGAAAGGAGGCTTTGGACAACAGCAGAGTCCAACAGAATATCATGTTGCATCAGTAACACAAAATTGTTTTATGTGGTGTTTCTGGCCAAAGCTATAATGGAAGAAAATGATAACTAACTCTAGTTTTCCACTTATTTGTGGGAATTAAGTAGACCACTCTTCCATTACTTAATAATCAGAGTGGACTTAGCATTCTCAGAGGCTAATACCAAGACGCTTTTCTTAAGTCAGGTGAGTATTTAAACTTGGATGCCTCACTTATAAATGGATGTAGGTAATTTTTTTTTCCATCAATGGGCAGCTGACTTCAAGATGGTCTCCAACAAGTAGTGTCTGTGCCCCAGAGCAAAGACTCAAAGTCAAATTCAGGAGTATCTTGATTTTCTAGGTAAGAGCAATCTGGGGAGCCATGAGAGCCCGTGCAGAAATGCTTTCTTGTCATGGCTCCAGCATGTGAAGATTTTGAGCTCTCAGCAGGGAAAGAAATATCTATAATATTCATTCTTCTTTGATAGAAGCCTCCTTCCATGAATTCTGGGCTAGCCATCCTCTTACACTGTACTCCAAGGAAGAAGGGAATAGATACTATTTTCTTTCCATCCAGTTCTTCCCCTGAAATGGCTCATACACATTAGCAAAGTCATTTGCATGCTCTGATGGAGGGGACATCCTGATTCCAAATGCCACAAGCCATCGGGTTGAAACTGTTCATTTTAAACTTTTTTTCTGGTTAATTTGAAGTCTTGTCTCAGATTATTTCTTATGTCACAGGTATAAAAACTAGAAAGGCAGAGGGGACTATGATTGTACAATGGGATCCCAGGCCTGGGTGTGGTTTTGAATTGCTACCTCCAGACAGCAGCAAGGTGCCAGGCAGAAGGCATTAGGACCGGCAAGGTTGTCTAGACAAAGCAGGGACTGTCTGCGCCTTTACTGCCCTGGGCCTGCTTTTCTTTCTCCTTGCTTTTTCCTTCCTTCTCCAGTGTGTGTTTGTGTGTGTGTGTGTGTGTGTTTGTATGTGCATGTGTTTGTATTTGTGTGTGTGTGTGTGTGTGTGTGTGTGTGTGTGTGTGACCACTATTAATAGCTCCTGTATCAGGTTCATTACAAACCACCTTCTTCAGTTTCACTAAAAGCACAAGGGGCAGACATTGTAGTTGAGATGAACAAGGGAAGTGAGCACCCCAAACTCTGGTCCTAATGTGGCTACTTGGGGTAGATTTAAAATTAATATCACTTTACTAATGTAATCTAGACTATATTAACAACATTTCCCAAAAACTTACCTAAATAGTTTTTTTCTTTTTTAGTGAATCCCAATTTATTGCCTTACCCTTCTCTCTCTCTCTCTCTCTCTCTCTCTCTCTCTCTCTCTCTCTCTCTCTCTCTCCACACACACATACACACACACACACACACACACACACACACACACACACACACACACACACCCCTCTCTTGAAATGTAGTGTCATGAATCCCAGGCTGGACTCAGACCATGTAGTGGAACATGAACTTGACTTGTTCATCTTCCTGTCTCCATCTCTTGAATGCTGGGATTAGAGATGTGAGCCCCACCGAAGTACTGAGGCTCAAAGCAAGAGCCTGCTGCATGGGAGACAAAGCACTCTACTGAATTAGCTCCATCTCCAGCACTGTCACATCTTTTAAAGGAAATAATTTTGAATTTGCCAGAGAGATAAGAAATAAATGACTAAGTCATCTTTTTGTCTTCTTAAACCTTGAAATTAAACTTCTGTTGGGTATGAGGGGAATGGGGACAGAGTTCTAGAGTTGATGTTAACAATACAACATGATTATTTAGTATAAGCAATGATAATAATGTTGATGACCAATGTGGTGATGATCATTACATGAGTCTTAATGCTGTCTTCTTTCTGTGTATTGGCTCATTTGATCATAAAACAAATACTGTTAATTGGTTGATTAATTAATTAATATCAATTAACATTTCATGGGCACATAGGTGCATAGATCTGAATCTATGCTTTTGTATTTTCAACTGAGATCTAGGTTATGCTCTTGACACCTGATGATAACACAATGTTTCACTGGACAATGGAACAGAGAGAATGTAAGGAATTTTTGGTCATGACTATGGACTTTGTCTCTGTGGTCAGGATGAACAGAAAGAGTCACACTCTTGAGACATCACTTGAGACACCATAGTCTACCTAACATATGTTGAAGGAAAGTCAAGAGTTGGTCTTTGATTAAGATAAATTTTTTATCAATTGCATGTGTATGTGTGTATGTGTGTACGTGTGTAGTGTATGTGTGTGGTATATGTGTGTGTCTGATGCATGTGTTTGTGTTTATAGTATCTGTGTGTATATGTGTAAGTGTGTGTGTATGATGTATATGTATGTACATAGTGTGTGTGTGTGTGTGTGTGTGTGGTCTGTGTAGATATGATATGTATGGGTATGTGTGTGGTGTATGTGTTTTTATGTAAATGGTATATATGTATGTGTCTGGTGTATGTGTTTGTGTGTGTGTATTTGTGTGTGTGTGTGATGTATGTGTTGTGTATGTTGTGCATGTGTATGTGATTTGTGAAGGTATGATGCGTAGGTGTATGTGTGGTGTATTTGTTTGTGCATGTATGGTGTCTCTGTGTGTAGTGGTATGTGATCTGTGTATGTATGGTGTGTGTGTGTGTGTGTGTGTGTGTGTGTGTGTGTGTGTGTGTGTGTATTCAAGTATATAAGTGTGATATTCAATGAAAGCTGGGGAACACTTTGATGTTGGTTCTTGTCTTCCACCTTGCTTGAGACAGAATCTCTTGGTATTCTCATCACATACAACAGGATAGCCATCCTGTTATCTCTCAGGATTCTCTGCTTCTGCCTCCAAGCACTGGGATTATAGACATGTGGGTTCTAGGCATCCAAATTCATCTCTCTGTCTCTTTCTATTTATCTCTGTCTCTCTCTACCTCTCTATCTATCTATCTATCTATCTATCTATCTATCTATCTATCTTCTATCTATCTCTCTATATCTATCTATCTATCTATCTATCTATCTATCTATCTATCTATCTATCTATCTATCTATCTATGAGACTGTCTTCCTCTTTGAGAGATTTGAATGCTTGGTTATTGAGCACAGGTGGTGATGTAGAAATTCTTTTCTACTTCTCAAGTTCTGGTTATGCTTAGCAATCCAGTTTTAAAATGAAAGATAGTGGTGTAAAGGAAGTTTCTTAGTTCTTTTGAATGAAAACAATCCAGATGTAGGAGGCCTAGAGATGAGACTGTAGAATGGGATCGTCAGAAACACAGGTTTTGCCTTGCCTCTCTTTGTAACTCCATTCTTTGGATACAGCCATCCTTCATGTCCTGTTGCATTTCCAGGTGACAGCTGGAGGTTCAGTCATTGGGCCTGACTTTCTACAGAGAGGACAAGGAATTTTGAGACAGAATAGCCAGCAAATGCCTCAAGTATTGCTGCCCATTCCAGATTTTTCAAACCCCACCCCCTTTCAAATTACACCTTATTGGCCACCTTTAGCATATGGGAGTTTGCAAATAAAGTCTTTTGGCTGGGCATATTGCCACATGGATTAAATTTGGGGTTCTATTACTATGAAAGAATGGGATAATGGATATTGGATAAGCTACTTGAAGTATTAACCGCAATTAGCTAATCAAGTGCTCAGCCCCAGTGGCAGGACTTCCAATATAAATTCATTAAAATAACATCCTCATTGCTGTGTGTGGTCTGTGATCATTAACAAATAATTGAATCAGCTGCCCACTCAAGGGAGAAAGCATGGCGCATTCAGGGTTTGGAGACTCTGAGAACTGAGGAGTCTCCTGAGGACTGTCGCTCTTGGTTGGGAAAGGGAGGGATGATTCACCAGTGTTAACAAATCACAGTCAACGCCCTCTGAATCCGTGTTCACCGAGCACCAGCCAACCAGGCTGGGCACAGATATTTCAAAGCTGTGGCTCTGCTGGCACCAAACCACAGAGATGAGGAGAGAATGCATCTACCCCGGTATGTCAGCTTTCTTTGTAAGCTGATTGGATTTGAAATGTTTTACGAAAACAACCATGTAATCATAGGACTAGGGAGAACTCAGCGGGCTTCTTCTATTGAAGCAAGACCATGTTGGTACTTTCCCCACATAGCTTTTCAGAGTAGGTGTCCAGTCAATCACACTGCATAGTCTGGGCTTATTAAACGATTTAAGAGTTTTAGCCATCTACCCTTGAATTAGCTTTAACAACCCCAGAGATTTTTCTGTCTTTCCCCTACTTCCTTCCAGCATTTGTGACAGGCCTAGCTAGAGGCAGAGGCGTGGCTTGGATTTCCATCCTGCAGCCTCCCCTCCAATCGGCCATGTCATGGTGGAATTTTTATTAGCCATAAATTTTTTTACTGGCTAGATTAATGTGATTGAAAGCATCACACCCAGTAAATACTGTCTGCTATTTGTTTTAGCAATACCTGTGGAAAAAGGGCAATTGGGACCCAGGCACAGCAGAGCTGGTGAAGCCATTGGCTGCACATAACTCGTTGGGGGCCCCTTTGACTGATGACCAGGGGATGCTCTTCTTCGAGGGAGGTCTGCCCAGCAAGAGGCTCCATTGGTGCATGCGGCTGCCATGTGTAGCCATGATTCACTTCACTGACTATCAAAGCTTTCTACAACTTTGCTTGCTGACTTTTGACCAGAGGTTCCCTTTCAACACAAGGAAAATCTGCCTAGAGAGAGACAGAGAGAAAGCACCAAGGCAGGGAAATAAATGGCAGCCGTGTTCCTGGCGGTCGGGGTTTTATGGCCCGAGGCGCTCCTGCTCGAGTCTGCCCCGTGGTGCTGCCTGGTGGATGTGTTTGGTGGCATTTTATGGAGCATGGTTTATAATCAGCATGGATTATTGTAACAACAACAAGAGGGACATTCAACAAAACCTTGTTGAATGGCAAATGCCCTACACAAAACACTTTTCAGGGGCCCGGGACCCAAGTGCAGCGTTTATTAAAGCCCCTTCGGAAATGTCCTTTCACAGAAACCTACGTTTGGAAACAGATTTTAAATGAAGGTGTGGGATCTGCAAGCCATTGGTCTCCATCTGTTTTCTCCCCTCTGACCTTGGTTGTTTGACTACCTGGTCATGACCCCTTTTTGAGTGGGGTAAATGGTCTGTACAGACAGTTGGTGGAAGCTTCACCTTTAGGCCCCCAGCTCTGCCTGGAGTCTTCTTTCTCGTTCCTTCCTGGAAGAAGAAGAAAAAAGAGCCAGATTTCTCTTCTTAAAAAAAAAAAAAAAAAAAAAAAACTTATAAAAGAGAAACATAAACAGAAAATGAGCCAAATTGCTAGAGGGGATCAAGAATTGAAATACAGCCTCCAAAGTTGCGTGTACAGAGAGAAACCCTAAAACGTTCCCAAACCCCAACCTGGAGCGTTGATCTGCCTGAATTTCTTTAGTCTCAGGCCAGTTTCAACCATTAGAAGACTTACAATTATAAAGTTGGCAGTGGCTGCAGCCCATGGTGGCTGGAGGGGATTCACTTTGGAAATTCAGTTCCTTGGGTAGGTGGTATTGGCAAGATCATCCTGTTCCCTCGGTGCCAACTCTGAAGGCTCAGAATGCCTTTCCTGGATCAGGGTTCAGCAAGGCAAGCTGGGGAGAGGAGTCTGGACAGAGGATGAGGTGGAAAAACCAAAGAGGGTGAAGATGGGAAAGCTATAGGGAGAAGGCAGAGGGATGGAAGTCATGGCGGATAGAGGAAATAAGAGAAGAAAGTGATTCACAATTCAGAAGGAATAAGGGGAGGGAGAAGGGACAGGTAGAGGGGTAAGGAAGAAGTCTTTGGGAAATGGATGAAAAAAATCAAGAATATCTTTATGGAAATCATAATTTTGAGTTTACGAGTTTTCTCGATAGCTTGGACTATCAGCTTCCTATCTGTTCCTTGCTACAACTCTTCTACGAACCAAGCCCTGTGCACCATCGACAGGATGAAGGTTCACCTTATGAGTGTGAGTGTGAAATACTTCACTGTGGTAATTCCCCCTTCCTTCCAGTGCATCGATGGAGGAAGGCTTGATGAATCACAGAAATGGCTTTTTCCATGGACTGCCGTCCAGTCCCCAACCAGCCAGTGGCTCTAATCTCCGCCTAATGTTCAGTGTTTATTTTTCCAAGCGTGGTACCTTCTATGACTCACAGGACTCAGATGGTACTTACTAATGGGCCCTTGTACGAGTCAAGAATGTGACACACGGCGAGACACGCAGCTTAACAATCACAAACAACAGCACGGTTAATGGGGGGTGAAGCTTCGGTGACATGTGTCACACCAAAGAGCCGACGCCTCATACTCCCTGAAGCCACAGATGAAGGGTCTCCATACTGTGTAATAATGATAAAATATTGCCATCTGTTGGCATCCTGTGTAAGCAGACTCTGGCATACACAGTGCTGATGATTTTCCAGGCTGCCCCTCACATTTACCCGGAGAGAGGGTGTGTGAAAAATATTGGGTTAAAAAATAATCAGAACATAGAAGGCTGAATGTCTATAAAAGAGATAAATGCAACATCCTGAATGTTCAAACCAGAAAAAAGCAGAGGACATACATTGGTGCCCTCCTTGTCTCACTTAGTCCAGGCAGGCAGAAATAAAGCCACTGGAAGCAGCTGACCTGTAATTCACTGTGTCAGAGGATTGGACCTGCGATGGGATGTGTCATGAAATGGCACTAGGGACTCCGGAGTCCTTGTGGGCTCAGGAAGTTTTCTGTCGTGTGCGATCTTTATCACAAAAGTGATAGGTAAGGATATTAAGCTGTAAAGATCACACACAGTTCAGGCAAAATGGTAAACCATAACAATCTAAAATATCCCCCAGTATAACCATCCATAAATTCTTAGAAAAATAGAATAAACTTACTTGTAATTTTTGTTTAAGAACTTACAAGATTGAGGTGAAAATGGAGGCTGAAAACAGGTGCAAGAATCATGGTCATTCAGATGTCCAGAAAGGATTTATCAGATCTGATAATATAGATGGTGGTTATGATGTCCATTCAGGGACAGTACTATACTGTCTTTTAGGACAGAGATTTCTATAAGAGAGAGAGAGAGAGAAAGAAAGAAAGAAAGAAAGAAAGAAAGAAAGAAAGAAAGAAAGAAAGAAAGAAAGAAAGAAAGAAAGAAAGAAAGAAAGGAAGAAAGGAAGAAAGAAAGAAAGGGAAAAAGAAAACTGGGATAGAAAACTGGGATCTTGGGGCTGGAGAGATGGCTTAGCAGTTGAGTGCTTACTGCTCTTCCAGAGTTCCCGATTTCATTACCAGCATCCATAATAGGTAGCTCAGCTCCTCGTAAATCCAGTCTTGGAGGATCCAGCGTTCTCTTCTAGCCTCTATTGGAACTGGCATACACATGGTATATACTTACACAGACATGCATAATATACATAAATAATAATCCATCTCTTTTTAAAAGAAAGAAAAACCCTTCATGAGATACAGATATTTGTACTGTCCTTAAACAATTTATAGAAAACATAATAACCTGAATCCCCAAATCTCATTTATTGTTTCCTTCCATACATAGTCATTAACTTTATGTTCATGCTTTGATAAGTAGATATAGGTAAATCCAAATTATGGAACAATTAAACATTTAAGGACCAAAGCAGGAGACAAAAGTAGGATTAATTCATGGTCATAAACTACGATGATTCAATTAGATGTAGAAATAATGTTTTCACTTTTCCCCTTGAAATTCTTTCTTTTAGGATCACAGAAACTCGGCCATTCACTTCCTAATGTAATCATTTACCTCAGATTTACATTTCTGTGTTCCACTTGGTGATCTTTGGAGGAGATAAAGCATAGAAAGGTGAATGTCAATACCAGACTACAGGGAATATTTTCTGTGTAGTGTATGAGGCACAGTGTGAGGTGTGCCATTGAAATGTTCATTGATAATATTCATCCTATATTCTATGAGACCTTATTACTACTCTCCCTTGCTCTCTCCATTTATGCTTTTCCATCCAGCTTCCTAGTAATCACCTTTTTGCTTTTGTGTCCTTGTGTTTTCATTTCTAGTTCTCATATAGGAGAGAAAATGCAATACTTAACTTTTTTTTTTCAGTCGCTCTATTTCACTTTACAGGACTGTCTCCAGTTCCAAACATATTTGTATAAATGAAGCATTTCATTCTTCCCTCTTTTTTTTTAAATCACCAAGAAAAATGCATATTTTTATAGTCCTGGAATATGCCACATCATTTGACAGAGGTAGTTCAAATATGGTGTCTGTAAGTTTATCCTTATTAAAATCATATTAACCCTGACTCCTGCATGGGTAAGTACCATAGGCTCTGCTTTCTGGGTCATGCCACATCTCACATCATTGAGTCCAGGAAAAATGGGGGAACTGCCTGGAAAGATGGCTCAAGATGGGTAAAGGTGCTTGCCACTCAGCCTGACAATCTGAGTTCAATTGAAAAACCTATCTGGTGGAAGAAAAGTCTCAACTTCACGAGGGTATAGCTGATCGCAAGAGCACATTGACTCATTTTGCTAGTGCAAAGAAACCAGGGCAGGTAGACCAGCTGTCCAGAATCAGAGGTCTCTTAGACTCCACAAAGACTCGACGACTCCACAACAACCCTCAACTCACATCTGGACAACTGACCATTATAAAGTCACCTATTTGTTTATAATTGTAGTTCAGCATCACAATTCAAGAATCTCAGTTAAACAGGATGGCTGTGCTGCAGAATTAAAACCACAATTTCCCAAATGGTGACTGTGTTGTAAGGCTAAAAGACCAATCTATCAGCAACACTGAGAGAATACTACAAGTTGTGAGCTGTAAACATGGATAGGTTGTTCTGGCCTGGCTCACTGTACTGAACATGCTGACTGCTCAGTTTCATTTCTGAAACAGAATTGGGTTTTAGTTGAATGAAGCTCTGTTTTCAGAACAGCATCTCCATAGCCATTTCTGCCTCTGATGTTTATCAATTCATCACTGGCACACCTAAGATCTTTAACATTTAGTAGATTAAAAAAATAAAATAGAAGTGCTGCAGCGTGCCAACAATGTCACAAACCGGGGCTTCTGCTTGGTATCACCTTCCTGGGTACAGGCTCCACTCAGAATGTTTGTTCTGTTACAATTAATCACATGCTTTTCAAATGTCAACATAATTTTCATGGTCCGGTAAAAAGTAGTATTCATAATAGAGAAAAATAATAGAGTAACCATTAAAAATTGATCTGTCACTGTTCATTTTGAAATCATTGGTTCTGCCTGAGCAAACCATATGGAATTTTCAAAGTTTCCATCAATGTAGCCCTAGATTCCTGCTTGAAAAGCCTACCTGGTTCTCTGTAATCTACCAAGCTTTGCCATTAAACGGCATTGTGCTTGAATGAGTAGATGGTGGAAGAAGTACAGTATTTTTTTTTTAAATTTTGGAAAGTCAGATCACAGTGTCTGATGGCCCTTTATGCAGAACCAGTAAGCAGGCTTAGAGATAATGGCAGCCCTGCATTGGGAGTTCACGTATGACAGCCATCAATGAAAAATAACAGAATGGAAAGCAGCCTTGTGTGTTTGTGTGCTTTCTAGATGTAGGGGATTCTGTTAGGGGCTCAATTTGTCTCTGTCCAAGAACACTCTACAGGTGGCTGTGCCAAGAAGGAACTCTATATTATTTATCTCAGTAGGGGGCTTTGGAGGCAGCTATTTGTTCTATGAAAATGAATGCACTCTTTATTTAGAAAAATATCCCTCAAGAAAATAATTTTCTTGCTTGGTTAAAATGCAAATGCTCCGACCTTACACTAGAATTTGCCATAGTGTCTTTGAGTCATAGGTGTTGGATAGACTAAGAGAGTCCTTTAACTGGAAACCAGTCATTTGGAATCACTAGATCTGCATTTTTCCCATGACTTTTAAGTTTCCATACAGCTAAATATTAGGAGTTATAAGGTAACCAAAATAAGTATCTACTATCAACTGTACCTTTTTAAAAAAAAGTACAGAGAATAAAGACATGAAAGAGAACCAGATGATGAGACAAAATATCAGCTCAGTGGATTTTTTTTAATTTAGTGATTAGATATCACCTAGATATAATAAAATCAATAGATGTATCAGACTGACTTATGTGTGAATACCCCCGTTATCATGTCAGTATAAACTATGGTAAAATTAAATGAGAATTTGAAATAGTGTGAGAAAACTTCTGTGCAGAGGTTTTAACCACTCTGCCTATGCACAGATGAATCAAGTTAGAGTTATTCAGGCATGCATTTCAGCTCATAATCCAAAGCCATTGATAGAGAGGTATAATTCCATCCATTCACTCTGCTATACTTGATCCACACACCCCTCCCCAGGATGAAATTGTCTGAATCTGGAGATGAAATCTGGAGCAAATTTGCTGAAACCTAGTGGGTCGATGTGGAAATTAAATCTATGCCCACTCAGACATAACAATTATTTCCTTTCCCAAGGATCCAGCCCAACACTGCATATGTCAACAACTGTTTCTTGACAATACGGTGACCACAAAATTTGTCACAGATTGCCATTTGGTCACATTAGTTAGGTTCTAAAAATATCTAGAACCTAACTTTAAGATTTTTAGTGGCAGGTACTGATGTTTGCTGTTATTTTTTGGAGCTTTGTATTAAAGATTGACTTTCCCGAGATGAACTGGTGTTCTTTGATGGGATGGTGGAGAGGAGCATCTGTGTTCCCTTTTAGAAAAGCCAGTTAACAGTGTCTTAGCAACTGCTTCACTAGTGGGTGATATGGATTTCTGGTGTGTGTCAAGTCTTTGGAACTTTTTCCCTTTCACATGTTCCCCTAAAAAATAGAGTCATCTTGAAATCCTAGAAAAATGTTGGAAAAACTATGTTCACCAAGGGTTAAAAATATTGTAACTGCCTGGCGGTGGTGGCACACACCTTTAATCCCAGCACTCAGGAGGCAGAGCCAGGTGGATCTCTGTGAGTTTGAGGCCAGCTCTAGTCTACAGAGCGAGATCCAGGACAGGCACCAAAACTACACAGAGAAACCTGTCTTGAAAAAGCAACAAAACAAAACAAACCCCAAACAAAACAAAACAAACAAAAAAAGAACATTGCAACTGGGTAGGGAGATGGCTCAGTTGATAAAAGACTTACTGTACAGTACAAGAACCTGAGAGCAATCCCTAGAATTTACTGGGTGTGGCAGTGCATGCCTATCACCCCAGCACTGAGGTGAAGAGAAAGGGGCATTTTGTGAGGACTCTTTGCTCTGATAGTCTACCTTAATGGCAAGCTTAATGTTCAATAAGTGACTTGCCCTCAGAAATCACTTTTTGAAAAGTGTGCCAGCCAGAAGACAGGGCAACAGGCTGGGAAATGTCACCCTGTAGACTTGTTGAAACCATTGTGATCATAATTCACAACAATCATGCTTGCCTGTATCAGATCTGCATAAGACGGGTCCTGCAGACAAGTCATAGATCATGGTGAGGAGGCTCATGAAGCCCCACCCTTCACTGCTGCACTACTTGGCTATTGATAGATTCTGGGAGAGAAGAAATCACATTCTTTGATTGTGTATCCACCGCTGAGCCCACCAGTCTCCACGGGATATCTCCAAATCTGTGGTCATATATTTACCTGAACATACAAATATCTTCATTACAAAATAAACAGAAACAAAAACAAACATCTATTAGGTATGGGCTGAATGAATGCATGGTCATGGTACAAGTACAATCTTTTGGAGCTATAAAAGAAAATGAAGACACACCCTTTGTCTTTGTATGGTAGGAAAGCAAGGAAGTACTGGCCAATAAGAGCCAGAGATGCTTCCAAACAGAATATTTGACACGATACCATTTGTTTAAGAATGGGAGTCAGTAAAACTTATCTTTAACAGCTTTTACTTGTATAAAAAGAAATGTAGAGACATAGGACCATCCACTGGAGCATGGGAAGCCAGCCTGTGCCCTCAAAGAAGAATGATTCTCCCTTCTGGAGCAGTCATGAATGGCTGGCCGGTGACTCTCCAGTAAAGTGGTGGGAGCTAGTGTGTTATTTTTTTTTTAAGTTTTCCTTTTTTTAAATGACATAAAGTTAGGACAGGAAGGTGAAAAGTGGAAGACCTATATAATCAGATTTCATTACATACTGTTAGGAAATTCTAGATTAAAAAATTGTGTGACTACATAGAAACTAAGAAATACAAGTACCTGTAGGGCGAGAATGAATAGGAAATTTACAAATTTGATAGGATAGAAACAAGGCATTAAAATAACTTGGTGAGGGAGTGAGAGAGATGTTTATTATAAATGCATAAGTAGGGGTGAGAGTAGAAGAGAGGAGGAGAGGGAGAGAAAGCAAGAGGGAGCGAGAGCAAGTTGCAGGGAGAGCTATGGCTTTTGACTTTGGCATAGCAGTCCGCCAGCCAGCTGACATTCAGCCGCATGGCAGATAGGGGAGGGGGACTTCAGAGAAAGAGTCAGGAAACCAGGGTACAGCCAAGATATATACTTAGGTTCTGGTCAGCCACTGAAAGTGAAGGATGGAAGAGGAGAAAAAGGAAAAGTTTCGTCATTTTGAGTCAGGACTCAGAAAGAAGGACAGGCCCTCCATACAGAACCTCAAGGCAGCTGGTAGGGACTGTCTAACAACTTTTTGTATTTAATAATGAAAACTAGCCATTGAACCTGTCTCTTACTTCTCCCTCTCCCACCAAAATGCCTCTTCCCAGTGAGTCCCTCTCCTACTTTTGTGTCTTCTTTTTGTCTGCGATCCATTGATTTGAACTAGTGTTTCTCCTCCTAGCATGATGCGTGGTGACTTACATGAGTAGTGGAAAATGATCAGCCAGTGGTCATTCCACTGAAGAAGATAAAGCCACAGCCTCTGGTAATGGTTAAATTGGCCAGGTGTATCACCTCCTCCAGGGCTCAGGAAATATCCAGGAAGAAAAGGCCAAAAGAGTGTAAGAGTCACAGAGTGGGGAAATATATAGAAAAAAAGATGTCTTCTGGACATAACAGCCATTGTGTCCATGGACTCATTGAAAGTAGGCATTTCATATGCTTAAAAAAAAGCACACTCTTTTGAAGCCAAATAAAACAGACTTCCAACACAATTATTTAAGTAATTGAAGCATGCATAGTAGTTGTATTCCATTCTTAGAAATTAAGTTTTAGAAATTTCAGATAATGAGAATTTATAGCCATGGTTTTCTCTTGACAGTACAGTCATGGAGTAAAATTAAATATTACTTTTTACATACCCTTTAAAAAACACATCAAATAAATTCAAAAGTTGAGGAGGCCAGGGGATACAAAAGTGTGCTGAAATATTATTTTGAAAGCTAAATGTTTTCTAACTTTTATAGCATGATTTCTACTTTTCTGGAATGTTCTGTGATAATCTTAGCCCTTCATCTTGACTTGGATAACCCTGAGATGGCAGCAGACACAGATCATTCACAACATCATTCTGATGCAAAGGGAAAGAAAGACAAAGTCCCCCGTAAACCCAAAATTCTAGGGAAATTCTGGAAAAGGGCAAAGAGGGCAGATAACAGATATCAACTTTGATGTGCAACCAGAACACCTGGGAGGCCACACCCAGGTCATTTTAATTTGGTCCTTTGTGTTTGAGACAGGGTGGAAGAATAAGTATGCACACATATGTGTACTAGTATTGTGTGTGCATGTGTACACCTGCATATGATGGTACTACAGGAAACTGGCTATTATTTGAAATTACATCTAAGGTTTTTTTGTGGAGTTTTTGTATAAGACGAATAGCACAGACTCTCTTAGTAAGATATTTCTTAAATATGACTTCACTCTTACCCAGCATGCCGGGAGAATATTTCTGAGTGTTAGGCATATGGGGATTTCCAGTTATCCACTGGACCTCATGCACATCACCATGCTGAAGCTTGCAGATGGGGTAGGCAAGTACCCTAAGGCTTCCACCTACACTTGTTTTCCCAAAATACCACCTGCACCTCCAGCAAGCGTGGCCCTCATGGCTGCAGGGTTTGGATTCTTTTCCCAAAATAAGAGAGATGGAATTTTCAGTCATTTAGTTTCTAAGTGGGTGACTCATCAGTGTAAGATGAGGTAAACAAACAGAAATAAAAGATAGTTTTGGATATATGATTATTCATGACTGTCCCTTTTCCAGGCAAATGGGGCACTAGTCCTCTTCCAAGTGGCGGTTCGTCCATTGTCACCTCCATTTGTTCTTAGCTGAAAGGCTAAGAAATGACTTCATTTGCCTCTTATTGTCTTTTGAGTTGGTAGTTTTATAAAGTTTTATTTTTCCCCCTGGGTTGCTGGAACACTTGCTTGAATCTACAGGCAGAGCTATGGGGGAAGGGGAAACCCTCTCCCTTCACCTATGAGAATGGTTTCCAATCTGCATAGGAGAAGAATTCATGCTGGGGAGGAGGGAAAAGTCAGCTACAAATCTGGAGTCATGATCAGTCTTTACTGGCTCCAGATCTCCCAGCCAACCTCTCTGATGCTCTTAAGTCTTGTTTTTTAGTGAGTGTACAGAGCCTAGATGTTAAAGACTCCACGATGTTCCCACATTTATGAAAGTTGTTCATGTCTCCGTCCTTGCCTCATACAAACATGTGTTAATCATTTTAATAACAGTAGTAACAATAATAAAAATAACCCACCTCCAATGATTTTTGTTTGGGAAGGAGCTTTACTGAACTTCAAGCTTCGTTTTTCCCATAAGAGAAATAACTGGCCGTGAGACAGTGGGATTGGCTTGGGTTGTCACTTGTTTAGAGATCATGGATGATGCCTAGATGACAAACCTGATTTCCAATCCAGAGTTGTTTTTGCCCTCCCTTTGTGACCTCTGCATCAACATTAGAAACGTCGTGACTCCACGATTTAAAGTGTATATGGGGATGGATAGTGGCTCAGCAGGTAAAGTGCTTAATAGAAGGATGTGAGTTCAGATCTCTGGCATCTGTGTGAAAGGCCAGACACAGTGGCATGTGCCTATAATCCCAGCAATGGACAGGTACCAGGAATGGGCAGATCCTGGGGCTTCAGTGACTAGCTAGCCTAATCAAAATCGTCACTTCCAGGTTTAGTGAGAGACAATGTCTTGAAAAGCTAAGATAGAGCATGAGAAGAATGATAGAGGAAACCATCTACTTCTTTCCTCCATAGACAAAGGCAGGAATGAAAACACACACACACACACACACACACACACACACACACACACACACACACACACACCACAGGCACACACGCATGCATGCGAGTACACACATGCATATACACACAAGAAAACCAAATAAATAAGCTCTTCCTCTCTTAAAAATGTGTACATTATTTGTGTCAAAATGTTGTTAAATGCTCTGTTTTCTTCTTTAAAATTATGTTTTATTGGTTTTCTTACAATAAGCAATAATTATTTTATAAGCACTTATAAAAGTACTTTTAAAAGATGTAGTTATGACATCATCCTGTCTGGAAATTTCTTGAAAACAGAAAACACAAATTAAGAAAGAAAACGTAAAAGCAGGATGGAGCTGGGCCAAGGAGATTAAAGGCCGGTCTGTTTTGCTTTGCTTTTGATTTATACTATCCCTTCTGTTGCCGTCTGTAACTGCTAACTACTGGCTTTTGACCCTCAGGAGCCAACTCACATATTCTCCTGGGTAATAGTCCTAGTGAAAAATGAGAGCCCCGGACAAGTTTTGTCCTATTGTTTACTCTGTCTGACTCATTTCTAGTTGGTTAGGCACTGGGCATGTGGTAGGCATTAACAATGCTGAAGTCTTTGGTTAGTGTGATCCACGTTGGAAGGCCTCCTACCACTAACCTCGCAAGAGTCCTTCTTTTTTTTTTTTTTTTTTGGCATTGTACATAAGAAAGTCACAGACATTTTGTGGAAGCCCCTCTCCTGTTTTTCAGGTTTGAGAAGGAGTGATTTAATTTTATTTGTCTCAAACATATCAGGGGAGATTGTAGGGAGAATTGGAATTCCTATGCAAATCAGAACTGTGAGAATAGCAGAGTCCTCCCATAATGTGTGTGGGTGTGCGAACAACAAGCTGGTGTCAAAGACAAGAGCAGACATGGTTCTTTCCTGCCATAAGATACAGGATCTTATCTGGAGGTGAAGGAATCAGTCGCTATGCTTACTAAATGATCAGTCTCTGTCCATTCCAGCGAACTGCTGAAGAGTGTGCATTTTTTTTCCTGTGTTTTCTTAGGATGATGAAGCAAGCTAGGGAAGTCACAGACAGGAACGCAGCTTGGAGTGTGCCTGAATGCTCCAGTTCCAATGTCTGTGCTTGAGTCCGTTGGCTAAGTAACTTATCCCTCAGCATGCGTTTCCTAGGTTGATAGAAATTTTCTTTCAATCAAGGAAAGAATAGATTGATGAGATGGAACCACTCTTCCTAGAAGGTGGAGATGTTGTGGGAATACCTGGGTTGGAGCAGGTGGAACTGTTAGGATGAATTCATGGGAAGGATATTTTATGGACTCCTCATATCAACTCAGCTCACACCTGAAAGACATGTACGTCAAAGGAGAATTTTCCTGGATTAAGGATTTGGCTAACAGATGAAGAATTTGGCAACCACCACTTTCTCCGAATTCTAGTGTTTTCCCAGTTCTAAGGATCTCAAGCTGTATTTATTATTTTTTAATTTTTTTTACATGTATGGGTGTTTTGCCTACACGTAATGCCTGTGTACCCTGTACATGCAATGCCTTCAGAGGTCATAAAAGGGCATTGAAACCCCTGGACCTGGAGTTACCAGATAGTTGTGAGCCACCACATGGGTGCTGGGAATCAAATCTGGGTCCTCTGTGAGAGCATCCAGTGCTCTTAACCAGTGAGCTATCTCTCCAGGCCCTTAAACTTGTATTTACTATGGTAACAATAGACTTTGGTAGTCATGGCATGCATATGTACAAAGTGAAAGGTAGTTTGTGGGCTACTGTGATAATATTTACCTGCTCCAGAGGAGAATTATTACAGTCTATTCATTTTAACTTTCAGTATTTATATCTCATACAGAATTAAGACAATGAAAATAATGGAGATATAGTTGGTTGCCCAAGACCACACAGTAAATCACGTGAATGCCAACAGTAGGTCTACACTTAAAAACAAAATTTGTTGAGTATGAAGTCTAGTAACTTACCTGAAAATTGAAAATAAGTGTTTAATCTATTGATGAAATTTTAAAGAGCCTTTTTACCACTTGAAGAATATTGAAGTGGAAAAGCTGTTTTGAATCATCAGGTTTCAGCTCTGACATCCACCCACGAAGGCCTAGGGCACGTTCCTAGCAGTTCCTCCATCATGATAACCTCTTTATTCTACAGTCAGCCAGAAAACTCTGGTCCAATAGTATAACAAGAGCAAAATGATCCAATATGAGACTTTATTTATCAAAATTTCACCCAGAAACTGAAAATCTAATAAAACCTGGTCACAGGGGACCTAAATAACAATTTTGTTTTACTAAATCTCTCAAGGATGCATCATTGAAGTTCAGGTAGTTGACATACTTGTCTTTAGTTGATTGGTTAAACTTTCCACTTTCCAATACATTGTTCACAGAAAAGTTGAGGGACATGCAGTTAGTCACTAATTTAATCTCTTTCCAAAGGCTACTGGGCAAGACTTGGGTGTGGAGTTAGGGTGAGTTCACTACCAGTGAAGAAGCAAGAGTTTTTGTTATAAAAATGTCCATCCTAATGCTATTAGGGATACTCCATAGAGTGCCTTAGGTCTGTCATGTATGCTAATGCTGCCATCCAAAGGATGTCACCTCTTACAAATGTCTAGTTCAAACGCTGGCACAAAGCCCTTGCATTAGCTTTCATGAATATACTGTGATCTAAAGTAAGACAAGTAACTTCAGCTTTGGTCAGTGCACATGCTATGCCAAAACTGCCATGCAAGACTCCTTTGGACTCTGTGTCTCACAGAGTCCACAGCTAGCACTTTATCATGGAGAGAAAAGAGGAGCATGAGGACATGTTCACAGAAGTTTGTATGAGACTTGAGTGTAACCCCTGAGCCCCTACCTATTCTTTTATCCTGTACTCTTTCTGTGAGTCCCCTTTATCCCCCTCAACACGTTTTATTCTACTTTCATTTCATATATACATGCACGAATTTATGTATTTAGACAAAAATCTAGAAGCCACAATGAGAAAAATCTCTGGGTATTTGTCTTTCTGACACTGGTTTAACTCACTTGACAGAAATATTTCTACTTGCATCTGCTTTCTTAGAAAGGACACAAACCAGCATTTTTAAGTCCTACTACCAGCCAATTGACATTTTCTCCTACAGAATGTGAACCTGTGAAGTCAAGGTTCTCTATGAAATTGTCCCTTTCTTTCCTTCACCCATAGCTTCACCCCTTTGTAGGGTTTTTCTGTATTTCAGGATTGTGCTGCCTCAGCTGCCTTCTGGATGGGGTCTAAGTGCAAAACCAATGTCCTACCTGGACTTTCAGTGAGAATTCTCATTACAAACAAAGCTTGCATTTTTTTTATGAGATTCCCATTGTAAATTTCCATGTAAACCCTCTATCTGTAATAACACCAAGGTGTTTATAGAGGCACAATTATTCGAGAACCATGACAAGAGTGGCTCCAGAGTGAGGCACAAGGCTGTTGTTCCCCATGGAAAGGACATAAGAGCCTAGTTTCGCCTGGAGTAGTCTCTGTGCCAAGGTACCCGGAGACCGTGTCTTTGAAATAATCCCATTCCAGTAGTTAAAATAAATTAAGAGGTCTGCCTATTCCAGGAAGGGCCCCTAAAATGACAATTTTTTTTTCACATCTTCGTGATTATTTTTTCAAAAAGGTGCTTTTAAAAACCACCTTTTTGCTAACGAAATGCATACTCCGTCCAAAAACAAGGCTGTGGCTTCGCAGGTTGTCCTGCTGAGCTTTCCAAGCGAGAATAAACAGGATGCTTTGCTTCGTTTTCCCTATTTTTCTTCATTTACAGTCGTGCTGTACCGTCTCCTCCCTCATAGCCCAAGGCAAGTTCAGATGGCGCCACCTCCATGCGGTCATACCGAGAAATGAAAACGCTTCGTTCTCCTCCTTGCTTTTAACACGGAATCTGAAAGAAGACTATGTTAAAGCAAACATGCTGAGCTTTTTATCCATACAGTGATAGGTAGGTGGGGCCAGAAAAAAAGAGAGTGCAGAGAGTGCTTAAGTAGAGCCCATAGTTTACAAATATCCCCAGGGTCAAATATCAGGAGGAGCTATAGAGAAGACATAAAACAAACATGAAGTGTGAATGTCATTTAATTTTGGTGGTTGGTATTCACACGAAGAAATCCTTAGCAGGATCTTAAGACAGACGTTTGCTTGTGGATTCATAATAAAAATTATGTAGTTTCAGAGTGGACTGTCAGCATTACTATAGAAGAACTCTGTAGGGATTAGTCACAGGTCAGGCATGCATGTGGACATGCACAGTGACTAGTTAACAGTGGTTTGGTAAGCCAAACATAAGCTGTTATCACTGTCTTATTATTAGTTTTACAAATAAGTCAATCAGTGGAAGTGCAGGTCAGCATCTTTATCCAACTAGCCACATCACTTAATCAAATGCCTTTTTAAAAAGGTTGGTACATGTGAAATACTTCGCTGAGGCTAATTATGATGTACTATCCCTTACATGACATGGTAGGAGGATAGGTCAATATTATATTCATATTTTTATATGGTAGCATATAGAAATTAGTATCTGGTATCTGCAAATCATATTCTTCCCTCTTATGAACACCATCCAGCAATATTCAAATGATTTTGTTTATTGGGTGCATGAATGTGTTTATATACATGCATGTATGTGCATGTGTTTGTGCATGCACATGTGTACAGTGTTTATATACACGTGTGTGTGTGTGTGTGTGTGTGTGTGTGTGTGTGTGTGTGTGTGTTTAGGCCAGAATTCAACCTCAAACTTCATTCTTCAGTTGTTATCTACCTTAGTTCTTTCTTCTTAAAACAGAGTCTTCACCAGTCTGGGGTTCATCAATCCAGCTAGGCTGATGGGCTAAAGAGCTCCAGGAATCTGCCAGTTTCAATTTCTCCAGTATTGGAGTTATAATCATGTACCACCAAGTCTTGCATTTTTCTCTTGGGTTCTGAGGATCAAATTCAGGTCTTCCTTCTTGCAAGACTCTTTACTGACTGAACCGTCTCTCTAGCCCTGTACTCTCTGCTTAGTTCACATTATTCAACTTTTATTTTTCTAGAGACGACAATGAAACCATCCAAGGAGACACCATCTTAGAATGGTGTATCCCAGAGACGACCATCTTTTCAATTTATGACTAAACTGATGACTGTCCATCTTAAGCACTCCAACTTACCTAACATTAAAGACCATCCACAACTCCCTCTGTGGCATCTCAGATCCAGAAATGATTACTGAGTGGAGCTACTCATAGAAATTTAAAAATAATAAGGGATTTAAAAGTTTTAAATTTGTGTGTAGAGCCATGGCTCTTGTTGGTGTGCTTATACTAACTATACAATGAAAAATTACAGAGAATCGACACTCACGGTGCTGCTGGGTACCATTTCTGCCATGCCCAGATGGGTTCCTGGCAACTAACACCTATGAGATGCTACATTGCATATCATATATAGGACATGCTGTCAGCAGAAATCAACATTTTATGTACAAAGCTCTACACCTTGGGACTACCCAGTAGTCTAAGCTCTGCATGAAAATTGAGAAAACCAATGATTTGAGGCTGTTAAAATGAAAAAAAAAATACATAAAAATTTATGTAAAAAAGCAAAGTACCTCACTTATTTCAGCTATAGATGAACCTCTGGGCTTTAAGATCAAGTCTCTATATTTTTCTTTTTGCACAATGCTCCTATGTGGTTACTAAATCCAAAAGAGTGTCCAATTTCTTATAAGGCTTTAGGCATCCAGGGCTTGTGTAGATTAACTTTCCATTCATGAACTGTTTCATTCAGGTGTTCAGCCATATTGCAGGAAAAATAAATGAAAACTTAATATGCATTTGCATCGAGTCATTTTACCATCAATAACCTGGACTTACTGGAAAATTAGAAAGATAAACTGTAAAATTGTTTATATTCATTAGGAAAATATGTTATCCATATTTAGCAGACCTGTTCATATGGTAAAATGAATGCACACCTTTCTGTTTCTTCCACTATAAACAGACCCAGAACCAACCATCAAGTTTATATACACAACAGCTAGTTTAACTTAAATATCACTCATATTGCAGTTGTGTGGTGTGTTTTGGAATTTTTGTTATTTTTTGTTTTTACATTGAGTATAAATAAAAATTTATCATACGGTTCTCTAATTGCCAGCTGTGTAGGATGTATTTTTCTTTCTGTAGAACATGGTGTTTCCTATTCAACTTATTGTCTTGTGTTGTATAATTTTGGGGTGGACTTTTTATAACATTTTCTTTTTAGTCATGTGCTTGCAGATATCTGAGGAGGCCAGATGAAGACATCAGCTCCCCTGGAGCTGGAGTTACAGGTCGTTGTGAGCCACCTAAAGTGAGTGCTGAGAGCAGAACTCCCATCTTCTAGAAAAGCAGTAAATGTTCTTAACTGCTGAGCCATCTCTCCAGCTCCACGAAACAGCAGCTTCTTATAAATTAGGAGAGAAGCCTTATTCTTTATAGGGTAATCCAATGCAGATTCATACTGCACAAGTAAATGAATCTTTAAAAGAAATAGTTTAGATCTATTTGTTTTAATTTCGTGTGCATAAGCATTTTGCACGCATGCTCATATGTGCACTATGAGCATGTCTGGCACCTGCAGAGGTCAGAAGAAGGGGTCAATTCCGCTGGAACTGAAGTTGTGTATGGTTGTGAGCCACCATGTGGGTGCTAAGAACCAATCTGTGTCCTCTGTAAGAGCAGCCAATGCTCTTAAGCTCTGTCAGAACTGCATATGCAGAGGATTTCTACATGGATATGAGGAGGAAAGAAGATAGAAAGGTCTCTTGCACAGAAAGGAAAACTTGACTATGAAACCTTAAAAAGAAAACAGGTGATATTTGAGTACGTGTCATATAAAACGGCTCCAACAACACTGCATGTTCTGGCTGAATCATCCATCACCCCTTGTGACGTCAATCCACTTGCTTTGATTTAGTCCCTTTCCCTGGTGTTTGGTTGGGCTTTTGCAGAGCTTTGCTTCAGCGTGCCAACGTACTACATCATTATACACTAGTCCATGAGCGTGCCCAGGAAATGAGTCTGCAGCTGGGACGTTTTGGTGTTTCACGAAGTAGCAGCTATCCTATAATGCCTGGTACCTAATCCTGATCCCTGCTCTAGTCTTCAAAGACTATGGGAGGGTGCAGGTCATAGGTCTCTGAATATGACCATAGATTTTGTTCCAGATTTGGGCCATGCCATCCTAAATATACCCTATCTCGTATCATCTTAGAAACTAAGCAGGGTTGAGACCAGATACTACTTGGATAGATGACCTTTCTTCATTCATGCACACTATCTCCTAGGTTAGAGTTTTCCACAGTATATCTTTAAAACACTCACAGCCTCCTATATATTTAAAGTGGAAACAAGAACACTTTCTTACAAGGAAACTGGGCTGAGTAATGGTTCAGTCAGTAAAATGCTTGCAAGTCTGAAACCCACATTTAAACATAAAGGATGGATGTGGGTGCCCATGTTTGTGATCCCAGCACTAGGCAGGTAGACCTGGAGGGAGGGATCTCTGGTACTTGCTGACCAGACAGTCTAGCTTACTTGATAAGTTCCAAGCCAAGCAGAGACCTTGCCTGAAAAAAAGAAAAGGTAAACAGTGCCCGAGGAATGGCACTCAAGGTTGTCCTGCGGTCTACACACATACACATAGACTACCTGTGCATACATGTGCATGAACCCACACAGGAACCCACACAAGCCCGGTTTATGTAAAAGTTTAATATTTTGTGTTCACATAGGGGAATCTGGAAACAAAATACAAATTCATCCTTCTGCATATTAAGGATAATAAGAATTAAAATGTCTTTCAAACTATCCCCTTAATTCAGCGAGAAATGTTTAGGTGAACCAGACTTGGTGTCTCCATAATCCTCTACTTTTTGTTTTTTGTCTTTGTTTTTTTTTTTTTTTTTTTGTCCCTGCAGAAGGCCAGTGAGTGTTACAGTCATGAAGCATCTTTACTGAGCACTCAGGTTCAGAATACCATAGCCTCATTTTCATAACGTAGAAGTGATGACAATCACTTCAGGGGTCAGGCATGAAATTAGCTCCAAACTGACTGGCCTGTCACTTGTAGCCTCAGCCATAGGTTCTTCCTGTCTCATCCTGAGCACAAGAAGAAAACTGCCTTATTTGATCCACAGCATTCATCCGTTTAGTGCAGACATGCCCCTCAGATAGTTCATGAAACTCCAGCAACCAGTTAGTGAGTTTCCTCAGGCAACCTAGCCTTTATCTCTCTCAAGAGCAGTGAAAGTTTCTAGGGTTTAGGTTTTGAATTGCCTGTGAAAAGGGCACTGGGAATGTCAACATAAACAGCTACTGCAGGAGCCTTGCTGGCCCAGGAAGACTTTAATGTGCAGACACTAGCCTATTGGCAGCCCAAGTTGCAAGATAATGAATATTCTTTAGACTGTCACAGTGCAAGCAGAGTAGCTGACAGTTTCCTGTCAGTCAATCGAATCATATAAATCACTTCTTTGTATCTAAACCCAGGGAAAATAACAGCAGTAAGGAAATGACAGAGGATGTGGTTATCGTGAGATAATACATCCCTGGGGAGATCAGACACACCTGTGTTACTCCACCCAGGAGAGTGATTACGGCAGGAAACCTGCACCCAGCCTTCCTTCGCCTCATCACACCGCGATCAGCATTAACCCCAGCTTACAAATACAGCCTGATAAAATCAGCTCACATTGCACACAGAGCAGGCCGTCCAGAGAGACAAGTGGCAAACAGCACAGGAAGCTCGGACTGTTATTATTTTTCTGACAAGGATTCTTAGATAAGAACGGATTGCAGGAACAGCAAGTGGGAGGTGGGTGGGGGGAAATGCAGCTGGGTCCTCTGGGATTAACCCTGTAAATCACACCTGCTCCATCTGGGAGAGGCTACCCCAGGGAAAGCCTTTGGGGACAAAAATAATCTTCTCTCTCAGGTTGAAGAGTTGGTGCGTATGAAATCACTCGAGGTAACAGGAAAGACAAGAGTTCTCTTTATTTCCTTTGGGTCCAAACCTGTTTTGCCTAGGAGCCTTTGGTCACGAACAACCTTTCTGCCAGGTGAAATGGAGTGTTTACAGGCATGGAAAAAAATTAAAAAGATGAAGAAGAAAGTTTTATTTCCCCTCTCTGCGCTACATGCATTTCATTACCCCAGACTCTGCAGGCTGGATGCCAGAAATGTCACATATGAAGGAAAACTAGTTAAATTAAAACAAAACCAATCCCGCCCATTTCTATTTCAATATGGAAAAAAAAAAATCTTTCCAAGGGTCAGTTATAAAGCAGGAGCCAAGAACCACGGCAACTGGAACTTACATGTGCAAAGGAAGTGGAGGATTCCCACTCATTTCTTTCATCCTGTAGACACAGTCGCATGCTACAAGCTGCTTCACAGCCAGCCAAAATGCTTTGGCCTTCGAGGTGGTCTGTGCACCATATATGATAATCACTCTTTGGATGTAAGTTAAAGTTCCAGAGACTTCCATAAGATCAGCATGCATAAGGCAGAAGAATCCAAAGAGATATGTGTCCTCTCATGAGCGATGATGTGTTGGCCAACAGTTTCTGGATGGTTTTGATGCACAGCTCCACTGGATATGAGGTCTGTGTCAGACTTGTGGGCCTTTCAAATGCAGACATCATGTGAGAGATGAAAAGTCTTTGGAGGTGGTCAGTCTGGAGACAGGAGAATCAGTCAAGGAACAGCAGGGAGATAAAGGACTCAGCAGGATGAGAGAAAATTGGTGGCTAGTGAATACTCCAGTTCTTCATCAGGACGATGTGTGGATACTCATTTTCTCATTCACCCCCAGACCCTGAGACAATCAGTTCCTTCACAGTGTCTCTTTTTCACAGTCAAGCATGATGAAGGAATGGCTTATGTCTCGTTACATTTTCTTAATGACTACAGTATTTGAACTCATTCAAAATACCATCATTTCCAGCCTATTGTCTCTGTAGTAACTTACTTATTGGTATCCTTGAATTATGTTTATAACTCTCCCTAAACCTATCCCTTGGAAGATAGAATTTAGCTGGGCACAAGCCAGGCACATGTTACTTATACCTGGCAATCAAAGTTTGATCTCTGGAAGCTACATAAAGGTGGAAGGAGAGAATGGACTGAGTAAAATTGACCTCATATGATTACTACTGTACACTTGTTTATGTGGTGAGGTGGGACGTGCAAAGACGTTGTGTGTTTCACTGCCATCCAATTCTAGAACACTTTCCTTATTCAAGTAAATGTTAAATTTACATGATTTTATTGTTTTCATTAAACATTAATTACACTATTAAACCCATTTCTTATTATTTGACTTAACTGGCTGTTTGTTCAATACATAGATGTGAATTGTTCTAAGGGGTAATCATTCAGTGATTCATCCTCACTAAATTTGCAGTCAACAATCAGGTGGGTTGTGATCATAAATATATGTCATAATTAATACAAATCTCTTTGACTATATTTATCCTCATGCAGGGCTTAACCATCAATGAATTCAGAAATCTCAAATAATTGCACTTTATATCATAAAGTATCCCCAGCAAGCATTTAAAATAGAAAATCAGTAAGACTTTATACACTCTCTTCCATCATTTTGTACATTTTAAAAATTAATTAATTTTATTTCATATGGATGGATTCTTTGCCTGCATGAAAGTTAGTGCACCATTTTTATGCATGCATCAGATCCTTTGGAACTGGAGTTATAGATGGTTGTGAGCCACTATATGGGTGCTGGGAATTGAACCAGGGTCTTTTGCAAGAACAATGAGTGCTCTTAAACATTGAGCTATCTCTCCAGCTTCTATTTTGTCCGTTTTTTAATTAAATGATGTGGGGGACGGTCAAGGACAGAGAGGGAAGAATGGAGAGACAGAGGGAAAAGAGGCAGGGGTAGTGGAGAACTATTTTCAATTTACTCTTTCTTCTACCCTTCCTGTTTACTGGAGGGTGTGGCACACATATTTGTTTCCCATTTTGTTCTAACCACCATGGTATTTTGTCTTTCCAAACCACATCCAAGAAGATCCCACTGTCAATCCAACTCCTGGGTTTTAATTGTTCCCAGAAGCAGATGGAGGTTTTCCCCTTGCAGGGTACCCATCTACCTTGGGAAACAGTGCCCTGCTGGCTTGTTGGTGATAAGGCAGGTGCACATTCTCAGAACTTTCTGCCCCCATTTCAACACACTGCCAATTGGCAGCTTTTTAGAATGATGGCTTAGGGTTACAAAGATGTTTCTTTGTTTCCTCGGGGTTGGTGTCTGCATTCATTTCTTTTCTTCTTGTTCTTGTTTTGGAGTGATTTCCAACGAAGTGTTCTTATCTTCCCCCTGATTATCCTAAAACTGCAATTTTATTCTTCTGGTTTTGATTTGTAATATTTTAATTATCTCATTTTAAATGTTTGGCAATCATTGCCATGCTTTCTTTCATGTGGTCATGATTTACATAAAATATTGATTTTTTTATGGTCTACACTGATATATTTGGCAACTAATTTAAATGACTTCTCATGTTTCCAAAAAGTTAAAGAATAGGGACTTAAATGACATTTTAAATATACCAGTATCCTTTTTAAGCCTTCAGGTATTTTATTTTGTTTTGTTTTAGAAGTTCTCCATGTGCTTGCAAACAAGCTTGTACATTTTGGATCCCTGTGAATCAAAAAAGTCTGTTAATGTTGCTGTTAATATTCCTAGGATTATTATTAACTTTTGCTCATCAGAAAACTCATTTGAAAACTATTTTCAGTTCTCTAAATGTCATTTAGAAAGATCTCTTTAATATTCTCTCCTTCCTTCCTTCCTTCCTTCCTTCCTTCCTTCCTTCCTTCCTTCCTTTCTTTTTTTCTTTCTTTCTTTCTTTCTTTCTTTCTTTCTTGCGTTGCTGGCAGATGCACCATGACTTCTGTTACAGTGTTTTGGGATAGTTGTTATCATATCAAGGTTGAGAAAGAATTTCCTTATGTCTTGAGCACCCTCCTCATTCTAAAACCCGCTTTTCTGAAGCTGTATTGCAGTGCCAGCTTGCTTTTGAGTAGTGTATTTATTGCGTTTCTCATTGCTATGACAAAAGATCGACAGCAATGGCTTAGCCAACACCCGTGTTTTAGCACACAGTTTCGGGTGGTAGGTCTAGTCCTGGATTCTGCATTTGTGCTTCTGATACGGCATGCAGAGTAGGGGGCAGTGATCTGGGCTAGTAAATAGAATTACAAACATTAAACATAGTTTTTATTTATTCCTTGACGTTCGCAAATACATGGCTTTTAGAACACTGAGGTTAGAGAGATAGTTTAGCAGTTAAGAGCATTTGCTGTGAACCTGGCTAGATTCCCAGCATCCACATGATGGCTCACTAGCATCTTCAACTCCAGTTTCAGGAAATCCAACACCCTCTTCTGGCTTCCTTGGGTACTGCATGCACACTGCATGCATACATCCATACAAAACACCTATCCACATAAAACTAAGTAAATTTTTCAGAAAATTGAATATATATATGAATATATGAATATATATGAATATATATGTGTATATATATGTATACAGGGCTTTCATTTTACATAGTAATAAAAATAAAAACAACCATTTGTTTAAACTTTCATTACTGCCTCCTTAGCAATCTTTTGCTGCCTATTTTGTCCGCAGATTGGCAAACAGGAATCTTCTAGTTCTCTGTTTCCTATGCTGCAAAGAACTTTCAGAGTTCGTAATCAAATAATTATAGACCACTGGCTCAATATCTCCCCAATTTATTTAAAATGAAATTTAACCTTTTTACTAGAACTAACTTCTGTAACACCAAACTTGTGTCTCTTTTTGTTTATTTATTGTATCTTTTAAATATAAAGGATCAATTTATTGTAATTAGCTCACAAATAAAAACATGTAGCAACACTAATGTAACCACCCAAACAAACACTTGCTGAATCCTACACTATATACATCTCAATGAACTTCTATATAGTTAGAAAAGCCATGAAAGAGGATATAAAGGTAATTGGTTTTTTAATTTCACCTATGTCATGTTTTCTTTCTTTGTGTGTGTATGTGTGTATGTGTTAGACAAGTGTCTGAACATGAAATTGAATGTGAATATGTAAAACTCTAAGAGTAGCCTACAGCTTCAAAACGCCTATTGTGACTAATTGTCTCACAGATTATCTTGGTGAATACCTCCCATTGTCTTTCTTTAGTTCTGCTTCAAAATAATTTCTGCTTCAAACTATTACACAGGCATCACTCTTTATCACTATTGAACTCCAAGTTTCCTTTTTCACCTTTCAGAGTGGTCCTCCATGACACCAAGGATGGTCTTCTTCACAAGATGCTTAAGTAGTTAAAAAAATCTCTATTTATATCAGGTGTATGTCTTCATCAATGTCTTATTTTACCAATGGCTCATTTATAGCCTATTTTATGAATGGCAGCGTAGATACACACTGTCTTGAATTCAAGTGTGAAACCTACAAAATTCTTCTGGTCATGTAATACTGAGGTTCTTCTTATGGCTTGAGTCTCAGCCTTGCATTAGTTAAGACAGTGCTGGACCCATTTCATAAACTGCAGGTATTCTTAGAACTATTATTACCATCATTACAGTTAAGCATTTATTAATTAAAATGCAGGGAAGGTATCATAAGGAAAAATGTATAAAAATGATGTGTCTTCATTCTTCTGGAAAAATCCTTAGTTTCCACTGAAGAAGAAGAAGCAATTTGAATTTTTCATTTTCTATGGGATTTTTATTTTCTGACTTCATTGAAAGCTGTCATTCTGGGAATGGAGTCAGAAGTTATTCTGATATTGGTCTAAACACTGACACCAGACAGTTACTAAGACGCAAACCCCTAATAACACACATTACATGTGTGCGCATCATACACACACACACACACAAACACACACACACACACACACACACACACACACACACTATCTGTCACACATACAATTTACAGTTTCAGATAAAAAAACAATATAATTCAAGGTATGAATTTCAAGACACAAAGCATATTCTAGAAAACTCAGTAGTAAATTCTTAAAAAGCTTTATAATGTAAAACAATCTGAATATATATATAGTCCATTAATGCCTCCCTATTCCTGTGTGAAGGCTATAAGAACTGCCTTTTGGAAAATGATGATTTCAAATCATTTCCAAAGCTCCATGTACCACATAATTAAAAAAAAAAACCCAACTGTAAAAGATCAAAATCAAATGTAGTTCAACTCAAACTTAGCTGGTTATAATTCACATTCAATGCTCTGTAAGGATAAAACTAAAAAGAAAGACAAACACAGAAACAAACAAAAAAACCAACAATAAGGGATACACAAATATCTGACTTTGACCAGGAGAAGAAATCCTATCAAAGTGTTCACAGGGTTTGCTTTGGGAATAGTGAGATACGAAATGTTCTGCAAGACTTCATTTGTAGGACAAGTGACCAAAGCTTGAAAGGCAGGCTTTAAGGCAGGACTTTGGAATTCTTGTCTCCAGGTACCAACATGAGTTTTGCTTCACTGTGAGAAACAAAGATGCCAACAGCATTCCCCAAGAAGGTCTGATTTGAGAATAATTTGAAGAACAAATCCCAAAGTTCAGACCTCAGCGAAAAACAAACAAACAAAAAAACAAAAACACAAAAGCAAGACCAATGTGAGGTTAGAACCAAAGTCCAGGGTCCAGATCTGTACAGAATTAGAGTAGAATGAAAGGAAATAGCCTCGTTCTTTCCCTCAAGTAGGATTAATAGTATCAGAGCAATCTACTTGCTGGTACAATGTGAGGTGGTCTAATTTTAAGGCAAAAATAAAATCACACATATATTCCAGGTCTACATTTCTTTTTTCTGTAACTTCCACAGGAGAACAGTCCTGAGTGAACTAGAAGCTCTTTTCTTCTTAATACTTGTAAAGATGTAAAAAAATGCAGATTGTATTTGTTACACTGCTGTGATTGATTGCACAGGGTCATGTCATAGTCCTTGTTCCATTTGATTGAAATGAAGAGAGCTTCTTTAAAGTTCACCAGGGAGCATCCTCCCACTCTCCATATGCATTTGAGAAGCTGTAAGCATCATCATTGGCAGTGACTATTTCCCAGGTGCTCACCTCTGCTTTTCACAGTAATATTTTTTCCCAGCTGATTGAAGATGTATAAAACATTAACTCAAGTTTTTGTTTTCCCCTTTGTGGTCCTCTATCAATTCTTTATCTGCAAATGAAGTAAAATACCCAGACAAAAGCTAGTTGAGGAAGGAAGGGTTTGCTTTGGCTTACAGTCTGCCATGTTGCCTGGAGTTTGAGGAGGCAGCAGGTCACACTGCATCCTCAGGTAGGGAGCAGAGAGTCATGTATGCTGGCTATCACTTAACTTTTTCCTTTTTATTCAATTCCAGACTCCAGCCCAAGGCTTGGAAATGCTATATTTAGGTTGAGTCTTCCCACCTCAATTAACCCAATTAACCCCTCACAGGGATGATTAGAGGACCGGACCATATCCTGGGCAATCCTGGAATATATTAAATTAACAATCAACATTATGCATCGTAAGCACACTTGCCCATACTTCTCGTATAACCCCCACATTTTGCCTTGTTTGAAATATACACATATTTGCCATATTTTTCTATTTTTCCTAACAAAAAATGATGGAGTATGTGCCCATTTGTTTGTTGATATGTTCAGGACAAAGAATATAGCTGTACCTAAACTTCTGTTGAGTGAATTAATGTCTATCTAAAATTTTTAGAATACATAGATCCATCATTTAGATGAGAGTTCCCTAAAGTCCATTCCTGCAAAGGTAAAGTGCTATGTATTGTTGATAGTCTTGGGTCAAGAGAATGGTTGCATGGTCCTCACATTTTTGGCCGATCAAAGCTAAACAGATTCTCTACAGATGAGCTTCTCAGGCCTTCAGTAATTTATTAGCTTGTTAATGTATATCTACCCAGTTTCCATTTGCTGGGAACTATCCTATATGATTCGTAACAGTGAACATCTATCCTGATCTGCTGTGGGATGTTCTGTATGGCAAATGTGTTGCTCTGATTGGTTAGTAAATACAACACTGATTGGGCAGTAGTCAGGCAGGAGGAAGTATAGGCAGGACAAGGAGGAGAAGAATTCTGGGAAGTGGAAGGCTGAGTCAGAGTCACTGCCAGCCGCCACCATGACAAGAAGCATGTGAAGACACCGGTAAGCCACAAGCCACATGGCAAGGTATAGATTTATGGAAATAGATTAATTTAAGCTGTAAGAACAGTGAGCAAGAAGCCTGCCACGGCCATACAGTTTGTAAGCAATATAGGTCTCTGTGTTTACTTGGTTGGGTGTGAGCAGCTGTGGGACTGGCAGGTGACAAAGATTTGTCCTAACTGTGGGCAAGGCAGGAAAACTCTAGCTACACTGATCAAACTACTATGGATCCTAATCTCTAGGAGTATGCAAAGAAGAGAGTCAAAGGCCTGCTTTCCTTCCAATTTATTTGAACAATGAACCCCTTTTGAGGGACATGTCATGGTACTAGTATTTCATGGAACACCCTTTGGGAAACCTGGCTCTAGCCATAAAACTAACTATTTTTAATTCAGAAACTAGTTGGGAATTTTTATGTGCAATTAGTTCCAGGCTCTGTAGTAAATGGGGACTAATAGATTATAAATAGTACCAGATAGGGTACTCCAAACTCAACTGCATTTAGGAAAAAGTAGTGGAAAAACTAGATCCCAATGGAGATATAAATCAACACTTAGTTCCAAGGGGAAACTAATGACTTCACTTACCATTCGACTTTCCAAGCCAACCTCAGAAGTAAAACCATTGTAATCAGTATAACTTGCTGTCCAATCAGAACCCAGATGCTGGGTGGTGTCATGCAGGAAGTGTCAGGATTTTGGAAGGTCATAATGATGCTGTGGAAGACACTTCCATGCTTCCCAGAGAGCTGTCTTATAGGCAGATCCATCAGGACAGATGTTTTCACATACCAATCAACCCGAGTTACCCAATCACAAATACCTCAAGCTCACAGGGTATATTTTGGAGGAAAGCCAAATGCTATTAATTAACTTTTATCTCTCTGTTGCTCTTTTTTTCCTCTCTTGCATACACATCCACATTTTTAATGCAATAAAATTTCAGTAAATCCTAGGAATCTGATGTTTATTTTAATTAGCAATAAGCTTTTGAACAGAAAAACACACAGAGTTGTACTATATTAGCATATTGGACCCCATCCCTACAAGATAAATGCTAAAATTATTATGTGTCATGTTCCTTATTTATTTGTTTTCCATTATTTCTGTATTTTTTTTTTTAATTTCAGCTTTGGCAGAGTTACAAGATCCTCTTGAAGCCAAAGTACAGAGATGAGATAGGTTCATATTGATAGATTCTAATAGTAACTAAATTCCCAATTAAGTCAAGTGATATTTCCTCTTACATTTTGATTACAATCCAAAAATATAGCAATAAATTGTTAGAGAATTCACAAGGACTTTGATATTTCCTAATACAATGAAGAAGGGCAGCATACACTGAGTGGAAAAGACCCTAGACAAACTTATACTTTAATTCAGGTAAAGTGAAGTCAAAGTGTAGCTAAATAACCAATGATAGCAACACTTATTCATAAATTGGCAAAGGAAGAGAATGAAAAAGAGAGACAGGTCATGTTCCTTTAACTCTTTACCATGTGTATTCAGTTGAGCAGTAAAGACAAAATCATTTTTGTCCAAGGGAAACTGTAGGTGAGAATGTAAACAAGCCAACAGACACTGGAGGGCTTATGGGAAAATAATACAGAAGTCATTTGGAAATAATCGATATTTTACCAGAGCTGTTGTGTCCAACAGTTTATGTTCACATTCTGCCCTCTTTGGTAATGGTCTGAAAGGCAGCTCTTTGTATTGCCACTTCATTAACAGGTAAAGTGAGACTTGACAATATTCAGTACGCTGCTTAATATCTCTTTGAGTAGAGAACTCCTGGGTGAAGCTCAGCTCAATCTGACTCCATGGCTCTTTCCATCATGTCAATCCTCTAAGAAACAGTCATATTCACACATTTGCCATCAAATTTAAGTTGCACATAGTTGATGTCCTCAAATCAGTTGTTTCTTGTGTGTGCTCAGAGAGCTAGGGTCACAACCTAGTCAATGGCTGTAAGTTAAGAAGTATGTCTGAAAATCATTAGCAAAGTAGTCACAGTGCCTCGAGGCTAACTGCTCTTCAATCAAGGGGATGGGTCTGATCGAAACACATGTGTATGTATGATATTCTCTAACAATGAAAAAGGTTATAAAATATTCATCTCATTTGATCCTAGAAAGAACGCCCAGTCTCTAAGAGAACAGCTGCCAACCTCTCCCTCAGAAGCCAGGACCTGTGTATGTATGACAGTGTTATTTTCCTGCATCACTCCAGGACCTGACAGAGCCATTCCATCACTCACGTGACAAGTTGCCCTACCTGCACAGACTTGTGTGGGAATCAGTTGCTGGGAGTCTGTCTGGACAGGTTGAGGCCAGAAAGGTGGATACAGAAGCAATTAAAACACACATATGACTATACGCATGTGCAAGCATACACACACACACACACACACACACACACACACAGAGAGAGAGAGAGAGAGAGAGAGAGAGAGAGAGAGAGAGAGAGAGAGAGAGAGAGAGCTCTACCGCCTACCCACTCAGACACCTGTAACTTCATTTGCAATTAATAAATTAATTAAAATGTTCTCATGGGAAAGTGTCTTACTGCAAACATCGGTTTATTGTAATGAAACTCTACCAAGAGCTGCTCTGTAATACCTATCATACCAAGAGGAGGAGTGATTGATGACAAACTACCCATGCAGAGCTGAGTAGTACATCTGACTGTCTAGTGTTGCCCTCTCCCTGGGGCAATGATCCTAGGCTGGCTACTGTCCACTGAAGATAAGGACTTAACTTAATGAAAAGAGAGAGAGTGGAAAGAATGGGACAGCCAACACCAAAAGATAGATAAATGACAGCAATCTCCATCTAATGGCTCTGTCTTGGCAGAAATCATAGATGACACCAAAGTGCACAGTAAAATACATTGGGAAGCATTTTTTAAAAAAAAATTAATTATCAGAAACTTTAAGCAATGTTCATCACTACATAGTGTGTTTTTTTAATTTAAATTTTTTTAAATTTAATTTAACTTTAATTTTAATTTAAAATTTTGTTCCGTTATCCTGATGTGGGAGACAAGAGGTGGCTGTGTTCCTCTTCACCATCCATTGGGGTAATTGATATATTACTACATGCATAGAATTGTTTTTAAAGATCCATTTTATTTTGGGGTCTTGCAAGTCCTGTAAGGAGAGGCAAAGTTTACAGATCACTGTTGAGTTGGAGTTACAGGAGGTTGTGGTTGCTGCCAAAAGTGTGTGCTGGGAACTGAACTCAAGTCCTTTGCAAGAGCAGCTTTGCACTCTTAACTGCTGATCCATGTCCCTAACACTGACATGTAGATAATTTCACATCTCAGTTATAGCAATCACAGTGATCAACCAAGGTATGATTCAAGACCACTTAACTCTGGTACAATTCAAGACCACTTAACTCAACAGGACTACTAGATATAGCTACTGAATAACCTGCATATTCTTTCATATAACTTTGTTTTAGTTTCTTGTTCATTGTTTATAGGTATCAGTTTTTTTATATTTTTTAAAATAAACTTATCAAGGAGTTCATACTATCAGATAAAGTCTTTTCCCCATTGTTGACACTTAAAGCTGGACCATTTTGTCTAGAGTGAAGCATCATCTTGTGTACTATAGAATGTTGATTAGCTAGGTGTCAATAGTATACCATTCCTCTGATTCTGGTATGACACTAAAAGAAATATGTTTCTCTGGACATTTTAACATGTTCTTTGAGGAAACAAAAATCATTCCTGTTGAACACACACACACACACACACACACCAAAACAAAACAAAAAACCTAGAGGTTTGAGGACTTGATGTTTCTTTTCTAAATCCTTAAGGGTTATGAATATGCTGTTTTCTCACCGATCTCTATCTATATTCATGAAAAGCCAAGTCCCCAAATTCTGTGCTCTTTTAATTTCATATACAGTCTGTTCTCTGCTGAGATGTTTAACTATTGTTTCTTACAGTGGCCAAAGCTTCTTACATTTATACAGCTGTAATGCAACACCACTAAGATACAAACTTAAGAAATCTCACTTTTCATTCTTGAAGAATGAAAGAAGGAACTTTAGAGTTTAAAGGCATGTTGGGAGAGAAGGACCATTCACTTAGCTTCTTAAACTGCTTAACCAAGTCCATATTTCCAGAGTTGTCTGAGTTTTAGATTCCCATGCTAAAAGATGGATTGAGAATAATTTTGTCTACTTAGCAGGACCTTTGTGATTATAAAATATGGTGATAGGTTAGGAAAGAAGTGTTCAACTTCATGTCAACTAGTATGATCTATACTAATGCCTCAATTTTGTTCTTGAAAATTATGCAAATTTTTGAGCTTCAAGCACCTAGATTTTTTTAAAGTGTCTGTATAGTGTGGGATGTGATTCCCAGGTAGCAGAGGGCTTTGCTAGACACTCAGGTGTGTTTGATCAGATTTTGTTGATGGAGTAATGAGTCACAGCTGACTTTGCTTCAGTTTCTCAATCCAATAAGTGTCTGCTGGAGCCTCTGCATCTGTGGACATGGAATCAAGTTTCTCAGTTGTTCCATTTTGTGAAAAAAATAACCATTCTAGGACTCTGAGCCAAATAGGTACATTAAAAGGAAGAAAATATTAAAACAAAAACATAGCTGCAAATTTCCATTTTGCAATGTTTCTTTGCTTAGGTAGCTCAAAATGACAGAAAGCAGAGTTGAGATATTTATAAGCTAAGATCTCCTCAATATATCCCTTAAAAAAACTTACATAGCTTTTGGGAAAGTATAAATTTATCTGAACAATTAACTGAACCGTCAGAGCACCATACCATGAAAAAATAATTATAACTAAGAATAAAATCTTTGTCATCTGTTTCCACAATAGTATCCTGCCTTTTAGACTGACCACAATGGAAGTGTTGTTAGAAAATATGGCGTTTGTCTCAAAATTTAACAGACACCCTTGCCCTTAGACCATCTACTATTTTGTGTTGTACTATTTGTAGACTTAGAAATGTTGCCTTTGGGCATTGAATTTCTCCTACACATTTTCCATGAGTTCTACATATAATTTTTATCCTTTGTTTCTTACTTCAAAGTTACTTAATTTTTTTTAGCATCATTTGTACTATGAAATAAAGACTGGAGTATAGGGAAGTAGAATGGAATAGTGGTGATCTACCAACATTATTCATCAGCCCAAAGAATAAAGATATAAGCATTTAAAACATTATCACATATAATCATAAAAATGGTATCTTGAAATCCATTATTTTTCAAGCTAACAAAAATTTATTTAATAGGGGCCTGGAGTATAGTTCCATCGGCAGAACGTTTGCCTATTGTGGACAAAATCTTGGGTTCAATCTCTAGTATTGCATAAACCAAACAATATAGCTGCAATCCAAGCAATCAGTGAGATAGAGGCAAGAGAATCAGAATTTCAAGGTTTTCCTCAGCTACACAGTGAGTGTGAATCCATCCTAGGGTACATGAGCTCCTGTTCTAAGAAAATTAACAAAATATTAAAAAGAAATTAATCTTATTTAAATTTCATATTGATTGAATGATATTTTATATCTATTTTCATTTGATGAAAAAAGAAACTAAAGTCTAAGGAAATTAATTAACTTAGAGTAAGGAATAATTGTTGAGTTAGCTTTGCACTTCACTGTATTCTACATAAGTGTTATCTGACACATCTTCTACACTCTTCTTTTTCCTATACTTCCATCAGACCAGGGGTTGAATGATTCATGTGGGGTTTTCCATTGTCTGCTGAGTCTTAGCCATCTGATCTCTAAGGCTAGGTTTTTGGATTCAAGACCATTTCCCATGCATGTTTGCAAGGAGATGCTATTGTAAAACAGGCTCCAGAATGAGGTGACAGGTATCACCCTCTTTTAATCAAGAAAGCCCCCATTATCCCAGAAGGAATAGCAGATTGGGTTGTTCAAGACTATTTGAAGAATAATTACGTGTTGAATGCTTTGAAACATCTTCCAAACCCCTAGCAATTGTATATCAGTTTTATTCACGATGTAAAAGAGGCCATGGTGGATTGACTGGCTATGAACCAGACCAGGAATTAAAAGGCCCAAGCTTACAATCAAGTGATAGAGCTGGGAATTAAATCCAAGCTGAGCCCTATCAGTTAAACCACCAACAGAATTGACTTAAAGATGCCATGTTGAACTACACACTCGAAACAAGTTAATTTTCAGTAAGTTGGAGCTCGGAATGGAGCCCAGAAATCCCCTGGGCACAGCATCTGTGTTGTTTACTCAGGTATAGTCAGTGCTTGGGGCAACAGCGCTGCAGTCTGGTCACAGATAAGACTTCTGTTTAGAATGTGAAGTGAGCTGTCAGTTCCCCAGCAGAGCCCTATCCTTGGCTGATGCATCCCTTGATAGTTATGTGAATTTAGAGAGCCAGGATTTAATTTGACACTATCTTTGGGAAATCTCATTAGCAATCGCGGGAACGGAGTCTCCGTCTGCTGATCCTCCCAGATAGCAAATGTGTATACCATAAACACAAGTAGTTCAGGAGTCTTAGGAAGGTACATACAGGACCTGGGGCAAGAGTGCTGACTCAACCCAGTGACTCAGGTGTGCAGGTAGGGAACACACAAGCCTGAACCTCCTTCTTCTGCTAAGGTCTGGAGACCAAGATGAAGCAGAACTCCTCCAGAAAAACAAAAACAAACACAAAGCAAACAGTGTTTGTGTATAATTAATGTAATTGGGCTGAGCTGTCAGCTTCATTAAAGGAGGTGTCAGCTTAAGAGCTGACACAAGTATAGAGGATCTCCCCTGTGCAGTGACTACTGATTTAAATTCTAACACACTGGAGCTCTAGCGGTTTGGAAGGTGACACCCATGTAACACCCATGACTTAGCACTGTACAGTGGGCCTGGAGGTAGACAAGCTTGAGTGTGAAACTTAGAGTCACAGATAGGAAAGACACGTGCAGGTCCTATGCAATGCTTCTTCATCTGAAAAATGCAGAATTGAAAGGGTACTTCAAAGGGAGGTATCATCACCATTGGCAAGCTGTAAGCAAAGCATCTGACATGGTCCTTATTCACTGCCCCCCCCCCCCCCCCCCCCCGCCGCGCGCCACCTCCTTTTGGATCATTTATTGAATGAGTGATGCCTGGGAAACTGCTTGTCAGACAACTAGCAGTTTTTGCTGGTTAAATGTGAGTTCTATATCAGGCAGTGCACTTTAAAACAAAGTCTCACTGTGTAGGCCAGGCTGCCCCTTCTGGTGCTTCTACCTTATGGAGTGCTGGAGTTATTCACAGGAGCCGCCATGCTTGGCTCGCCCATTTTTATTCTTTACAACAATCCTAGAAGATGTGCTTGAAAATGTGTACTTATTTACATCTTTTTCCTTTGTTTTAAAACTTGACTCTGTGTGTGTGTGTGGCAGGGGGTGGCGATTGAGGGGGCAGGGTGTGGCTCAGTGCATGCCTGTGGCTTATATGTGGAGGTCAGAGGACAGTTTCCCAGAGTTCCTTTGTTGTTTGCTGAGGTGGTCTCTCTTGCTGTCTCCCCTGCCGTACTGGGCTCTTTAGGCTTGCTAGTCTGTCAGCTTCTGGCTGACTATCCTGTGTCCTCCTCCTACATGCTTTGCCTCATCATGTTATGATTTTTTTAATTACATTTATTCACTTGCACTGTATGATGATCCTTCTGTATGCTGTGAATACGTATCAGTCTCATTGGTTAATAATAAAGCTCTTTGGCCTATGGCAAGGTAGAATAAGTTTAGGCAAAACAATCAGACTGAGAACTGGGATGAAGAGGGGCAGAGTCTAGTGAGACTAGAGTGAGCTGCCCAAGAAGCAAGAAGTCAGAGGACGGGTAAAGCCACAGCCATGTGGCAATACTTAGATAAATATAATGTGGTGGTATTTTATTTGTGCTTTGATAAATAAAGCTTGCCTGGAGATCAGGGGGGAAAGGCCAGCCATTTTTAGTAAACAAGAAGTCAGGCAGCACATGCCCTTAATCCCTTAGTAGGCAGGATTTCTGTGTGTTCAAGGCCACACTCAGGAACAGAGCCAAGTGTGGTGATGCACACCTTTAATGCCAGTACAAACCATAGAGACCTGGAGGTCTCTACAGACAGACAGAAAGTGACAGAGCTGCATAGGGAGAGGAAGTGAGGTAGCTGGGTTAAGAGAGCCATTGAGAGGGCAGAAAAACAAGGCATATAAAGCCTGGGAAGGAAGGAAGCTGGAGCATTTGGAAGCTGCAGAATTGGCGAGGTGAGGTTGGCTGTAGCTTGTTCTGTTTCTCTGATCTTTCAGAATACCTGCCGCCAGGTTTTTTTTTTTTTGTTTGTTTTTTTTAATTAATAAGATCTTTTAAGATTTGTGCTACAACAGAAATGGGGTAGTTTAATTGTAAGAGCTAGTTAGCAAAAAGCCTGAGTTATTGGCTAAGCATTTTGTAATTAACACAGGTTTTTGTGTGTTTATTTCTGACTGGGCAATGGGAACAGAAAACTCCACCTCCACTTACATACTTATTCTCTCTTTCTCCCTCCCTCCCTCCCTCACCACCCTCTGTGCATGCATACTTGTGACACACACACACACACACACACACACACACACACACACACACATACTATGGAGGAACAATTATCAGAAATCTGCTTCCTTCCTTTCCAATGTGAGTCCTAGGGACCAAAATCAGGTCATAAGTCTTGGAAGCAAGCACCTTTACCCACTGACCATCTTGCTTGCAAGCATCCATACCCAGCTTTTAAAATGTGTGCTGTACTTTTTTCATGGATTCCAGGGATCCAACTCAGGTCTTTGGACAGGCTCAACTAATGCTTTCCCCTTCTAAGCTGTGCTTCTGTTCCCAGTTCACTCACTATTTTACAGTGAGACAAAGTCTATTAAAGTCTCAGTCCTAAAGAGAATGGGTAACCTAAGAAGAGGATCAGGGGAACATGAGGCTGCTTTGCTGACAATACCATCACTAAAAAACTAACAACAACTAATGAAAAAGAGGCTGTGAATTTGAAAGAGAGCAGGGGGAGTGTATATGGGAGGGCTTGAAGAGAGGCTAAAGAAGGGAGAAATAATGTAATCATATTATAATGCCAAAATAAAAAAAATTAAAAATAACAACTTGACTTTGAATTCAATCTTTACAAAGCCTATCCTACTATAGGTTATTTATTTTGAAATGTTATTAGGCATTTGGGGGAACATATTAGTTTTAAATGGAACAATCAATGTAGTTCTTAATATGTATTGGATATTATGTGATAGATAAAGCTTTTTCTGTTGTTTTTGTTTTTTGAGACAAGGTTTCTCTGTGAAGCAGTCTTGGCTATCCTGGAACTCACTCTGTAGATCAGGCTGGCCTCAAACTCACAGAGATCCACCTGGCTCTGCCTCCCGAGTACTGGGATTAAAGGTGTGCACCACCATTGCCTGGCATAAAATAAAGCTTTTTAACAAAGGTAACATTGATATCTTTATGAAATATGGTTACTAAAAAAAAAATACCACAACCCTGGGATATGGCTCACTTACCTGATACCTATTAAATGTGCTGATTTATGTCTTGAGATGGAACTCCAAGTTACAGCATCACTCATCAATGCATAGAATAGAGTAATAAATAATTTAGAAAGGTGAAAAATCACATTCCTCCACATACAGGAGGTCAAGGACCCAATTCTTTAACAATCTTTGTTTGTCTTTCAAGAGATATAAAGAAAAATGACCCAAGGATGAATTATTTTTATCTGATTCGATCTAATGTGGGTCAGTTAGTATCTCACCTAGTAGATCAACAGATGTTATGGCTATTGCTGTCTTTAAATTTTTTTTTCACAAAGGGAAACACTTTTATGAGTATTTATAAAATGTATTAGGAGATTCTTTAAAACAATCTTTTTAGTGTGTGTGTGTGTGTGTTCGTGTGTGTGTGTGTGTGTGTGTGTGTGTGTGTGTGTGTGTTATGCACTTGGAGATCAGAGGACAAGTGGAGGTTGGTTCTCTCCTTTCTCCTTGTGAGTCCCAAGATTCAAATTCAGGTCCTCAGGCTTGGCTGCAGGTGTCTTTACCCACTGAGCCATCTTACTGGCCCACAGACTCTTATTTTTTAATATTACTGAAAGAAAACACTTATGATTAATATATTTGCTTGTATAAAAATGTAATCAAATATTACTGAGGTGGGTGAGTGCACTAACACATAGGGAAGACATGGCATATGGAGATTATTGTATATGTTGGTATGTGACAAACCAAGAAAAAAGTTATAGTGAAGTATCTTAGGAATCCACTGGGAGTGATCTCAGGCTCAAACACAAGCTCTGGCAGGCTTCTGTTGTCTTTTATGCTTTGTTTTTGTCTGTTTCTTTCTCTGCATGAGGTTTGAGGTTCACGGAGAACAGTGAGACGTGCTGACTTCAAACCTATCTATGTCACACTGACTTTGTCAAAGATGTCCATTGACTCAGAGCCAGGTTTAAACTCAAACCAAAGACACCAAAATCAAACTTAACCATGGCTAATTTTATGTCTGTTATAATTCCAGGAAGTAGAGGGGGATTCAGTGTTTCCTGACATGACTTAATTATTATTGAGTGATCAGGAAACATCATTACATAAAATAGAGAGACATTAACCTTCAAGGTAGGGTGTAAGTATAAAAGATGATTCTTAAAAAAAGGAGAAAATTTGGAGTAGTAACAGAATTATTATTCATCATTGTGCATTATGTAACTGCATATCAGCTCCATATATACATGCTGTATGTTAATACCTGTTAAAGTGCTGAACAAATTCCAGTATATAATATTTTCCTTTGTAAAACTAGCCAGCTTCTTCAATGACTGAAACATTTCCATCTAACAGAGCTTCAACTTCTTTTGGCTTGCTTATGATAAGAAACACTAGCTCTCTACAATTGACAACCACTTGCAAAGGCAGAATTAGTTTTCTGCAATGAAGTCTCACTGTGTATACATACTACCCTTAAAGGGAGGGCCTTTATAGAGAAGTAGATGGCCAACAAAAACCAAAATTGGTATTTTTGGAGACTTTTTGTTTGTTTCATAATATTTTGTTAGGCATTTTTTACTTTACTTGTCTTTTACTTATCTTTTATGGTTTCTGATTTTGAGTTACTGTGGGTTTTGTGTGCCTGTGCATATGTATGAGTGTGTGAGTGAGTGTGTGTGTGTGTGTATGATGTGTCTGTCTGTGTGAGTGTATGTGTCTTTTTGCATATGTATGTGTGTTGTATGATATTTTGTTTGTGTTCTGACAAATAAAGCTTGCCTGGAGATCAGAGGGTGGAGCTAGACACTAGTTAACCATAGAAGCTGGGCAGTGGTGGCTCACACATTTAATCCCAGCACTCGGAGGTAGAGACAGGAAGTGATAGGGCCAGGCAGAGACAGGATCTTGGTCCTTTGGGTTGGAGGATCCAGAGAGGTAAGAAATCACTGGTGACTGCTCCTCTGCTTCTCTGATATTTCAGGTTTTACCCTGAAATCTAACTCCTGGTTTTAATTGATAAGACTAATTTAGGATCATACTTCATCTGGTGTCCCACATTGGGTGTCATATATGAGCAGATGTTTCTCTCCCACCTGCCTGTTCCCAAATACCTGGCAGCTGCTTCCCAAATAATTGACTCAGAGGATTAATATTACTTATAAATGATTGGCCAATAGCTCAGGATTGTTACTAGCTAACTCTTACACTGAAATTAACCCATATTTCTATTTATGCTTTGCCACATGGCTCATGGCTTGTTGCCTCATTTTCTACATATGCTGCTTGCCCAGCAGCTGGCTTGAATCTCCCTGACTCTCTTGACTCTACTCTCCTTCCTCATTCTCTCTGCATCAGGCTGTCTCGGCCAATCTCTTCTTGCCCTGCTATCAGCCAATCAGTTTTTTTTTTTTATTAACAATGAGTACAATCCACAGCATTTGTGTTTCTCATGCTTTATCCTTTTTTTGTTTGTCTATTTACTTTGATTTATTGTGGTTGTTTTTATTAGACGGTTTGTTCTCTAAAGAAAAAGAAGGCATGGAGTTGGATGGGTGGAGTAGTGGAGAGGATTTGGGAGTAGATGGGGGAACCCACAAACAGAATGTATAGTATAAACATATTTTCAAGAAAAAAAAATACTTAAAAATAAATCTGCAGATGCCAGATGCTTTTGCATCCTGTTAAAAAGACTTTACACAATTCTAAACTAATCAAATTGAATTGATGATGTAATAAGTAGAATTTAATATCCAAAAAAGAAAATACTTTTCCCTTCAAACTGAATGGAAGAATATAAATAAACATAAGACAAGAAAAAAAAAGAGTTCTTTCTAAGTGTCCCTTTTTTATTTAAATTCATCTCTTTATGCATATAAAATCATAATTATAGATTTTTGGGAACCTATTATGTCTTTGGTATGCATTGAAACATGCCTCTAATTCAATGGGCTTCTTTTACAATCAGTGTGGCATAATAGGTGTGAAGTCAGCCCTTCTTAACATCCTCACCAAACCTTGAAACCAAGCAAACAAAGAAATAAAGCAAAATATGATAGGTTTAGATCTAAGAAATCATTGGAGTAATTCAGAAAATGGCCTTAGAGTTCAGCATATTTAATATTGTATGTGTGTCTGTGTGTGTATGTTTCTGTGTGTGTGTGTGTGTGTGTCCCTGTGCATGTGTCTGAATATGTATGTATGTGTGTGTGCATGTGCATGTGTGTGTGTGCATGTGTGTCTATCTGTCTGTCTGTGTCTGTATATGTATGCATGCATGCATGCATGCGTGCGTGTGTGTGTGTGTGTGTGTGTGTTTGTGTGTGTGTGTGTGTGTGTATGTGCTTGTGTGTGTGTGTATTTCCTGAGATGCTGAAGTTCAAACCTATGGTCTTAAGCATGCTAGGCAATCACCACACCACCAAGCTTTCTTCCCAGCATAAAGTTTTATAAAAGTTCATTAAAAACCATCATCTGTGCCTTAAGTACTAAAATAACTCTCATTGGAAAACAACCAAGTGGCCTTTAGCACTAGCAGGCAAAGCCTTTATGTTATTTTTTAGAATGGCAGTGGCTTTGCAAATACAACTACTCGGCACTGTTCAAAACACTCAGAAGCTGCCTCACAATTCTGAGATCACACAACGATCGAGCTGTCAGTTTGCTACTTGATGCCTAGTGTAAAGCTTTCCCCCGACCAGCCAACTCCTGGGAGTAACAGGATGCTGTCTGAGTTCTAATGTCTATATCAAGCCTTCTTTCTTCTTCCCCTACAGCTAATCTCAGCTAGAATTTCATATCTTTCTTGGCTGCGAACTCACATGATGAATCAAAGCTTCCATGGGTTTGCTATTGTCTTGTTATTTTTGAAACAACATTATTTTCCTTGGATGCAGAGAGATGTATTTTCTTTTCTCCCAAGCAAATAGATGACATCTGGTCATTCTCTCCCTGTCGGAAAGACATTCTGCTGAGGCTGAGCCCATGATCGCACGGTTGTGAAACAGCAGGGATTATCATGCAGGACAGTATTAAGTGGTATTTAACAGCAAGACCAAAGTTCTCTGTCAAATGCCTGACTTAGGGCTTCTTAACTGTTAGCATCCCAGCCTTGAGACCTTTTGCACGGAACCATTTTTCATTCTGACAACAAACTACTGTGACTATCCAGGATTTCTTTGCTAGAGCTGACAGCCAAGTATTTCTGTGGCAGAAATATTGCCACAGAGTGGGGGATCAGGGGTGAAGGGGAGACGTTTTTATCCCCTTTCACTCCAAGCGCAATGACATTCCAAGCAGTAGGTGTCCTGAGTCAATGACTGGTTAATCTATTCAGTATGATCCCCTGTCTAGTCAAAACAATAGGGGGGTTGAGGGCCGGGGAGTGTGGAATATGGGCTTCACAATACCATTGTCTAAAGAGTGCACTGCCTTCTACATCTCTTCTGGGCACATTCTCATTGACATAGGTTGGGGAGGGTGACCAGAGAGACTGTCAATTTAAGTGCCATTCTCTAAAAGGTTTTTTATTGGGGGGTACAGGGGAGAGGGAGAGGTGTTTGACAGGTCCCTAAAGTTCAAGTGCAACCATTTTATGACCGCAGTAAGACATCAGCTGTGGAACTTACGATATGATGGGTGCAAAGGCAGGAAATAAAAGAAAGAACTTAATGAAAGTTTAATCTTCTGGGGAATTTGTTCCCCTCAAAGGCATAAATTGAGTGACCTAAAACTAAATTTCCCTGTCAAAGGCTGGCATCGAGTTCATGCACATTTTACAGCTCTACTAGAAAGGGATATATTTCTTAGAATAACTATTTCTATTCTTAAGTGAATACCTGCAAATGCTTCTGGAGGCTGAGGAGTTAGCCCAGTAAATTTATTGGAGACAGCTATTGCTTCACATGCAGGATGGGGGAGCCACATGACTGCAGCTGCCCATATCATCATCTGGTCTTTATTTTAGGTGTATCTACAATCTAGCGATGGACTAGAAATCCAAGAAGCACCTTTGAACATTTTCAAAATAGATCTGGGATCTAGGATGCTTAGTCTAAACCTCAGCTTTGCATTAGAAATATTAGCACTTGGGAAATATTGTAGCTCACAGTTTCTTTTGCTTGTGAGGGATGACACAGGCTAGAGGTCATATAGCTCCAGGAATGACAAGTGTGGTTTTGGTTAGCACATTTAGCAGAGAAGACGACTTAGGCATGGACAACACCAAGTCATGATCACTATTAATTAATTTGTCTGTTGCTGTGATTAAATACCCCGGCAAAAGCAACTTAAGGAAGGACAGCTTTATTGTGGCATATAGTTGCAGGGTGCTGTGCATCACTGCACATGAAAGCATAGTGGCTAGAGCTCCAGAAGGCAGCTGGTGTGTTGCATCTGTAGTCAGGAAGCAGAAAGATATAAATCTTTGTACTCAGCTGATTTTCACTCCCTCTCTCTCCCCCACCTCTCTCTCTCTCTCTCTCTCTCTCTCTCTCTCTCTCTCTCTCTCTCTCTCTCTCTCTCTCTCTCTCCTCTCTCTCTCTTAGTTTGGGAATCTAGCCCAGGGATTGGTGAGACCAAGAGTAGATGGGTTCTTCTCACCTCAGCGAACCTAATGTAGGTAAACCACCACCGGCATCCTGAGAAATTGATCTCATAGTTTCTCAGTCCTGCCAAGATGACAATATTGACCATCACAGTCATCATTTAAATTTTTATAGCAGCTGGAACTTAATGGCTGAAGCCTATGTTCATATCAGGGAGTAAGCCCTGCATTGTTGAATCTGTACAGCCCATTCTCCATTAAATCTGGCACATTTGGTCACCAACCAGATATGGTATTGGAAAATCTACACTGCATGGACAGACCTTTTCTGAGCAGAGTATAGCTGGAAGTTTCTCTGGTCCTCCCTGGCCCTGTAGGAATCTATCCCACACAGGGTCCTGTAGCCTCTTATAAAATAATCACTCAAAGGCTTATATTAATTACAGACTATATGGCCTATGACTTAAGCTTCTGGCTAGATAGCTCTTTAATCTTAAACTAACCTATTCCTATTAATCTTTATGTTGCCCTGTGGCCATGGTGTTACAGGCCTGCTGGCATCTTGTTGCTCCTTTGGCTCTGGGCTCGCATCTCTCCCATCCCTCCTTTCTCTTTCCTATCTCTCTCTTTGGATTTCCTGCCTGCCTCTGAGATGCCTTGCCATAGGCCAAAGCAGCTTATTTATTAACCAATGGGAACAACATATATTCACATCTTACAGAAAGTCATCCCATAGCACTTCCCCTTTTCTGCCTAATCAAAAAGAAGGTTTTAACTTAAACATAGTAAAATTACATATAACAAAACAGTTATCAAGCAAGAATTAGAGTTAAAATATTTAATCTATTTGTATTTAGCAAAATTAAAGAAAATATTCCATCATCTATCTTATTTTTGTGAGTCTAAAGTTTCATATCTAATTTATTTTTTATCATAACTAAGGAAGACTATAATTATAGCTATCTAGTCTTCAACTACATCAAAGACCTGGGAAGGAATATAATAATACCTGAGAAAATGGAAAATGTAAGCAAGTAATTTCCAAAATTCTTGTGAGAATAGACAGAGGTAGCTGGCAGCCTGGACAGTTGCCTAAAGCTTCTCAGCATCATTGGGGCATTCAATTTGGCTATAGGCCTGAAATATCTGACAGACCATTTTCAAAAGCAGGAATTTTGAAAGACCGTCTTACCCTGTCTTGGCAGAATCAGTAGTTGCTTTTCCTTGTGCCCTGCTCATCCAGAAAGGACAGCATTCATACTGTCAGCAGTGAGCCAAGGGCCATTTTGTGCCAAGAAGACAAGTTTCCAAACAGAGCTGTCTAGGAGCCCAACATTCTCTCAGGATCAGATCAGTGCTGCCAAGAGAAATTGTGTCTCATGTCAACAGAATTCTACGTTATCAAAACATTTAAATTCTATATTCTCTATGTCCATGAAGTGTTTGAAGATTACCTATCCATCTGACATATGTTTCTGTAAATCTGGAGAACCTAACTAACATAAATATAAAAATGACAAGCATTGGTGACTTTAGTTCTGTCTTATCTACCTAAGTAAGCTAAGGACTAAGGCTTCACATTAACAAGATAAACAGTCTGTAAGTAGATGTACTGTATCTATGACCAATGACCTCAAAATTGTGACAATATACAAAATATCTTATTTATTTATTTATTTATTTATTTATTTATTTAATTTTTTTCCTTTTATTTTATTTTACAATACCATTCAGTTCTACATATCAGCTATGGATTCCCTTGTTCTCCCCCTTCCTGCCCCCTCCCCTTCCCCCCAGCCCACCCCCCATTCCCACCTCCTCCAGGGCAAAGCTTCCCCCAAGGACTGAGATCAACCTGATAGACTCAGTCCAGGCAGGTCCAGTCCCCTCTTCCCAGACTGAGCCAAGCGTCATTGCATAAGCCCCAGGTTTCAAACAGCCAACTCATACAATGAGTACAGGACCCGGTACCACTGCCTAGATGCCTCCCAAACAGATCAAGCCAATCAACTGTCTCACCTATTCACAGGACCTGATCCAGTTGGGGGCCCCTTAGCCTTTGGTTCATAATTCATGTGTTTCCATTCGTTTGGCTATTTGTCCCTGTGCTTTATCCAACCTTGGTTTCAACAATTCTTGCTCATATAAACCCTCCTCTTTCTTGCTAATTAGACTCCCGGAGCTCCACCTGGGGCCTAGTCATGGATCTCTGCATCCAGATTCCTCAGTCGTTGGATGGGATTTCTGGCATGACTATTAGGGTGTTTGGCCATCCCATCACCAGAGTAGGTCAGTCCCGGCTGTCTCTCGAACATTGCCAGCAGTCTATTGTGGGGGTATCTTTGTGGATTTCTGTGGGCCTCTCTAGCACTTTGTTTATTCCGTTTCTCATGTGGTCTCCATTTACCATGGTCTCCTATTCCTTGTTCTCCCTCTTTGTTCTTGATCCAGCTGGGATCTCCCGCTCCCACAGGCTCTCTTTCCCTCGACCCTCGCCCTTCATTACGCCCACTCATGTCCAGGTTGTTCATGTAGATCTCAGCCATTTCTCTGTCATTGGGCAATCTTCATGTCTTTCTTGGGTTCCTGTAAAAAATATCTTAAACAGAGGTAGAAACGTATAGTGCAACAAGCAATATGACAACAATATCCTTAATATGTATCAATATGCAAATTATCTTAAACAGAGGTAGGACATAATATAATATGATAAATATTTACTACATTTGTATCAATATATAAAATATTTCAAACAGGAGTAGGAATATATGTACAATACAACAATGTAGTTTTGTATTTGTATCAATATACAAATTATGTTAAATAGGAACATAAGAAAAATTTACATTTGTATCAGTATACAAGAATCCATATCAGTGCAAATTATCCAAGGCTGATAGTTTGCTAAAACAGTTTACTAGTAGATACAATAATCTACCTTAATATATTTTACCTATCCATTCCCCCTTTTCTTTTCTAAAGGAGAATACTAGGTCTAAATTTTATTGTTCCACCCCCAACCCTATAGCCATCCATCCATAACCCTGAGTAAAATGAAACATTTGGGAGAGTTGGTGTCATTTTCTTACAATTACTTCCTGCTGTTTAGGGCGCAATGGTATCTCTGTGGTGTCCTATAAGAAAGCTTAGATAGTTAGGTCTCAATAGGGCTAGTTGTAGAGTCTGCAGCCAATCTTAGAGTAGTGGATAAGATTGCCTGAGATTCTGGCTAGAGGTGTACTATGATGGACCATCTCATCTTAGAATTGTCTAGAAGAGTTTTCAGTCCTTCGTAGGTTGATCTGTTTGGGAGGCATCTAGGCAGTGGTACCAGGTCCTAGGCTCACTGCATGAGATAGCTGTTTGAAACCTGGAGCTTATACAGGGATGCTTGGCTCAATCTGGGAGGAGGGGACTGGACCTGCCTGGACTGAGTCTATCAGGTCAATCTCAGTCCTCGGGGGTGGCCTTGATCTGGAGGTGGTGGGAATGGGGGGTGGGCTGGGGGGAAGGGGAGGGGGCAGGAAGGGGGAGAACAAGGGAATCTGTGGCTGTTATGTAGAACTGAATAGTATTGTAAAATAAAATAAATAAAAGAAAAAAAATAAAAAGAAGAGTTTTCAGTCCAATGCTGATCATGGAGTAATGTTCTTAGGTACAATGGCATCTTTCTGGATAGAGTAGAGTTGTTGTTGTGAGGGCCCCACCTTCCTTCTGGATTCTTCAGAGATTGCTATTGAAAAGACTTATTTCTCACTGTGGAAAACTTGGACATTAGTATCATAATGGAAAGTTTAAATATGTGCTGGATTGAGAAGGGATTCTCAGAAAGCAAGGAAAATAATGGGGAAGAAAATAGAACCTTGACAACAATGGTCCCTGGATTATTGGTTTTCTTCTGTCACACACTTTTAAATAGACTCACGTGGATTGATCTTAACAGCAGAGTGTGTCCACATGTATGTACACTGTGTCTAGGTTGCATGTATCATCTTTGTAGACTATGCATAATATTATGTTATTGAGACAAATTTATAGAGATACTTCACAACACAAGTGATGAAAAATTTAAAATTTCTGCATCTGATGATTAAAGTAGCAATAGCAACAGCAGATCTCAAGGTCAGTCCTAGTTACTCTCAGAGAAAATCAATGACTAGTCATTGAACGTGTAGTTTGCAAACACCTTCAGTTATTTTTCTTTGTTAATTAAGTTAAATACTGTTTTATTCCTTAGGCATTTGGAATTCTCTGATTTTGAAATCCAAATGGATTTTCATACCTCCTGTGACTTCAGTGTCTTAGAAGAGGTTTACCAAGTATTCACTTTGACCAATGCCACATGACCATTATTTGGTCAAAACCAAAGTAGAACGTGAAATTAAATGTGGCTGGGAAAGAAATGGATTGAGAGATATAATCACACATATGATTATTAAATAAGTACCATGTACTGATTGCACCACCAGAGCTCATATATATATATATATATATATATATATATATATATATATATATATATAACAAAATTTTTCACTAATGTTATAGTTTTTGTTAAAATAATGTTTGTCAATAATGTGTGACAGTAATACTCTATACTATAACAAAAATTATGCCTTGAAATTATCAGCTCCAGGATTGTTTTTATTTATTCTATCATATATAATTATGAACAAATTGTATTACTTTTCAGATAGTACATTTAAAAGATTAGTAATATTTTCAATCACCAGAAAATGTACTTTTTAATCAATGTTAGCAATATTTTAAATATTTCTGGAAGAAACTTTGGTCTTAGAATTATTACTTATATAAATATTTAAAAAATTCCTCACCTTCAACTACTGAAAATAGCTGGCAATTTATAAGCAATTATATTTTTTTGGTTAAAATTTGACCTCTAGAGATTCAAACCTATACATGATTGTCTTCTTAAATTATTCTTGTCATCTGTGATCTTGAGTTGTAGCAAATGTGTATGGAATGTTAGTTTTTTTTGCAACATTTTCATTTTTGTTCTCTTTATACAGAAAATGCCTGTGGTCTTGTTTCTAGTTTTAGATGGTCAGTCAGTTGTGATACCAAAATATTATATAAAAATTCCAGATGTAAACTCTAGCTAAGTTTTTCCCGTATCCCACCTGCTCCCCAACCACTCAGACCCAAGTAAACACACAGAGGCTTATATTAATTAAAATTGCTTGGCCATTAGCTCAGGCTTATTACTGACTAGCTTTTACACTTCAAGTGAGCCCATTTTTGTTAACCTATAGGTTGCCACATGTTCCGTGGCTTTACCTGTGTGCCATTACATGCTGCTCCCTGGACAGCAGGCTGGTGCTCCTGACTCAGCCTTCCTCTTCCTAGAATTCTCCTTGTCTTCTTATCCCACCTATACTTTCTGCCTGGCTACTGGCTAATTGGTATTTTATTAAACAAGTGTACAAAAGCATTATCCCACATCAGTAAACACTTTGTAAAACTTAAATTCTGCATCATTCTGAATAGGAAAATGACATCTTGTACCATCTCCCTTTAGAGGGAGACATTGTTTTTTTCCAGTGTTTTCACCCCCATATGCCTTACCCTGCCTTTGAAAGCTGCCTTGATTATCAATCACATTGACTTATAGGGTTCAGGTAACCCTTATGCAGTAGCCTAGCACTTTGTCATAATACTTTATCATTGTGAAGTGTCACTTCATACCACCACACAGGCACTGTACTTCTCCAATATAGCTTCCGAGTTCTCTTTGGAGAAACTGAGACTGATTTTCCAGAGAGACAGTCTTGAGTTCTCTGGTTTTCCCATGGGACTTGGCTTTGTTGCTGTCTAACTGGGCTACAGGACATTAGTAATATGACCTACCTTCATGATCAAAGGCAAGATAGATTCCAACTTCTATGTAAAAGTAAACCATGGAAGTCAGTCCATCACTATTTGTAAATTCCCCTTCCTTACTCCTTCATCTGGGCTTCCTGTCACATTTTCATCAGCTAGTTCCCAAGGGAGAATCTCCTCCCTTAGACCTATTTTAATGTTGTCATACCCTTGAGTTTTCAATCTGTTCAAAGAGACACTGGTTTAGTTAGGCTGTTTTATATTCAGGCAAATTACATTTACCAACAGTGGAAGTTTTCTCTAAGTTCACCCAGGCATCCAAGTCATGGGAATGCACGAAAAGTCAATGGTCTAGTCATGGCCCCCAGAATATCCAGGAACAAAAGGATTGCCTGGAATCCAAGGAAGCCTACAGATTATACTCCACCACTACAGCAGCTGGAACTGGAAAGAAGGACCCCTTTCAGGCCATGTATTTTACAGAACCTCCTGGCCTTCCTCTGGATCCACTCTTCTCTACAAGGCAAGGCATCTACAATGCAAACACACTCAGGTAGAGTCTGTACCTTGCTTTCCATAGACCAAATTCTCTGTGGCCCTTAATTCTCTGTTAATGACAAAGACCCCTCTTTCAGGTTCTCCATGAAAACAATCAAGAAGCAACTGTCTGTGGAAGCATCAAATTTAGATGTGTAAGCTGAGTCTTTCATGTACTTGAATGTGAGATCTCTTAGTGTCCCATGGGAAGGAAATGAATCAGAGAAATGGGAACAGATCTCAACCAGGAAGAGTATTTGCCCATTCCCATGAAGTAGCATTCTGGCAGAAGAGAATAAGAATTCTACATGTTTAAGATTTTGATTTTTTTTCTTGTCTACCATAGAGTCTTTGTAAAGGTACATTCAGGCAATCAGTGTCTTTGTAAAGGCACATTCAGCCAATCAGAAAGGGGGCTCATATTTTATTACTCAGTCTACTGACTTGATTAACAATTTTAGAAAATATTTTTTAGTTCTTTTTATTTTTATGTGTATGAATGTTTTGCCTCCATTTGTGTCTGTGTAAAATGTAGGTACAGTACCTGTTGGCGGTTAGAAGAGGATGTCAGAGCCCCTTGGTCTGGAGTTATGGACAATTGCTTGTCCTCAGGTGGGTGCTGAGATTTGAACCTGTGTCCTCTGCAAGAGCAGTCAGTGTTGTTAACTGCTAAGACATTTCTCCAGATGCACAATTTAAAAATATATGAATAGACAATATTTTATGTTATGTTTATATTCTTATCCCATATAGAAACTTAAGGGAGTACTGAAACCAGATAGGAGATACATATTTATAATTTCCCCAAGGCCTAGAAATTGAATTCTCCACTCGATTGTGACAGGTCATTATATCAGCCAGCTCCATACTTCTTAGCAAGGAACTGTTAATAGTACTTCCTACCAACCCCAACTCCATAATTGCCCAAATGACCAAGTGGCTTTGATAGATCAGATGACCAGAGCCTGATCGTTGCTATACAGCCATAACATGCCTAACACAACCTTACAGAATGAAGTGTTACCTTGCCTAATTTATCAGTGATAAGTTAATAAAGAAACACAAGACTAGAGAAAAGATAAATATACTATGAACCACCAAACATCTACTGCTTGTCTCAGCAAATGTGTTTACATACAGGATGTGGTAGTTTAATTGTAATTGCCCCCTAAAATCTCATAGGGAGTAGCACCATTAGCAGAAATGACTTTATTGGGAGAGGTATGGTCTTGTTGGAGGAAGTGTTTCCCTGTGGGGGTGGGCTTTGAAGTTCCTCTGCCTAGGATACTGCCAAATGTCTCAGTCTTCATCCTGTTGCCTGTAAGATGTAGGACTCTCAACTACTTCTCTAGCATCATGTCTGCCTGCACATTGCCATGCTCCCCATCATCATGATAATGGACTGAACCTCTAAAACTTTAAGTGAGCCACCCCAATTAAATGTTTTCATTTATTAAAGTTGCCATGGTCACAGTGTCTCTTCATAGCAATAGAAAACCTAACAAAGACACATTATATTTTAGGATATCAGCTCATAAGCTTCTGTTTCCTTGAGAGCAATGGATAAATCAGTCATCCAAGGAAGGGCCCACTGACTATTAAGACATGTATTACATCCATTTTTCCATGCAAGACATTTTACTCTGATTACAAAGCCCTCATATTTTTAGTCATCTGTGTCATCATACATGCACCACTGAAGGTTTTTATATGTTTTGTTGTTAATAATTTACAATTCAAAAGTGTTAACTGTTTTATCTTGATCACACCCAAAGGCTTTTAGTTAACACATGAAGTGTCTTAATTTGTAATGGAGATCCCAGAACAGTTAGTGTGTGAAAGGTCCTCATTGGGGTGTTCTCTCCTGAATAGATTTGAAAAGCCATCACCTAGATCCTCTAAGTAGCCTAGAGCTTATGACAAATGAGCTTTTCTCAGCAAAATCAGTGCCAATAATGTGGATTGGAACTGCCATGGTGTGAATAGGAAAGTTCTCAGGAGCTCCCCTGGGACTTTGTGTTCTGTTATTCCAGGAGTAACTGTCTAACCAAATAAGAAAGTTAAGCAGGTCCTATGGCAAAGGCAGCAAAGTAGCATTTCCCTCAGGAGAGAAATGCACCATATATGTTGGAAAAGCTGGGATACTGAAGAGTTTAGGACACAGGAAGGCAGCTTAGGAGTCTTTTATTCAATATGGAAAAGATTTGGTCTGATTACATTTCAAGTGATGCCACCATCCTCTAGAGTAGAGAAAGCAAGTTATTCAACTCTATCAACTCTTATTCAGGAGATCAACTAGCTTTCTACTCCACATACACAACTAACCTGGCTCCCAGTGATATGAATTTCCACTAATAGATGCACACTGTTGGGTGGCAGGAAGATTGTCTTGTTCCCTTTACTTGGCTTATGTGTCTTCAGTGTACCAGGTAATATGCTTGCCATCTCAGTCCACTTTCCCATTCCATTCTAAAAATAATACAATTGAATGCATCACACTCACGTACACCCACACATATGTGCACACACACACACACACACACACACACACACACACACACACTAAAGAATGATTAATAAATGCCTTTGGAAGATAAAATTAGATGACTGATTAAATTAATTTGAGTGAAAAGGAATCTGCAGAGGAAGTTATTTATGTAACTTAAAAAGTTATTTACATTGACCAAGTTTAAGACTGGAGCATAGAAAGATAATATTAATTTATTTTGTAGATTAGACAAATTGTTTCACACTGTCACTTAAGAATCAAGTACCTATTGGAGAAACTATGTATGCAACAAGTTTACATGACCTGGGAAGATGATGTAGCACATGGAATTATGGAAAAAAATTCTAAGGGCCAAAGGGAAGACTTGAAAGCAGGGATTAGGAAGTTGGCCAACTTTCAGGAAGAGATCAATACAGATCAATAAGACCATGTTCTTTGGGATGGCAATTGATGTGGACAGCCAAGTTTCTATAAATCATCAGTGTCCCCATAGTAGAAAATTCCATTAGCCATGAGTTTGGAGGAATTCAGCATAAAAAAAAAATAGTAGTTCAAATACTTGTAAGAAACGATGCCCTGTGAATTACATGTGTACATGCATTTATGCATGTGCACATGAGTGTGCATGCACGTGTGTGTGGAGTCCAGAGTCACATGCTGGGAATATGAACTTTGTTACCATTGCATCTCAGCACATGTGGTAAAGAAATCACTCAAGTTGGCTGCTTTTGTGGCTAATAGCCGAACACTTGCTTTTACCTGTGACTAGATTCTTTGACAGCCCCTCTTTTGAACAGATTTCAACTCTTCCGCCTCTGCCAGTCAAAAAAGTCAGACCTGAACTCTTTTATACCCTGCAGGGTAAAGAGATCCCTAAATTAAAGAAATATGGTTGTTTTTCCATTGCTTTTCCCTCTTAATGTTTACCATTATTATTTTTCAATCCCTCACACCCAAATGACTGGAGCTTTCTCTTAGCTTCACCCTTGCTGAGACATGCTAAAACTCTGCAGAGATTTTTAGAACTTTATTTTGACAGCCTGGTTCTGAAGTTAAAATATGTGGCTATAACCAATCAGACTCAAAGGGAACCTGTCTTTCATCTCCTCCTTTAGAAGAAGCTCTGTACATTACAGGAGACACAATTTATTACATGATCTTTTTGGGTAACTCATCAGCTATTGAAATGTGTTTCTTTAGCCCTCTAGAGATAAGCTGTAATGGTGTATATAGAATCAACACAGATCCTTATTACTATGAAATGCCCTTGGCATGGACAGCCCTTTTAGGACCCCAAAGTTGTGGATGAAGCCAATAGAAAGAGAAAGATGGTGAATCTACAAACAGGATGAAGAGGAAAGAGGAGCTATCACAGGTCAACAAGGAATGTCTACTAGTTCCTCTGGAGTTTCTGAATGTCACAGCATCACTGCTGTGTGGGAGAGACTTTTCACTAATGCTTACTAATGGGCCTTTTGAAAAACATCATTTTGTAGGTACTTTATGACTCAATATAGAGACCTAGGGAGTTTTTCTAGATACAAAGCAAGAATTTGACTTATAAATTGAAGTTATTTGGAATTTTAAGGAAAAATTTTTCTGGGTCCAGTCCAGTTTGATTCAATTAACTTATGAACAGGTTGTGAGATCTAAGCATATACTGGGATACGAGGCATGTGCCAACTAGACTGACTTCTCTAGTTGATTATTATCTGTGATAGAAACTGACAGCCTGGTTTGAACATAGTCTTTTCTTTCCAAATAAGAAATATACTTCATAGAAACTCAGGATATAGCTTAAACTTATGGTTTACTAACTGGTTTTCTTTGATCTGGAAAGAATATCTCCATGGTCTTTTGATAAAGCTCCCATGGTAGAGTGGCTCATGTAGGGTTTTGTCTTAATTAAGCATTACAGCTAGTATCACAGACACCAAAGTCTGGAACATGAACTTCAATCTGGCCCTACCATGTGTGGCAGTGAACTTGAAGGATATTTCAGTGCATGAATCTGACTGGATTCTGTTTTTAACTCTCTCTCTCTCTCTCTCTCTCTCTCTCTCTCTCTCTCTCTCTCTCTCTCTCTCTCTCTGTGTGTGTGTGTGTGTGTGCATGTGTATATACATGTGCAAGAGTGACTGTGTATATGGTCTACATATGTATAGTGTATGTGTGCATGGTTCTTATCAATGTGTGTGTTCAAGCTTGCATACTCATGTGTATATCTATATGACAAAAAAGGATATTGCTGCTCTGCTCTATTACCTTACCTGCTGAGACAGGCTCTCTTGATGAAGCTGGAGCTAGGATAGCAGCCAGCAAGACCCAGAAATCCTCTCATTTCCACCTGAAATTTGAACTCAGACCCTCATGCTTGTAAGCAAGAACTTTTACCGACTTGAACAATCTCCCTAGGCCCTATTTTTAATATTTAAAGTTAAAATTTTATACTCTGATATTTCTTTAATTTTTAGAAGATTTTATTTTTAATGATGTGTATATGTGTCCATAAGGAGGAATTTTACATGCATTTGAGTACAGGTATCTGTGGAGGCCAGAAGAAAGCAGCAGATTTCCCTGGGGCTGGAGTTACAGGGAGTTGTGGTCTATCCAGCATGGGTGCTGGGAACTGACCTTGTATTCTCTGCAAATTCAGTACATGCTCTTATCCACTAAGTCATCTCTCCATCCCCTCATTTACTATTTTCATTAGTGAAAATACCCTAAATTAATCAGATGCCAAACCATTGATTCCACAATGTCTTTGGGAAAATCAATAAAAATTGTTTATGTAATTACTTATTTAGGCAATTCAAATCTGAAATCTCAAAAAGTCATTTTTTTTCAAGTTTATGAAATTAAAGATGTTTTTATCAGTCAATGATAATTATCTTTTGAGTCCTCATCTTACTACGCAAACCTGGTTGGTCTGGTACTTATTGCATAGTGACAGTTGATTTCAAATTCAAGGCAATCTTCTTTTCTCAGCTTCCCAAGTATTACAGTCATATGCCTCAACGCTCAGAGGAAATTAAAGTTAAGTGAAACTAAAATTAATTGTGACTTACTGAGTGCCTCATGCTTACTCATGAGGCCAGTTACAGTCACCATAGTATTTTATACATCAGGAGAAAAATACAGTAGCCAAACAGAGTAACTGCTTCATTGTGTTCATGGGAGCAGCTTTGGGTAAACACAATGGGCCGAGCACGAGTGATCACAACTCACCAATATCTTCTCTCAAATTAAAGGAGAAAATCTTCCAGGTTCTAAAGTCCTGGGTAGTACCCCCAACTTGCATTTCTGGGATCCTCCTAGGCAGTTCCATCCAGAAGAACAGTCATTGTGCTAGCTGAAGGAATGAATTTTTCAAACTCTCAGAGGAATGAAAGAAACCAAGGACAATCTTTGTTTAAGAAGTTGGATTCATATAAAGTGCAGCTGCACATTATCCTATGAGTGTACCTTGGGGGGAGATATTTAGCGTGCTTGGATTTTTCTTGATCATACTATATCAAAATCCATTCATAAAACATTCCCTGAGGAGTAGAGGGTACTCTGTACAGGATGCAATGATCTGGATATTGAGCAGTTATGGGCAAGACTGTCTGATTTCTGCCTCAGGAATACACTCCTAGTTGCAACATCTTGAAAACATTATTCTATCAATAATCTAAGCCTACACAGGCCCCTCTCTATCTCCATGAAGGTGACAAGTGTGCAGGAAAGATATTACCTTGCAACTTCCAGGATAACTGCTGCATCCCTGCAACTTCATGAATACATAATGCATCAGATGGCATTTAGAATTCAGCCTTTGATTGACAAATCTGAGCTGTTTCTATGCCTTAAATGACCCGAAGCATTTTTAGATGAAATCATCCATGCTCCTCTCCATAAGCCATCTGCTGTACAACCAAGTTTTAAAAGTGGTATGTAGTGTCTGAAGAGATAGCTCAGTGGGTAAGAGTGCATCCTGCACAAGACTGAGGACCTGAGTTCAAATACTCAGTACCCACGTAAAAAAAAGTCCTGTGTGGCTATACACTCCTGTAACTCCAGCACTGATAGGCAGAGATGGGTGGGTATTAAGCACTCATTGTTGGACAATTTAATCAAAATGTCAAACTTCAGATTCAGTGAGAGTCCTTGTCTCAAGGGAGTGAGGCTCAGATCAATAAAGGGATACACCAGATACACCAGGCACTCTCCTCTGGAGTCTGCATGCGCACTCATACAGGCACACATACCTGCACACAAATGCTTCATACACTCATACACCTCTCTCTCTCTCTCTCTCTCTCTCTCTCTCTCTCTCTCTCTCTCTCTCTCTCTCTCTCTCTCTCTCTCTCTCTCTCACACACACACACACACACACACACACACACACACACATACATACACACACACACACACACACACACACACTTTTTTTTTCAAGTAGCATGTGATTATAGTGCATCATGATTATGGAGCATCCTTAACTCTTTCTCAACATCTTGCTTGCTCCCACCCCCCTGACACACATACACACATTCAACTGTCTGGAAAGTTCTCAGGAGCAGTTATGTCAGAGTTAAATCACCTAACACCGATACAAACAATTTTGTTCCATCCTTTATGAATTGGGCTTTAAGCTTTAACCTTGATTTAGTGAGAAAAAGTAAAATCAGACAACAGTCGTCATCTCGTTTGTATATATTTGTATGAAGTCTGTAACCCGAAGATTAGCTCAGATCCAAGGAAATGTAACCATCAACCCCCAGCTAAACAGTTTCCAAAGACGCTGTTTCAGAACTAGCTTTTAAATGCCCAAGGAGCTCAATCTAACGGCAGAGATATTTGAAATATACACAAACATACAAGCTTTTTAGATAAACACATTTTCGGGGAGCTTTTGATGAAAGTGATAAGTTACATTCTCTAAAACTACACACACTGTATTTTATTACTCTTTAGCAGACACTTATCAGCTGTAAATGTTGGGTGGTTTAGGCTAGGAATCAACCCTGAGGGAACCCGTGTGGGACTCTGGGACTCACAGTTCTATAGATCAACATAAACCCGAGACTCGATTTTATTTTCATTTATTAAAAAGGTCTGTCGTCCGCTTCTGCAATTTCAAATCCATTAGCTTCCTGCCCCTTTTAAGAAAAAAAAAAAAAGGAGGCAACTGCAGATTTTATGGACTGATTGCTGATGGCTATGCTACTGCTATATTGGTTTTGAGTGGAGAGTCCATTACAGACACATTACCCATAAACCATGTTTCCAGCGCAACCTGCCGCTTCCATTCTGGCTTGGGAGTGAGTGGAGTGGGCGTGGTCAAAGAGAGGTTGGAGAAAGGGTCAGATCTCCTGGAAAGTAACACAGGGTAGGCACCGATATAAATTACCAACTTTCTTTTTCCACGTAATTATGTCTCAAATGTGCAGCGGTTGGGTTTCTTAGCCAGCCACCAGATGAACTAGGAAATCATATCGACAGCAGATTAGACTGAGAGTTTTCAACCTTTCTCCCTGCCATGTATGCTCAGACAATATATTTGTCTATCTTAGAAGTCCCCTGATTCTTGCCACATGAATTTAACAGCTGACTGTACCCATTTTATTCTACTCTCCTGTATACTGTGTTTAAACCTTTATCAACTAAGGCACAAGATAATTCTAGAGGCAACAAAACAGATGAAGATATGGTTTCATATTTTCCCCTTCTGTAATGCTAAATTTTCTGTTTTTAAAGAAGAAGATGAAGAAGAGGAGGAGGAGACATGTCTCTAGTGTGATTGTATTGCTTTCTCCTACTCATTAATGACTCTTTTTATGAAAGGAAACACATGAATAAAGGCATGATCAGAACAGCACACCTGGCACTCACTGAAGTCCTCCCTGAAGAGCTCTGGTTCCTTTCATACCTCACTCTTGATAGCTAGTAGGTAACCAGCAAGGCTGTTAAATGGAGCAGGACTTTTAAAAAAACATGCTTAAAGAAAACAACACTTCCTTCTCAGCCTGAGAAATAAATGAGTTGTTTCTTTACACTGACCTTAATTTACATTATCTTTCTCTGTTACCTACACACTTGGTCCTGTTTCAGTGGCAACTTCCTCCTTTGGTCTTGTGATGCTTATCAAATGCAGACAACCAAGATGATCCTAGTATCTCTTCCTTATCTGGGTTTTGCCTAAGCAATACAATCAGATATCCCAGTTAAATTTTATTATGCCTTTAGCCCATTCATCAGTTAATCTATCCATCTATCTGTCTGTCTCCTTGCTTATGTATGTATGTATATATGTATGTATGTATCTATCTATCTATCTATCTATCTATCTATCTATCTATCTATCTATCTATCTATCACTTATTTTAATTATTTTAACAACCTTGCTGTCTAGTGAATAAGACCAAGGTTTAAGCAAAGCCTTTCATTACATTAGTTTTGCAAAATACTTGACTTTCCTTCCTTCTGTGATTGCCAAATCTACCAAGGGCTTTATAGCTTTGCAAAGTGGGTTGAATGCTATAATCCATTTTCCTACATTAGATGTTAATTTAAAAACCCTGTCATGGGAGTTAACACAATACTGATCACCAGACAGGAACTGTGTTGGATGCTAAAATGACTTCAAAGGTAGATCATCCCCCACCTCCCTACTCATTTTTGTTCCACCTTGATGGGAGACTCTCCACTGTCTGGCTCCATCAACACAAAGCTGTCAGTCATCAGTCAAGGGTGCCTTGCCAGTAGCATGATGTGCACATGGGCAGGTCTGCTAACAGAATCTGTTAACAAAGATCTGCTGACCCTGTGATCTTTAAAGATGTTTTAAATTCCATCCCTTGATGCCATTTGGTAGAATGCTATCAGACTCTGATCAGAAACCATGGAGATGCAACGGAATTATTCTGCCTTGCAGGCAGTATCTTTTGAATGCATAATTTGGCTAATTAAAAATTCTGTGAAAGTGATATTCTCTATGCCTGCACCAAATTTCCAAAACACGTGATTCCCTGGACATCTTTCTGACTTATCAAACAATAGCAATATCAGCAACAACAAAATACTGCTTTCTTGGGATGGTTTCTTCCAGAACGGAAATGATGAGATTAGTACCTTTCACATAGCATCAGCAAACCATGGTAAGTAGCAGCAAGAAATCTAGTCCAAGACATTGAAAATGGGATGCTGGAACCAATATTGTCTGTCATCACATTTCTTATCTAGAAGACCACAAAACCAGGTGGTGAAAACAAAGAGGCTGTGGTTCTCTTCTAGGCAAGGTAGGCAAGAAAACAGAAGTTGTGTTTTCCTCTTTCTGTTTGTTCTTTGGGACTCCTCTTGCAGCCAGTGTTTTTTCTGCTTAATCTGGATTCTGACCATGGCATAGCAGTTAGTCTGTCTTCTTTAGCTATCAAAGGCTTTGTCACAGACCACATATACTCAGTTAAGATTAAGCTGCCTTCATTAACCTCTTCTCCCTTATCACTCTCTTAAGAGTCGTGTGTGTGTGTGTGTGTGTGTGTGTGTGTGTGTGTGTGTGTGTGTGAGAGAGAGAGAGAGAGAGAGAGAGAGAGAGAGAGAGAGAGAGAGAAAATCCTTCTGGGTAATGGGCATGATGATCCCAGTTAAGCACACAAATCACATGACCATCTTGGTTTTCAAGCCTGTTATTAACATATCCATCATCTTTTAAAATACCATGTTGAAAGCACTCCTTGGGAAGAATCCTTTGGGAAAACTTTAAACTACTATTATTAGCCTTGGATTATTACCATACTTTGTGCACATAGAATCTCAAATATGAAAAGGAATCTTCTTTCTAGTGTCTAGTGTCACATTAACTTAGTGATCAAATTGTGCCATGTGAGTGATGCCACAGGAGTGAATGAATTAGGCAAAGCATCAAGGAATTACAAGTGGCCTTCTATAGTTCTCCCCTAACCACTTTATTCTATAGGTAAGGAACTGTGTCTCTTGAAGTTTCACGATTTGCACACATTTACCCAGTAGATGAAGTACAGAAAGCAGAGCAATTTGGGTCTCTCTCCACACTTCTCATGGGCATCCTTTAATGCTTAGCTTTAATCATTCTCCGAAAATTGACACAACGTGGATGAGCAACAGGCTGGTAGTTCACAAACACATTAGCCATTAAACTCTGCAATAGTACCATCTGCCTTAAAATGCTTTGTGTTGCCCAAGATTAACATGCAGCTCCATCTCACTCAACTAGAAGACAGCTCAGACATGTGGACAGAGAGGGGCTACAGCCATTTTTCACTCTCAGTGGTTTCCTTTCCTTCAAGATGTGGGTCTGGTGTTTTAGTTGCCTCTTCTTGTTTGTTTATTGGTTTTTGCTAAGGAGACGTGGATACGTGTTCTTTCTCGAGAGAGGGAAAAATTTGTTGGGTAGGGGAGATTAAGATGTAAATAGGAGGGGGAAAGGGAGACCCTGAAAGGCATCCTACTTCAACATCCTTTCTGGCTCCTTGGCACTGCTGCTGCCGCCACAGATTGCTTAGCACGTAATTAGCTTGGATCTTGGAAGCCCACGTTTGCAGGTCTCACTTAGCACATTTCCTGTGCATTACTAAACATTTCAAGCCGAGATGGAGGGAAAGCAGGAGAAAGTGATTTCCATTGGCAAGAAGGTTCATGTTTCTGCTATCCTGGAAAACAAAAGAGGAAAAAAAAATAATTGGAAATTATGCCCACATTTCCCAACTTCTTTCTTATCCTACTTCAAATAAAACCCAATGATGCAAAATGTTGCTTCGCTTCTCACTCTGCAGTCCATCAGCTTGCAGTGGGCATGTTTTCTTATTTTTATTTTATTTTTTTTAAATAGCTACATATTAAAAGTGAACCAGTCTTTGCCAGCTTTGGATAAAAGGCTATTTATTTTCAACCAATTTGATAGCTGCAGTTTTCAGTAATTGAATTTTCTGTGGTCAGAAAAGCAGTAATCTTAGAAACCAAATAAATATTTTTTAATAAAACGGAACACTGAGAAACCCTATAATAATGTCAAAAATGTAGCCACTTATGGATGGATAAATATTTTAAGAAATTTACATTTCACCCAAAGCTGTATGCTTCGAGCTTCCCTGGAGATTCTGAGGAGCGTAACATTTTGCTTTGGGAATGGAACAATGCGTGGCTTAGATGAAAACTATACAGGCCCTATAGAAGACTTTCTGGCTGATAGAGTGCTACAAGCTGGTAGCTTTGTCAATGACTCTACTGAAGTGTCCAAAGGAAGATTTCTTTATGTTGGTGTTGTTGTCATGGGGAGCTAGATGATTCTTATGCTAGGATTAACTAGGATGCCTCATATCAGCGTCTATGTACTGCTAGATAGGACAAGTAGAAGTCACTATGGCAACAACCTCCATCCTCCCAGTTGTAACAATCCAGCCCTTCCAAGACATCTCTTGACTGGGTGCTGTGATGGTTATCTGAAGACATCGGTGTACCTAGGTTAAAGGATGCCCTCAAGGCTGATGAAAAAGTATTTCTGGGTATATCTTTACAATGCTTCATTGGAAGTAATGGAACTTAAGAAAGTGTTTCCTCATCAATGTTGACATAAATAGAATAAGAAGGCAGGTTTTCAGACCCCAGCATCTGTCCATCCACTGCCAGTTCTCAGACTCATTGTCATACCAGTGGCTCTCCTGACTCTTAAGATTCTGTCAGTAAACCTTGGGCCTTCTTGGCCTTTTATGACCAAGGCCAAGATTATCCACATATTTAGTCTCTTCTTAAATATCTACTTGAGTACTACTGGCTCTCTCCTCACTATCATCATACCACAACATGGGTGTGTATTAGTTACTTTTCTGTTACTGTGATAGAATGCCCTGATAATAAGCAATTTAGGGAAGAGATGGCTTATTGGGGTCTGTAGTTCCCGAGTAGAAGTACACTCCATTATGGCTGAGAGGATATCAGTAGGAAGATGAGACTAGGTTGGCAATCAGGAAGCAGGCTGATCACATTCCATCCACACATAGGAAGTGGGACAAGGCTATAAAATCTCAATGCCTACCAGAGTTACATACTTCCTCCAGCAAGGTTCCACGTGCCAAAGGTTCCATTAACTTCCCAAACAGAGGCACTAACCTGAGACCAGGTGTTCAAACATATAAACTGATGGGGGGTATTTTATTTTCAAATCACAAGTTACAAAATTGCCCCTGCATAAGAACCCCATGCATGATTAAGTGAATTATTTGGTACACACACTGTCTCCAATGTTATTTTCTTTCAATTTTATATGATATTTTTATCATACCAAGGGAAATATCTTCAGGGGAATATGCAGAGGTGAGCAAAGGAAGTTACTTAAACAGGTCATAAGCAATATTTGTTGAGGACATAAAGAGCACAATTGCAGAGGGAATTATATTTGTTTTAGGCTTATCCTTAGGTTACTTTCTTAATTCTTGATTGCTAGATTTACATTTGGCTATATAAATATATATTAAATTAAACTCTTGACATTACATTCTATTTTTAAATGCTATACATGCTTATTTTGATTTTTCTATGTGGTGCAAACTATTTTACAGTTAATGAATGAGAAAGAATCAAGAGGGATGGGTAGAGTCACATTTCAGCACTCAGACAAAAATTCCACACAAGAAACACCTTGTGACTGGCACTATGGAAATGTATTAATTTTGGACCTTACCCTAGAGAACAATGTCAAGGTAGAAGAATTCTTGTTCCTTAAGAAGAGAACAATGATGTTAATCTAACAGCATCATAAAAATGGCCAATTCCTGATATTTAAAAAGTATAAATCTGAGAATGCATGCTTTTTTTTCTTTTCTCTTTTCTTAACTCCACCTATACCCACTGTATAGATTGGAAACGCAAGATTTAAGGTGTGTCAAAATTTCCATGATAGCTCTCAAAGAACTGACAAGAAAGCTTTTGCTCCTCTTATGTGAACATGGAGATGGACTCTTGGAATAGGGAAATTATTCCCTACTGGTCCAGTCCTAGTTGTATGCTCTCTTGTGTGACTCTTCCCTGGTGTTATTTATAGGGCTATGGTTGAGTGGTTACTTGCAGGAGAATGGATGACTCAAAGGCAGTTGCCTCACTGGAAAAGCCAACTCGATTATGGGTGATGACTCAGGAATGCCGTATCTTTGGGGCTCCCTGCATAACTTCCAGGCAGCTTAGCTGGATGAGGAGTCTCCCCAGAAGTCACTGCTGCTTAAGTAATTTTGGGGAGGGACCTTATAAACCTTGACAGATTTTAGGGACTTCCTGAGACTTGGGAGTTGTTTACTTTCTGAGTCTAATGAGCCTCCTTTACTCCTCATAGGGAGGGAATGTCTCAGTTCACAGGAAACTGCTTTCCACCACTAGGGATCCTCAGTTCTAGAGTTAGTACAGTCCAGGGCTTAGACTGTGGAGAAAGGTTGTTTGGTCTTGATGTTTTCTCTGTCCAGTCCATGAGTGTGAGATCTATTTCCATATTTGTAAATCCATGCTAATAGCTGAACTCTTCTCTATGGAAAAAAAATGCTCTCTTTTTAGTTTGAAGAATGACTCTTCTTTGATCTGAATTCCTTCAACACCCCCATGGCCTTGTAGATTTTATGACAGCATACTCTTGTAAACTTGATGAGAATAAGGAACATGGGCCAATGTGAATTTGAGAAGGGGTTAGGAGGTCACAGAAAAATAAGTGGTATATGAGTCTCTTTTAGGTAGAAGGCAAATGGGTAGAGCGGCAAATTTCTACATTTATTCCCATCTATGTTGCTGTTCATGTGAGCAGAAGGCAAAGGCCAAGATATTGAGGTATGGATTAGCCTTGGGCCATTAAAAATCCCTCCAGAAACATACTGCAAGACTAAGGGCCTTGAGGAACCAAGGCTGACCCCTACTCTGATGTTGTCCAAGTGACTATGGCATTGCTCATCTATTTTCCAGGGTAATAGAAATGATGCCTATGGAATAGCACTGTTGTACTTTGAATTTGAAATGCCCCCATGGGCTCATGCCCCCATTGCCTCAGAGCTGGTGGCTCTGTTTGGGAAGGCTGTAGAACGCTTAGTGGGTGGAGCCTCCTTGGAGGAAGTAGTTCACTAGGAGTACCCTGGGATTTTGTAGCCCTGATCTTGCTCCTATCTTATGTTACTTCCTGGTTGCAGATGCAATGTGACCAGCAGCCTCTTGCCTCTCTTGCTATACCTTCACAACCCTGATGGACTGTATCCCTAAAATCTGGAACCCCAAACAAGCACTTTCTTAAGTTGCTTCTTGTCAGGTATTTGATCATAGCAACAAGAAAGGCAACTAACATGGAAAATCAAGACTTAAAAAAATAAAAAATTCCAGCCCAGGCCAAAACACAGATTCTGCTGGAGCCATGCCTGACAAGGAGTCTATTGTCATTTGCTACTACAGACTTGGTTAGATCCAGAGGCACCACTGTCCATGGCTGACCTTGGTGTGTGTTTCTAATTTTTAATGGCATTTTCCATGCAATATTCATTTGAAATCGACATGACCTAATTTCATATGTCACAATTTTAAATCCATAGATTTTATTTTTTCTAAACCCCTCAATGATTACTTCCTTGGTGTCTCTGGAACATTCCCAGAGGCAGTGGGCACCATTTCAGAATAACTCCAAATGTGGTCCATTTGTGGGGGAAAGGGGAAGGCATAGTCCCATTTTTATTAGTGGATCCAGACCTCTCCGTTGGTCTGGAAACTTCTTTTATCCTTCTGCATATGCATTTATTTTTGCTGATTCGAATCATTATTCAGTTAAATTAGTCCCAGTTTAGTAATAACGACCTCCCTCTAGCTTGTCCCTTTAATGTTAGTGAAAACTAAAACCCAGGTGGTTTTCAACATGACACTCGCTGGAAATCAGTTATGAAATTACCTGTTTATTAATGACGTGTCAGGAGACTGACATGCTAACTGCAGGCACCGGCTGGGGTAGTGCAAATATAGAAATAACAAGGCCATATTATGTGCAATATGTATTCTATGGAACTGTTACTTTCAGTCCCCAGGGACACCTCTGAAATCCAGATGTTTCATCTCAAGATTTTAATCCCAGAGAGGGAAGATTTTAAAGAGAAATCAAGTCCACTTAAAGTTGTTGCTTGGCCACACTCCCTGACTGGGAAACTCCTTGGAGTAGATATTTGCTCTCATAGATTCAAAGGGTTCTGGTTATATGAAGTAATTAGCTGAAGTGGGAGAAGTCACTTTACAATCAAAAAGTGGATTTAAAGCATGACCCTAAAATGCACATTGGAGGCCCATCTTTTAGTGTATCAGGGAAGCTTTCCAGGTATGGGGGCTGCAGGAAAAAACCAGGAGATTTTTACTGAAAATAAGGAACTTTTACAGGAAGGTATTACATTTTTATCATAAAGAGCTGTGGCCACAAAACTATAAATAACACACTGGACAGATTCAAGTAGACTGTGTTTTTCTTTTTCTTTCTTGAAGCAGACAAAAATGTGTCAGAAAGTTGATATTAGCTACAGGTAAAATAAACCAGCGATCCTTGCAACTTGGGTGGGGAGGGCGTTAATTTCCTCTCCTTTCCTTGGTCCTTGGAGTGTCCTATACAGGAGCTCACACAGCAGATTGGGTGGAGAAATGCTAATCATCTGATGATTCTGCTACTGCAAACAAACTCCAGGATGTAACAAGGCACTGAGTCAGTTGTCCACAAATACAGCCTTCCACACAATGAATCTCAGGAGCTCAATCTGTGCAGATAAACTTGTGGGTCATGGTTCCCCCTTTTCTCTCTCTTAATATAAATGCACTGATTTTTCCCTAGTCATCTCTCAGCTTGGAGGACAAAGTAGAAAGCAGTGGCCAGCAACTTTGAAGTCTGCATGTGAAAAGCCCTAGAATCTGTGGAAGTCTACACTAAGTCACATTTGGACCCCCAAATCCGAACTCTCATGTAAGACAGTGAGAGACTTGAGCACAAACACACTGACAAAAGAAGGGAAAACACTACTCTCCCCACTTTGCTCGAGCTTCAGATTATATTCTGTCATTTTTTTTCCTTTGAAGATATCTTCCCATCTTGTGAAATAAATGTCTGCATTCTTCACTGGTGTGGGGAGAAATGTAGTGGATTTGGTTGTGTGGACAATCTGTCTGTGAAATTAATGAAGGTGTTTTGGCTTTTGTGCTAAGGGAATGAGGCAAGGGAGGTAACTACTGCCGGTTACCTGAAATTTAATATCTAAAGAGGTATTGACATGGTTCAAATTTCAGGTCTCACATCCCTTGTCCTCTCTTACCACCTCCTTCTAATGTGCTTTTGATGTTTCACTTACAATTTTCAAGAACATTCCCTTCCTTCTGTCTTAAGTATGATCATCTTTTACAGTTATATTTACCTAACACCTGCCTTTCAGGATAAACTTAGTTTTTAAAAAAATATTTTCTTTTATTTATCATTTATTTATTAATTTCTCTATTATGTTAAACAGCATATCGCTCTTTAGTTCAGGCTGGCCTGGAATTCATGACAATCCTCATGCCTTAGCATTTTAAAATGCTTGGATTACACTAGTGACTGACTTACCACACTCAGCTAAGAAATTTAATTTTTTTTTATTTTAGTGCACATGCATGTGTGCGTGCGTGCATGCATGTGTGCATAATATGTATGAAGTCAGAAGATAATGTCAGATACCTTATAGCTGGAATTACAGCATTATAGACAATTGTGAGCCACCCAATGTGTGTGGTGGGAACTGACCTTGGGTCCTTTGGAAGAGCAGCAAGTGCTCTTAACTCATGAGTCATCTCATGATCTTAACATCATGAGCTATTCAGCACTACAATTTAGTCTTAATTTGTTATCACAGTGCCTTGAAGATAAGTATCAGGCCCTTATTCAAAGCTGAGCTTGCATGAACTATGCAGTATTCTGTGATAGTTCATAGCTGATAGTTCACTTTCTTGGGTAACTTCTCATTTGATATGCCCTATGAGCTTTGAAGATAGTTTCAATGTATTATATAATCTCTATTTCCCAGAGGGTCATTGATTCCCTGAGAAGTTGGGCAATGTACTTAGACCATGTTGAGACAGGAGTTGAAAGATTTGATCTGAAACTCTCAGCATCAGGATATTTTTTCCTATCACTCTGCACTATGGGGTCCATAGAAAACTCACTACCAGAGAGGGTAAAAAATAAGAATTCAGGTAGAAGGGTGCTACAATAAAAATAAAATTATAATCCCGGATATTAAAAGCCTAGTCCTTAAAGGGAAAAGCCATGCCTTAATAAGAAAATGTTTTGATTTTGAAATCCATATTCTCATCTTGAAAATACTTTTTCAAATTGGACCCAATTTAGTGGGAACCCCAAGGATGATAAGTCCTCAAATAGAGGGAAAAAAATCAATTTCCCAAGAGGCAGTAGTGATTTGAAATATTTGTTGGAGCCTAAGGGATGTATGAAATCTACATGGTTATTTACATAAATTTCTTATAATTTCTATCACAAATATACCCTTGCTGTTCTCCCAAATCTTTATTTAATAATGATCATAATAAAATTAAGTTTATCTCCACTGCCTTGCCTTGGTGCCAAGCAGCCAAAGTCAGCAGCCCAGGTTTTTTTTTTTTTTTTCAGTATAAGTTTCAGAATAAAAAGTGCACATAACTATGGGATGGCTATGTTCACGTGATCTGAAAACTTCAATTCCCACCTGGTAATACTATTTGAAAGTAGATAATTATCAGCAGAATGAGGCCATTTTCTCACTAAGGCAAGTCTTGTTTTCCAATGTTCTTCATTTGCAGGTTTTGAAAGTCCTGTAGAAGGAAGGACATATTTCAGAATATTGTCTTCCTTGGTAGTTAATTTTCAAAGAGAAGTCCTCTGCAACCCCAAAATACCCTAGTTTAAATTCAAAAGCTGGAAGATATTATGAAGTGGGTTTAGTTTAAAGACTGCTTAACGGCAGGTTCATGCTAATATGTGGTGTGAGGGAGACTCCAGGCAAAAAAACATAAAATGAGAGAATTCAATACCCAGTGTTGAATGTCCCTACCAATGGAAGGGGATGGATGGAACACAACGTCTTCCTTTATTAGCTAAAGAATTTGGTGTGTTTGTGTGATGAATGTAGGCTTGTGTTTTTCTGCCATAGACGCCTGGGTAGAACATGATTCAATTAACTTAAGAAAACAAAAACAAAACTGAAAACAACAACAAGCTCTATTCCTAAGACTTACTTCTAAGTTTTTCTACCCTGTCCTCTCTAATGAAACCAAATCTCCAAATCCTGTTGATTTTCCTAGTGAGAAAAAGAAAAAGAGAAAAAAAGAAAGAGCAAGCAAGAAAGAAAGGATGAAAGGAAGGAAGGAAGGAAAGAAGGAAGGAAGAAGGAAAAAAAGAAGGAAGGAAGGAAAGAAGGAAGGAAGGAAGGTAGAAAGATTGACCTTGGTGAATATTTACCGAGTTCTTACAATTCACCTAAGTTTGAACTAATACATTTAAATACAGCCATTTTCTACTCACAGAGTTTCTTCTGCATCAGACCTTCCTGTTTTCATTTAGATCTAGCTGTCCACCCATAAACTGTCTTAACTTGGAAATAGTTGTTTCACCATTCTTATGTTTTGGAAATGATAAATAAAATTTACATGGATTTACATGAAATTAATGTAAATATATAAACAATATAAAATATTATACATAGATGAGAAACATGTAGACAGAAAAATTGGTAATTTCCCAGAATTCTTAGAGATAAACTGTAGAGCATGAATATATCACTTAACAACCTCAAATCTAGATCTAATCTGATCTTTTAGTCTGTATTTTCCCTCTCACAATTATTCTAACTGTATGCTTGAAGGCTTGGCATATGTATAGCAGATTATCCCAGTGACATTCTTTTTTTTTTTTTTTTTTGGTTTTTCGAGACAGGGTTTCTCTGTATAGCTTTGCGCCTTTCCTGGAACTCACTTGGTAGCCCAGGCTGGCCTCCAACTCACAGAGATCCGCCTGCCTCTGCCTCCCGAGTGCTGGGATTAAAGGCGTGCGCCACCACCGCCCGGCACCCCAGTGACATTCTATATACTTTAAAAAATTATCTTTCCTTAACTTAGACAGATATCACTCATTCTTTATTATTATCTTTCAATGCCAAGGTGCATTAAAGCATTTTCTTTCTCTCTTGCATATCCTCATATCTGTTTTCCTTTCTTGCATGTATGGTGTGCACATGTATCATTGCAAGCACCCACCTGTGTATACATGGGAGTAGAGGCAGACATCTATTGTCTTTTTCAGTCTGTCTCTACCTTATTTTTTTGAGGCAGAGTCTCTTTCTACACCTTGAGCTTTCTGATTTGATTAGGAAGGTTAGACAGTGAACTCCAAAGTTGTCAGTCCCCTCAGCACTGAGGCCACAGGTGAGTGCCACCATGACCAGTTTTTGACATGGGTGGTAGGGGTCCAAAATCCAAACTCAAGCCCTCATGCTCATGCAAGCATTTTATCCACTGAACTGTCTCTCCAGCACACAGTTATACTTTCATTGGTTCCACTAATGAGACAGACACAAATGTATAACTTTTAGAGTAAAATGTAAAATGAAAATGTTAGGGTCTTGCTAAGAGTCTGACTTTCAAGATGGTGGTAGATGGGAAGAAAGACAGCTGGGAACTGTTTTGAGTGTGCCTGGCAGCAGAGAGGGTGTGATTATGGTGATAGTTCTGGAGTAAAGGCAAGTTATAAGTGTTTTTATTTAGGTTAGCATGGGGTTAGAATTGAAGTAGTCTGATACTCAGGCTGGCTCCAGGCACCAGTGAGCACAAAACCCGAGTCCCGGCTTTCCCCACTTTGTCCATGTTTATCTATTATGGCTCCTTTTAGGACTTTCAAAGTTTATTTCTACTATGCCAAATGGCTGTGTTGATGACATACATCACAGACATGTTGAGCATGCCCATTTTTCCATAAATTAATTCTTATAGGTGTTTATTTGGGATGGAATGATTTTGCTGCAGAGTTTGTTTGTTCGCTGTTTTTCTGTTTACTTTGCTCAGATGTTTGGGCATTTTATACATCAGATCATCTTGACTAACACTTCTTCATTCTCTCCTTCCCCTCCAAATCTCCTGCCAACCACCAAACCAAACTAAGGAGTGATTACTCCTTAATGCCCATCCCTGAATTGCCAACTCCTACACTGTCTCCAGTAGACTAAGACACACACACTTCAACAAATCGCAGTATCCACACCACTGAGTGCCATGGAAGTCTGATGCTCCCTCAGTGCTGATCTAAAGTCAGAGTCTGTCAGAGGATGCCTTTCCATGTTTGACTCTGAGGTGTACTATCTTTGTGCTTTGCATCTTTGTGTCTATTATGGTCATAGAGCCTCAGGCTGTTGAGGGAAAGCAGAGAGATGAGAGGCTGTGTGCTATCATAATCACTGGACTTCAAGGGAGGTACACTACTTCATCCACACCAAGCACATCACTCAAATCTAGTCCCTGCTGGATGCAAAGAACATGGATACAGTCTTGAAGACTTGTTCCCAAAGAGAGGATGCTTCTGTCTTGGAACTTAGACCAGGTTTCATTTAATCTCTCACACTTCTTACCACTGACTACTGTGGATAAGTGTTGATCTTTTACTCATCTGACACAAACTCTAGGCTTCTTGGATTGAACTCTGGTCTTATTCCCTGCTCAACGATTTTACCAGATTAGGACTCAATGCCATCCCTGACTGAGTCGCTGAAGTCAGGAGAATGGGATGAATGAATTAGTTTAAACAAGGAGAGTCGCCGGGCGGTGGTGGCGCACGCCTTTAATCCCGGCACTCGGGAGGCAGAGCCAGGTGGATCTCTGTGAGTTCGAGGCCAGCCTGGACTACCAAGTGAGTTCCAGGAAAGGCACAAAGCTACACAGAGAAACCCTGTCTTGGAAAAACCAAACCAAACAAACAAACAAAACAAGGAGAGTCTATCTCTGAAATTAAGACCAAGGTCAGTTTTACACAAAGCAGATGAAGCAAAGTTCTAAGGCAAAGCCCCCAGAAGTAACTAGTCTCAAGACCTCCTGGGGTAAGGCACATGACTCTGAACCTGTCCTCCTCATCATGTGACTCAGTGTTTACTGTATCATCTTTGTCTTTTTTCCCTCTCTTCTTTTACTCTAGTGGCTTTCTTCTTTGGAATCATGATCCCACTCATATGAGTGTCCTGTAAGAGCTAGCTAGCTCCAGGAATTTTCCTATGGTAAGAACTGAGTGAAGGATTTATCCAATTGGATTAGAGCCTTTAGGATTGACATAAGCTGAAGCCTGGCTTCTAGTATAACTGTGCTTCATCAGATCTACCTGTGTGTCTTAAGTTTTTCAATCTTGGCCAGGCGGTGGTAGCATACGCCTTTAATCCCAGTACTCAGGAAGTAGAGCCAGGTGGATCTCTGTGAGTTCGAGGCCAACCTGGGCTACCAAGTGAATTCCAGGAAAAGGCACAAAGCTACAAAGAGAAACCCTGTCTCCAAAAACGAAAAAAAAAATTTTTTTTCAACCTTATAGATTATTCTTCCCTGTTCTCCCTTCCAGGATTATCCCAGCTACCTCTAAGCATGCCTTTGCCATGAAAGGTGACTAATGAACACAAGCTTACTGCTGAGGCAGGTGGACAGAGTTCTAATATAACAGCTCCTGGCAGGTAGCTCCCAAGGAAGACCACACGGGTACCATGACAGCCTATCAAAAAATATTTGAGTCTGACCAGAAACTATTTTATTTGAGTTTAGAAGACTCAGACACAGCTGCTTGGGATTTTGCTGTCAATGTTTTGCCTACCCCAGTTGCTACTGAAAACAGTTTGCAATTCATCTGAGGATTCTTTATATATGCCCTGAAGTATATGTAGCATTTAATTGGAAAACCATCAAGTAAAGGCTTCTAGGCCATGTAAGCGACCACCTCAGTGACAACTTTGAGCAACTGGCCTCTGTGGCTTTGCCCCATATGGACGTTGATGCACAGATACCCCTGTACTAAAACTGCATTTTTTTTTTTTTGGTCTCATTTCTAGGCAAGCAACTTTGACTTGCTGGCCTGGGAGTGTTAAGGGCAGGCAGTTTGGGCTCTAAGGAGTTTAAAGAACAAAGTAATCTCAAAAATTAGATATCTAATCTGCCAGGAGGAACTGGGGTTGAAGAGCTGGGTGGTATGAACACTTTTATTTATTTTTGTGTGTGTGTGTGTGTGTGTGCAGGTTGGTAGGTGCATGCATGTGTATCCCCCACCCCACTCTGTGTGTGTGTGTGCAGGTTGGTAGGTGCATGCATGTGTATCTCCCACCCCACTCTGTGTGTGTGTGTGTGTGCAGGTTGGTAGGTGCATGCATGTGTACCCCCCCCCCCCCCCGTGTGTGTGTAAAGGTCAGAGGACATCTCCTCAGCTGATGCTTCTCAGGCACTGGTACTTTCTTTATGGAACTGGATCTGTTGCTGGTCTGGAACCCTCCACAGAAGTCAGGCTGTCTGTCCAGCAAACCCCGGGGATCTGTGCACCTCAGAGCTAGGATAACAGGGGCTCACCATCACACCCAGGTTTCTTTTGGGAATGGAACTTGTCTTCTTGCTCAAAAGACAGGCACTTTACTGACTGAGTCACCTCCTAGCCCAAGTTCCTTTCCTTTAAAAAAAAAGTTGTTTTTTTTTTTAAGAATTTCACACAAGAGTAATATATTTTCATTGTATCCACTCCTCCCTTCCTCTCTACCCCCCAGATCTCCCTAACACCCCCTTTCAATTTTTTCTTCTTTATAACACACGCATGATTGAGACTTATTAATGTTGCCTTTATCAACTTGGGTGTTTAGCTGACATGAGCATGGGTTCAAGTTTCCTTTCTTGTTGAAGAAAATAATTGGAGAAAGGAGAGGAGGAAGAAATAAAGGTAAGGAGAAAAGAGGAAAAGAGAGCTAAATAGAAAGAAAGGAGGGAGGGAGAGAGGATTCCTGTTTTCTTCAAAATTTATTTACGTGTATCAAGTCTGATGACAGGGAGGGGGTATGTCAAAAAGCACAGTTGAAAATGATTATCTAAGTGTTTAACTCCTGTCCCATCACCTGAGTTGGAAGCTTACACCATCCATCACCTTTAAGTTTGAAAAAGAAGTATCTTTCTCCATAAGGCAAGTATATATCCTCTGTGACTGGATTGAGAACCCCAGGACACCCTTTGTCAATCTCTTGGGGGGTACTTCTGCTTGTCAAGCCACAGAGAAAGATGGTACAGAGTGGTGTTACCTGCACACAGGATGGCAAAGACAATTATCCACCATGTGGCCCCACTCCATACAGGGTTTGTTTTGCGATTGCTTCTTATGAACAAAAACCGCCTGTATCAGAGTCAAAAGGGGAGGAGGCTGGAAAAAACTAGCAAAGGGGATTTTTTTTTTTTTAGAGAGAGAGAGCCAGGCTGGCACCAAAAATATAATTTAGTGTGCAGGTATTTGATTTGATAGAAAACCTGCATTGATTTAAAAAAAAAATAGGTACTTGACAAGGTTGTAATTCATCGAGAGGGGCCAAGCCTGCAGCTTAAGTTTGACATCCCCTTGCAACCTAAACCATAACTGGTTTTAGGTGATCCCCTGTGAGGGTAGCATGTTGCAGCTGGCAAAAAAATAAACAGTCCAGAGCCCTGTGTTAACCTCTCTCTCTCTCTTTCTCTTTCTCTCCCTCTCTCCCTCCTCCACCCCCTCTCTGATTTATGCCAGGAGCTAAGGAAAACAGTTACATATTTGTGAGCACCAGTTTTGTTTGGGTTTTGTAAGCTTGCAGGATCCAGGTCCTGCTGAGAGAGGGAACCAAACCTGTGAGAGGTGGGAGCAGGAGCAGAACTAGCAGCAAGCATCCTGCAGCGTGGACTGGGGAAGCGAGATGAGGCAGGGACACAGTTGCTAGAAGGGTAGACCCACCAGCCATCATTTGCACAACCTCCTACTCTTTCTCCTCCACCTCTAGACCACTTGAGACTTTTAGGCTGACTTCAAGGAGGGCCTGACTTAGCTTCCCTGAAGGGCATCATTCTTTCTTAGTAGTTCAGTAAACTGGTTTTTCATCAAGGAATGCCAATTAACAGATGGGAACATGGAGGAAGACTATGTGTCTTTTTTTTTTTTTTTTTTTTTGCCAAACAAGATCAATAGCTATTAACCTATCTTAGCCCCATATTTCTTGAAAAATATTATAAAGTTCTTTCCCAAAAAGCACGTAGCCCAACTTTTTTTTCCTTAGCTGACTGCAGCCATGGTTTACCACCCATATACTTGCCAGAACCTCTAAATTACATTATGACATCATCCTTCCTTGTGTATGTTCCTGTCACGTTGCATAAATACGCCCTTGCCAGTTTGTTTCTTTAATCTTTTCTGTCCACAGCGTATATCACAGGATGACTTCAGGAGACAGATGATTCCACAATCGTGAACCAAATCATTTCAATTGCAACTGGTCTCCATGACGACATGAAAATATAAATATCTACAACATTAAAGAGGGTAAAAGAAAACAACACCATCCCAGTGGCATAAAAAAAAAATGAGGCTAATTCAATACTTAGGGCAGGTTTTTAAGTCTTCTTACCACTGTGCTACCACATGTACACAATGCCTTTTCAAATACACACAGAGAAAGAAGTGGACCTTTTTTTTCCTCAATCCCATTTGTCTCCTTTTCAGACACAACCACTGATTCACCAGTCTCTGGACAGGCAGTGGTAACAGCAGCAGCAGCAGGGACGCCTGTGAACTCGAGTATAATAAAATTCTAGTATAACAGTGTGTTGAATGTTTACTTTGGCCAGGCTGGCCTCCCAAATCCCCCTTTCAACTAATATTTTAAAATGTGGAAAGACATTAAAATGGAGATAAATTCAAGGCTCTTTCTGAAAGCGAGTACCTCTTACACTGGGAATTCTGGGCTCTATCTGCTCTGTCCCCTTCAAATTCTCTTCATTTTTATATTTATTGTGGCCAGGGAGTTCAAGGCACTGCCTGCCTGTTTTCTCTGAAGAAAGAAAAGGGAAAGGGGGCCAGGTATCCTGTTCTCCCTACTTTCGTCTCATGGCAGACGTTTAGACTTGATATTATGGAAAATGAATAGAGTGACATTTATTGTAGGTGCTTCATAGAGTCACAGAATTAAAACTCACACTTCTGGAACCAAGCAGTGTTAGAAATGCTAACCTGCTGTGCGAGGTGCAGAGGCGCTGCATTGCTGGGGCTAGGCTCTGCCTCTTTCTGTGTAAAGGAGATTGCAAGCAAAGGAACGCAATGGAGACATCAGGGAAAATGAGGTTTCTTGTTGTCAGAAGAGTAGATTGTTAGAGAGAGAACATGAGGGTAACTGAAGAAGGGGATTATGACATCGGGTGAAAGCAGAGAGTGAGGAAAATGAGTTGGTGGCAAGGTGAAGATGTATATGGCCTTAAAGGAGACAGGGAATTAAAAGTTTGGCTATATGTTTAGTAAGTGCCCAGTAAATAGGAGCAGTTGTTGTTATTATTGTTGTTGTATGTGTGTTGAGTGTATAGTACATGAATGCCTTTGTGTGCATGTGTGCATGTGGAAGTTCATGAAGGTGTACTTGCATATTTGTTGAGAAGAAGACAGCATCTTATATCTTCTCAATCACCCCCTCATTTTGTTTTTTTAGACAGAACCACTCATTAAATTTAGAGCTCACCAATTCAGCTATATGGAGTCAAAAAATCTATGCATTTGAAACGTAGAACAATGTTTGTTGTTTGTTTACTGAATGCATAATTATTGGAAAGTAAACTACATTAAAGGACCAAATAAAATGATCTGGAGACAGGTTTCTGCTTTCCTTTATTTGCCTAACTTTGTCATCATTCTCTTGATTAACATTCAGTAAATGTATTCATTGGCTATTCAGTGGTGAGAGAACATAATTTTTAGTCTAATGAGCTTGTGGTATGGTTGGTTGGGTTTAGAGAAAGAATAATCAACACTTGGTTATACAGTTGATCACAGTGTGAGAGAGTAGTTCCGGGAAAGATGGGCTATGCCTACACAGCAAATATGGCAGCAGGGACAGCTTATGCAGTAACTTCCTCTTTATCCATTTGACCACTTCCTGTCATTTCAATCATCTGAAACTTAGACAGCTGAAAAAACTTTTGAGTGAAATATGCCATGAGAAAATAATGTAAGCCGGGCAGCCTTTAATTCTATCACTTGGGAGGCAAAGGCAGGTGGATCTCAGTGAGTTCAAGGCTAGCCTGGTCTACAAATAGAGTTCCAGCCATGAATGCTACACAGAGAAACCCTATTCTGAAAAACCAAAAAAAAAAAAAAAAGTAAAAAAAAAAAAAAAAAGCACAAGTTTTAAACCCTGCATGAGTACTATGCCTAAAAAATCTCATACTGTTTTGCTTTACTTTCCCACAGACAGGAATCATACAATTACCCGGTGTATCCATATGGTATATACTACACGCCTGTCAGTCTTTTGTCAGCTGTTTCACTTACCAAATCAAATCTCACTGTATCACGGTTACCGTTTGCCATGATGGTCTCAAAGCACATGAGTCACATTGCTGGAAAATTAGATGTGTCAAAAGAGAGCTACAGGTGCTGCCTTTAGACAAAACAAGTGTCAAAGCCCTGAACTTAAAAAGGATTGAAAACCAGCATGTGCCTCAACAAAAATTAGGCCACTGACTAGAAGTGCTTTAGCTGAAAGTGAAATTGAATGATAGACATTTGTGTGGTCTTTGATTTCAGGCATTCATTGATGATCTTGGAGCCTATCCCTTTCAGATTTAGGAAGTACATGTAGCCTGACAAGAAGGTGCTCCTACATGGAGGTAATCTAGAAACCCAGGGTACTGATAGGTGTGAAAATGTCACCTATGCCTATTGCACTGGAATGGACCTGTGAAGCAGGTATAGAATCACAGTGTGCAACAGACTTGGAAAACTATAAACAGAGCAATGTGGTTGGTGTAAAGCAGGCACAGATTATTTTCCAATTGCACAAGTTGAGAAATATGTGGGGTCAGTTAAGCAAAGTGTTAGAAAGTAATAGACATTAAAAAAAATTAAAAAATAAGTCTATGTGTTGTGCATGCACATATATGTGTGTATAGGAGGACTTGCAGGCAGGTGTGCAAGCAGGTGAGCACCAGGAAGTTAGGTTGACTTAGGGGGTCTTACTCTCTCACTTGTTATCATAATTATTGAGACAGGGTCTCTTACTGAACCTGGAATTCTCTGTTTTGGTTTAGTTGATGACATGTAAGCCCCTAGGTTCTGCCTGTCTCCAACTGCACCCACTCTCTGGTGTTAAGGTTCCAGATGTTTGCTCTGCCACCATACCCAGCTTTGTCCATGGGTACTATAGATCCAAACTCAGGTCTTCATGCTTGAGTGACAAGCATTTTATCGAGTGAGCCAGCCCCAGGAAGTGGCATATGTCAGACACTTTGCTGAGCAAGGCAGATGTTAGCACAATCAGGTACCAGTGGAATCTACTCTGGCAATGTAAGAGGTGTAGCCACACATCGGGCTTTAGGATTTTTGTTTGTTTTGTTTTGTTTTTGAAACTCTGATGGGAAGTCACGGCTCAACTTGATTCTTTGTGTGCTCAAAATGTTATACAGAAATCCAGGTGGTTGCTCAAATCAAAATACATCATTATAGTTCACACAAGAGCATTGCTTCAAATGCCCAAAGCACAAAGCTACTAGGATGCCTTTGAAGAGCACAGAGCGCTCAACATCTCTTGTGTATTTATCCAATGGACTGCCACTCCACAATGAAAAGGAATAAGCTGTTAATATTGACCTAAGTCAGGGTATCTCAAAATGATAGTGTTTGAATAGAAGAAGAATGGCATTAAAACATGCTAATGTATGACTTCATGTATATAAGATAAAAATAGTGAGAAATCTGATGGGATTGTCTACTCTAAGGGAGGGGAATAGCTAGGGTCCTGTCATCTTTCCAATTTTTGATCTGGATATTAGAATTATAGGGGTGTTCTTGTAAACTTTTAAATGAAAATGTTACATGATACAGTTACACACACACACACACACACACACACACACACACACCACACCACACTCACTTGTGTGTGCTTCCTACTACACAGAAAATAAGACAAAGAGGGCTTATAACAGAAGTTCTAATTCTTACCCCCTTTCTACAACTTCTTCTAGAAATGAATACCAGACACACTACAGATGTTCTCTGCTCTGGCATGATGTCTTAGCTATGATACTACTGGCATTTGTAACTGGACAATAATTGGTTATTACTATTGTTGATGTGTAAGGAGGAGGGGGCAGAAGGGTATGTAGTATTGACCTACTGCCAACCACTAGAGGTCAGCATCAGAATCCACCCCAGCCTTAACAATCAATTCTATCTTCTGATCCTTGGGACAAAATTGTCCCAATTGAGACTCACTGAAGTACATAAGCAATAATTTAGGGAATTTATTGAAGCATACTATGTGTGAGCTTCACCCCTAAAAGCCTTAGACCTGCCGACATGTTTCCTCCTCAAACATAGCCCCAAAAGGTACTTCATCTTCTTTGTTTTACAGTGGAGGAAACGGAACTCTAAATATTTTAGCCATGTTCAACCAAGCACATAGCTAACAAGCAACAAACTAGGGGTTTTGGCACATCGGTCTCTCTCTCTCTCTCTCTCTCTCTCTTTGTGTGTGTGTGTATGTACATTCATGAGTGTGCATGTGGTCATGTGTACACCACCTTGTACATGTGCTAATCAGAGGTCAACCTTAGATGTCAGTCCTTGCCTTCTAGCTTGTCTGAGACAGGGTCTCTTCTTTGCTACATGTACAAGGCTGACTGTCAAGGGGTTTCTAGACTCCCACTTTGCTATGAGACCTGCTCTGTGACTACAGAGGTGTCTGAATTTTACATGGGGTCTGGGCACTTAAAGTTAGGTTCTTGTGTTTGTGTACAAGCACTTAGCTCCATCAGCTTCTTTTAATTATATAATTAATTAACTAACAATTAATTAACTTTTCAAGACAGGGTTTCTCTGTGTAGCCCTGGATTGTCTGGAACTAGCTCTGTAGACCAAGCTGGCTTTGATCTCACAGAGATCTGCCTGCCTCTGCCTCTCAAGTGCTGGGATTAAAGGCCTGTGCCACTGTCACCCAGCTTCAGCTTCTTAAAGCATGCTCTCCATCACCACACTTGCTCTTGTCTCTTTCCCAAACACATGGGCTAAATGACTGAGAGTGTATGCTGGGACATGATGATTGCCACTCTCATCCCTCTGCACATCCTTCCATTATTTCCAGTTATACAAAGTCAGGATTCATATTCTATTACGTATTATGAGAGTCAAACTTAATAACTAAGTAATAGTGTGACTCACAGGTTACACCTTAATAAAAATTGAAGAGCTCACTGAGACCAATGTGATTATGGGACAAATTATTCCATTATTTAAACAGAGGGGAAATATACTTATATTTTACAATTGCCTAGAGTTATATATAAAACTAGCTTCTGGTCCTTTAATTACAGATAAAGGTGAAACCACCAGAAGTGGCTCACGAATAAAGAAGCACCAACCACACTTGAAAAGGCATTTCTGTAGGCTCCAGATTCAGGAGCCTTCTGTTCTAGAGAATTTTCCAGGTTGTTGATTAAATAATATCTGAACATAAAGGGAACCAAATAGCAAAGAAGCCCGTGTTCAATAAATGATGTAAACAGAATGTCCATGAGTGTGAACTAGTATTGTAAATTATGTTCTAATATCCACTACAAACACAATTTGTATGGGATTGCTGGTTGTGTTTTTACTTCCTGTGCCTCAGTTTTTTGTCCGCCTCCCTGAGGAATGTGTGCTGCCATATCTAGACTACCTCTCCCTTCCTGTGTGCTGACCTTCTCATGGTAGGTAAGTGTGCTTAATTAGTTAGTTAGTTTGCTAGAATCAAAATGCAGGATCCCATAAAAATATTACTTTGAATAAATTTAGATTCCTGGCCAGTAAACTACAGAATGAAAGGAAGGGAGAAGGAAGGAAGGAAGGAAGGAAGGAAGGAAGGAAGGAAGGAAGGAAGGAAGGAAGGAAGGAAAAAAAGGGCAGAGGAGGGAAGAGGAGAAAAGGAGGTGAAAAGGAAGGAATGACAGAAGGAAATGAAATGAGCAGAAGGAGACAATGAAGTGAGAACAATCATGCCATGATATATTGAATGTTCTAATGAGTATGTGACCATATATGTACACAAATGCATGCATATGCATATATATGCATATGTATAATTTATCATCATTGAGATGAGATTCTATAACTTAAAATCTTAAAGATATGAGTGATAAATGACATTTGAAAGTTTTGTGCAGTGTTTTTATTTGTTTGTTTTATACACTACAGGAATTGAACCCAGGGTCCTGCACCTACCTACAAACTTATCTACCAATGAGGTATGACCTTAGCGCTTACAAAGATTTTTATACTTGGTAGAAGTTTCGTTTGTTCTTTCATCATAAAAAGTTGAAATTAATTATTGAGGTAGTATGAATTTTTAAAATAATATTTTTACTTTTTTGAAGGTTTTATACATGTATACAAGGTATTTTTCATCTCAAACACTAGCCATTACCACACTGTAACTCCCCTCCTATACCCAGCAACTTGCCCCTCTTCCTATTTCCTGCATTCTTTTTATTATTGTTATCATTAATAGACCTCTGAGTCCAATTAGTGCTGACCATATGTACATCTGTGTGTGAATATCACTGGGGCATAGTAACCTACTAGTGGTCATATCTCCAAAGAAAAGTGACTCTCCATTCCTTAGCAACCAAAAAATTCCAATAGCTCCTCAGCTGAGGGCAAGGCCATGGTAATGCCTTCTCCATCCATGCTGGCATTTTAACTGAGTTGAGTTTGTGCAGGTAACCATAGTGACTATGGTTTAATGTGTGCATCAGCCATGTTATAGCCCAGGATGCAGCGTCTTACAACTCTCTTCCCCTTACTTCAGTTCTTGCTTTCTTTTTGCCCACACTTCTACCATGTTTCTGAGTCTGGAATGAGATTAGGCTGATACAGATGATCAGTCTGCAGCAGGGGACTCACAACCACTTATTGTTGGTACTTGGAGCACTTAGGAGTCTCTGCATTAACTACTATGTATTGCAATTGAAGTTCCTCTGATCAGGGCAGGCAGTGGGACAAACTGATGATTACAAAAATAAATATTGATAAGGTAGTTTGATAGCATGAGCATTTAGCAAAACACCACCAGAATGTCTGCCTCCCTACCCCATGGCCTATGATAACCCTAGTCATAGCCTTTTGACCAGGTTTGAAATACCAGAGATGAAGTCTTTCTGTGGATCAGGCATCAATGCTAATCCGAAGGCAGTGAGTTACACCCATAAATAGCACGTTACTGTTGAAGGACTGTCTGAATATCACATAGTAAAATACTAGTTTACTAAGAAAAGAGCTATTAAAAACAACATTAAGCTAAATTGTAGCTGGAGTTTTCTCTAGTCCCGCCTGGGCCTGCAGTTGCTCAGACCCAAATAAACACACAGACACTAATATTAATTAAAACTATTTGGCCTAATGGCTCAGGCTTCTTGCGAGCTAGATCTTACACTTAAATTAACCCATAATTTTTATTTATGTTTAGCCATGTGATTTGGTACCTTTTCCCAGTTCTGCTTTCACATCTCGCTTCCTCTTTGTCTGGCTGGTGACTCCTGACTTAGCTTTCCTCTTTCCAGACTTCTCCTCTCACTTGTCCCATCTATACTATACTTCCTGCCTGGCTACTGGCCAATCAGCATTTTATTTATCAATCAATCAGAGCAACACATTTACAGCATACAGAAAGACATCCCCAGCACTAAACTTCTATTTTGAATTTCTACAATCAAGGACTCTCTCAAGGACACTGATTCTTTGAGATAAGCATTTTGGTGATGGACAGGAAGACACAGAATCTGTTAACATGATGTCCCCAAACCAGCATGCTCACCATAACCTAGAACTGTGTTAGGATTACAGTGTCTCATACCTCAATCCACAAATTAAGACTTGCAATAATGGCCAAAGATGTGGGTGTCCTGTAATTTTGGAAAAGAACCATCACAAAGCTATATTATGTAGTGGGTAGTGTTCTGTGAGGTTCATAAAATTATTACCTAGGACTTATTCTCAAGAATTTTAGTTTTGCTTTATATAAGAATGTTGTTTAATTTGTTATTTTTCTAGTCTTCAGCTCTAATAGGAGTAAAGTAGACTTTGTCCATGCTTGGAAAATAAAAATGCTCCTAATAAATGTGGTTGATTCTGTTCATTCAATTCCCCTTTATTTTTGGTCATGCCCCCTCTGGAAAGCCTTAGGTGACAGTGTACATTCCCTAGCTAGGAACTGGGTCCTGGTTGATTAACCAATCAGAACTGATCAGTTTTTGATCATCATCACTGAGTACAGTTTAAGTCAACCAGTTGGAGCAAGTCTTGGCATACACTAGTCTTTGAAATGTTGGGTCAGACACATACCATTTTCTATTTAGCAAGAATGGGGAAACACACAACCTTATTGTCATTGGCAGACTTCCATGACCTGGGGTCATAGGATTAGGAATGGAGGGGCTTCAGAGTTATGATGCAGTGAATGTTATGAAGAGAGATCAAGGCAGTTCAAATAGGTATTTGGTGACAATGTGTGACTATTAGTGCACAATTTGTGACTGTTTGTGTCAGCACACACTGAGGTCCTTCCTATAGAGACTTCCTGTTATATAATCCAGGAAATTCTCTTTATTGTGTGAGCCAATTTGAAATGAGTTTTCTGTGACTTACATCTTGAGGAATCTTAAGACATCCAGTTTTCACAAGGACTGGTATTAGTAAGATTGATGTTCTGCATCAAATATTAAGGGGCATCTTTGAAAAGTGCTTCCTGACTTTACAGGACTGGCAACCCTAGCAAACTGGCTGACATATTTTTACTATGTATAAACATTTATCAGAGAGATTTTCTAAAGTACATTGGAAGGTTGGGGAGATAGCTCAGTGATTAAGAGCTTGTACTGTTCTTGTAGATGACCCGAGTTTGGTTTCCAGTACCCAGATTGGGTGGTTCACAGTTATCGATAGCTCTAGCTCCAGGGAATCTGGTGCCCTTTTCTGGCCTTTGAGTGTACACACACACACACACACACACACACACACACACACACACACCACTCCAAAATAAAGAAATATTTTTTAAATGTTCCTTAAAATAAGTTGAAACAAAGATGATTTCCTATATTTGGATAGAATGGTTTAGACCTTTTTCCCTAACCTTTTCAATCACAGAAAAAAATGCTTGGTTCTTTAGTGTGTGTGTGTGTATGTGTGTGTGTGTGTCTGTCTGTCTGTCTGTTTATTCAAGACAGGGTTTCTCTGTGTAGCCCTGGCTGTCTTGGAACTCACACTATAGACCAGTCTGGCCTTGAACTCATTGAGATCTGTCTGCCTCTGCCTCCTAAGTGCTGACATTAAATGCATATTCCACCATTGCCCAGCTAAAATTCCTAAGATTCTTAAAAACTGAAGATATCCAGAAACAGGTCATATATGTCATCTTGAGTACATCATGTTTGGCAACTGTCAGTTAACTAATCGGACTTCACCATCTCATCTCCTGTCCTGGATACCTTTTGGAAATTTTGACTAGAGTCATCTGAGAAAAGGGAACATCAATTGACAAAATGTCTCCATCAGATTACCTCTGTAGACAAGCCTGTGGAGTATTTTCTTGATAAATGGCTGCTGTATCAGCACTGGGCAGAAGGGAGGTAGAGGCTAGCTGTTATGTGCCATAACTGTCTCTTCTGCATTGGTGTGTTCTATGTGTGGCATTCATAATACTTACAAGGATTCTCATCCTGGAAATCCAATTGAGAACATTCAGTATCTCTTCCCTAACACTCCTGCTCCTAACGTTCAAGTCTTGCCAAATCATCATCCAGTAACAATTCACTTGCCAATCATGCAGACTTGAGTTTCATGACATTTAAAAATTTATACAACATGGATTTCCAAGTGCTTATCAAAAATCTTGCCCATTAAGAGGAATTTCTCCTTACTGATGTTATTTAGGGCCACAAAATACTTGAAATTTCCTATCTACCATTTCTTAATTTTGAAATTTTTAAGCCACATTCAATAGCATTTTGTTTTTTTTTCAATGTACCACATCTTTCTAGTTTGCTATTTCTCTCTGAGGCAAAACACCAACAAAAAGCAACTTGGAGAAGAAAGGGTACATTTAGTTTACAAGTTATAGCCCTTCATCAAGCAAAGTCAAGGCAGGAACTCAAGACAGGAATCTAGAGGCAGGGACTGAAGCAGAACTCATAGAGGACTACTACTTAGTCCCTCAGGTTACTCAGCTGCCTTCTTTATGTGGCCAAGGCCTATCTGCATGGGGATGGCACCTCCCACAGTATACTAGGCTTCTCCTACATCAATCATTGATCAGAAAAATGCCCCCATACAGTTGTCCAAAGTCCAGTCTGATGAAGACAACTGGCCTACTGAGAGTCTTCCTTCCCAAGTATGTCTAGTTTTGTGTCAAATGACAAAACTAACCATCCCACAAGCTGTACTGACATAAGGTGTTCTGAAAAATGTATGCAGTTTTAGTTCATTTATGTTATTATTACAACCTATTTTTAAAGCACCAGTTCTTGCAATCTTCATTTCAAACCTAAACAAATATATACAATAGAACAAATTGAAGGAAACCATCAATTTAGGAAGAACTTATTTCAAGTAAAAAAAAAAAGTTACAAAACACCTGGTAATGAGCAGTGTTAGAGTCTTACAACCAAAGGACTGATTTCAGATATCAATTTACTCCAAAGACTGAGCACATAAACCCCTCTCCCCCATGCCTTGTTCTGAAACCACCAAGAAAAAAGTGATGGGAATTATCCTACTCTCCCTACATTACTCTGATATATCCGTTTTAATTATTACACTGTGCCAAAACATGTTTTGGGCAATGTTCCATCCTCAGTGGATGCCAAAACATCTCTACTGGTGGACGACTATGGAAAGAGGTCATTTTCAATCTGAAGTCTGATACAAAAGAGAAGTTACTAAGATGTAAAACACATTCAGAACACCAGGTTGAGGGAATGAGTTGTAGAGCTACAGACATCTTATTAACGATTCATCAGTGTTCATGATCTGAAATAAAATCATTCACAGTGTCTGTTCTTGCACAGCCATCCACCTCCAGCCATAAGAGGACACAGCAGTATTTGTGTTTCTTCCATGGGACACCTTTGCTGACACTTTTCCTTCCTCTGCTGGTATTTGTATCCTACACTGGGAGCTTTCAGCAGGGTTTTATGGAGCTGCTGGACAGCTGGGGGCCAGGTGGATGCAACGGCTCAGGCAATTGTTAGGCCACCAGGACTCAACAGCAGAAAGAAAGACATCTACACGAGGAATCATAGCTAGACATGTGGAAAATATTTGCTGGTAATACAAGGGCGGAGGGAGGAAGGGAGAGGGGAAGGGAGGGAAAGAAAGAGAGAGTGAGACAGAGACAGAGAGAGAAAGAGGAAAGGCTTTTCTAGAAATTAGTAATTTAAACTGACACTCTTGCCTACGTTAAGCTTTAAACAGATTTGGATGGTTAAAAGATTGATGCAATGTCCCAGATAATGTCGGGGGAAAGTAGTGTGTGTGTGTGTGTGTGTGTGTGTGTGTGTGTGTGTGTGTGTGTGCTTGAGTACATGTATGTGTGTGTATATTTGTATGTGTAGGCATATGTGTGTATGTGTGTATGTGTAGGTGTGTGTGCGCATGTGTATGTGTTTATGTATGTGTGTGTGTGTGTGTGTGTGTGTGTGTGTGTGTGTGTGCATGTGTGTTCTTGTGTGTGAAAAATCAGAGCAGAGGCTATTTTAAGGCTTTTCTTGAAATTGTAAGAACACCAAATGAAGGCAGCCTTTGGATTATACCCACATTTTATAGGCTAAATAACATATCCTTACACACACACACACACACACACACACACACACTTGTACATGACAACAGGAAATGAGCTAACTATATGTGGTTAATAGCACACTCCTCCACAAACAACCACAAATGAGACATTGAGTTAATAAGCTGAATATACTGCACAGTACACACAATCACACATGATGACAGGAAATGAAGAATAATATGTAGACTAAATTATCCCCATCCCCATACACAGTCACATGTAACACAGGATCTGAATAAGCCATACACAGTGGGATAGTGGGAAAACATTGGAACTCCTTTATGCTATAGTGACCAGGAGAGTGATGGAAACAACTTTGAGAATTTAATATTTTACTCGTGAACCCTTAAGCGGAAGTATTTTTATTTTTGTTCTGCGTAGAGAGTTGGCCATAAAAGCAGTAGGTAATTTTTTTTGCCATCATCTTTAAGAAAGCATAACAAGCATGATTGAACAAAGAAAGGACTTCAAAGACTTGTTCCATGGTAGGAAGTGCTTTCGAACAAGTCATAAACTGTGTCAATGGGTCCTTTGTGAGGTGTGAGGCTTTCCTCCCTGCTCTTGTCAAAGTCATTAAAAGAAAAGGAGGTTCCTCTGTCACACAAAAGAGACCCACAGTCATAAGAATCCTGTCCCAACAGACCGTTCTCTTTGCCTCAAGCATTGTCCTGGCTCCAAGTTAAGGAATGATTTTGTAATAGATCACAAACGGGAAGTCATAAGCATGGACTTCCCCCTCTGTTTCTTTCTCTCTTTTTCTTTTGTTATTCACGTTCATCTGAATGACCCTCAAGTCCAACAGATCATTTGGGAATTTCTAAGACAGGGCTATTGCCCCAAATGCATGACGGTTGCAGAGTCAAGACAGCTCTCCACAAGACAGTTGCATTTCTCTGTCGCTTCAGCTGCTTTGCACAGCCAGGGAGACGCAATCCATTTTCTGGAATGATTCTCCCACCCCTTTCTCCACCTTTTAAATGCCAGTTGGAATACCCACAAAACAAATCACGTTGGTCAGAAAGGAGCAGACTAGTAGCAGAAACATTCTATTTTGTGGTAGGCTGGAGTGCTATTTTTGTTGCCTCTGAAGCCAGCCTCTCTGGGGCTATATTTGAGGCTTAGGAGAAATAATTCCAACCAGCAAGGTTTGGCACTCACTACTTCGTGAAAATATATAAGGGTAAGTGCATGGAGGTGTGGTTAGATAGCTATCACTTTAACTAAAACCTTAACACAAGAAATATGTGCAATAAGAGTGATTAATTAATTTGAACCAGAAGTCTATAGCCCGTATCTTTACCACTTCTGCTTCATTTTCCCCATGCCAGGTTACCCTCAAACTCAATCTCTCTCTCCCTGTCTCTCTCCATCCTTCCTTCCCCCTCTCTCTGTCTCTCTTTTCTCTTTCTCTCTTTTCCTGTCTTTGTGTCTCAGCCCTCCCTACTACACACACACACACACACACACACACACACACACACACACACACACACACAGTTTCAACCAGTTCTCACTGAGTCTCAGGTATCCTAGGCTAGCCCCAAACTCCCCAACTGGCTGAGGATGGCTTTGAACTTCTAATCCTCCTGTTTCTCCCTCCTGCGTGCAAGGGCAGCATGCTCACACTACTGTGCTCATTTTATACTGTGCTAGAGATCAAAATTAGGGCTTTATTGTGTCAGATAAACACTCTACCAACTGAGTTATGTCCTTGGAGACCCCAAATTATTTTCTACCCTTTCCCATGGCAGTTTTTTTCTTCCACCAAAGGATGTAAATAGGACTCTACATTTCATCCTCAAACTGTCAAGAAGAAGTTCATGGTGTTTGTCAATTTTATGTAATTTTTGAAACCTGTTTTTAAAGCAATATATTAGCCACACAATGGGCATGTTAAACAAGCCCTGTATTTTTGTGCCATGGAATAGAGTGTGAAATGCAGAAATATGCAAGAAGGCAGTACAGTCTAGAGTGGACACCCTGACATGTTCACAGTAATTGGAAGAGGAGTCGCAATGAACAAAGTTCATTTTGACAATTCATTGCCTTGATGGTCTGAATCCTAACATGTAGTAGACCAATACCTTTGCAGACAAGTGGTGGACAGTGGAACAGCACACCTGCATTTCACCATATAGAATTTAAAAAGAAGTAGTTGCAGGATTTTATTTGAAGTGGAACAATATCTCACCGCAGTCATGTTTACTGTCATGAGACCTCTACAAAATTAGGCCTGTTGTAGCTACATCATAGTGTCCTAGCTTGCTTTCTGTTGATGTGGTCAACACATTACCAAAGGCATTTTGGAGGAGAAGGGGATTTATTTGGCTTACAGGTTATAGTCCATTGATGAGGAAGCCACAGCAGGGACTCAAGGCAGATGTTTGAAGCAGAAACCAGGGATGAATGAAGCTCTTTGGCTTGCTTCCTTGGCTCGCTCAGCTACCTATTTTATACAACCCAGGACTACTTGCCCAGGAATAGCACTGTTCACAATGGGCTGGGCCCTTCTCCATCTATTAGCAATCAGGAAAATACCATTCCCCAACATACCTACCAGCCAAATATGTAGGAGGCAATTCCTCAGTTGAGGTTCCCTCTTCCTGGGTATCTCTGGATTGTGTCAAGTTGACAAAAACTAGCCAGCACTGGCTGGGTGGGACTCATGACATTCCATGTCTCACTAAGAAACTATGAGCAGTTAATGGCTGCTTGGGGAAGGGTGTCATTTTTGTCAGTGATGTAGCCACTGAATAATTTCAGATGTTCAAGTAAATACCCCTCTCCTCTAATGCTTAATCATGCTTATGCCAACAAGTATATCAAATTCAGTGGGGAGCAGGTAAAGGCCTTTTCTTTATAACACTAACATCCTGACTGCCATGCCAGGGAAGCCCAATGTGGTGATGATGACATGAATTTGTAGCCCCAACATTCTCTCAGAGAGAAGGGAAGCAGAGACAGGAGAATGGTCTGGAAGCTCATGGGTTAGCTCAATGTACACGAAGAAATAAGAAAGACTCTGACTGCATAAGGTGGAAGGCAAAATTCAACTCTTGAAAGTTGTCATCTGGCCTCTACACACTTGCTGTTGAGAGGACACACCACAAAATAAAATAAACAAAAACACCTATGTGGCTTCCAATACTATTACCAGCACTGTTTCTAAAAACATCGAACAATGTCATCTTTATACACAGTATAACACTGAGTAATAAACGGTATCAATTTTACACACACACACACACACACACACACACACACACACACACACACACATCCCAAACTTCTCTTGTGCTTCCTGTCACATATACTAGCAATCATGTGAGAGTCTTCCTCTCTAGTGTACACAGAGCAGTCACTAGAACGTGTTCAGTTGCAAACTATGTAAGTCTGCGCTGGGACGCCTGAGAGTATACCTCATTTCGGTCAGCGAAAGTGCACAGCCATGGACTCTGATTGAAGAAGGATGTCAGCTGGTGACATGAGCTCATCTTCCTCCAGCTGAAAGGATTAAGATGTTTCAAATTCTAAATTCTATTCTTGGACCATATGTGGGCCAGAGAGCGAGAGATTTATGATGCCTTCTGCTCCTAAGCTCCTGTGTTTAGTAAAATACTTAAAAACACCAAGGCATTTAATCATCACATATTGGCTTAGGCCACAGAGTGTTCTTCAGGAGGGGTTTAGTTCAAAAAGTCTACCTTAAGCATAGGTCTAGACTGAGCAGCATGTTTGGCTGAGAACATTAAGTTCATGGGTGTCGATTCTTAACGCTGACATGTAAAATCCTTCTTCCTATTCCCACCTGAATCTTCTCCAAACTGCTCTGAGCGAGCACAGATGCATGACAGAGGCATAAATCTATTCTGTGTTCTCAATGTAGTGCAACCCAGAAAATCCCTCTAATTTAATGTGTTATTTCTTAATGTCTTCTAATGATGACATTAGAATATTACAAAATGTTTGCAAAATGCAAGTGAGTGTTATCCCCCAAGATTTAGTCTTTCATTTCTGTAACTTACTTGTTAATAGTGGGAAAGTTTCATTTCAACAGGAGCAGAAACATTGAAATTGTGTACATTAGGGTAGTTTGTGAACACCAGAGCAGTGTGGTGGAATGATAAAAAGTGGTATAGAAAGTACCAGTGTTGAGACCAGTGTGAGGCACTGGTTGTAGCTCAGTTGGTGATTTATCTGAAAAGCATGTGCAAGATTCTGAGTCCAATTCTTGGTGCTGGAGAGAGAGTCAGGGGCGAGGGAGATAAAGAGAGAAGGAGAGGAAAGGAAGGAGGGAGGGAAAGAGGAAGAAATGAAGGAAGAAAGGAAAGAAAAAATGGATGGGTGAATGTCTGAGAGAGATAGAAGAAGGAAGGAAAAAAGGACAAGAGAGAAAGACAGAAATAGAGAATAATAGATAGAAAGAAAGGAAGAAAGGAGGGCAGCAAAGAAGGAAAAAAGGAAATGGTGGTGGGGTAGAGAAGGTAGGAAAGCAAACACTCATTGTAGACTTGCCTTGACCCTGGAGACAGCTTCCTTTGCTTAAGATCTATATATTACATTCCTGTAATCTAAGCACTCAGAAGATGGAGACAGATGTGTCTCCAGTAAACGTCAGCTGCCAAATGTGTTTGAGGGAATTGGAATCTAGGCTACCTAATCCCCTATCTCAAGCAACAAAATAAAATCAAAACAAAATGAAAAGTTCTTCACCCTTTAGTTTTGCATCTGAAACCCCAGCTATGGTAAATGGTGCCATATTTATGTATCATTTATCTCAGCTTTGACTCTAAGTAGGAACCTGGGTCTAAGTCACTCTCTAAATTTCTCATTATTGGAGACACTGAGCTAGCAATTTCATTTATGGTTAAAACTATATCTATGGCTTAATATGTGTTGGTGAGCAAGGTAGCAAATAATATGCATCATCTTGCTGAGTCACAATTTCAGTTCTTATTTTTTTAAGGTTCCCCAAACCATAAAGTTTATCCATCCTGCCATGGAATAGCGCTCTATGCATGAAATAGATGTGTACTGATATTAGAGGCTTCCTCTAAGTATTTTGTGGTCCTGGGGATGGATCCCTAGGTCTGAAGCATTCTAAGCAAGTACCCTGCCACTGAGCAACACACTCCCAGACACCCCCACCAGACATTGGATCTCATTCTGTAATAAGAAAAAGGTCTTTCCTCCCTGCTATATAACCAGAAAATCAGCATGAAAGGGAAGACATTTGCATAGAAGGGGGATCAAATTCACTCTTTCCTGCATAGGAAAGTCATTTGGAATGACCGAAGATCAGATATGTTTTCACTCTGCTTTGGCACCTGTCCACTCTCAAATCTGTGCAACTGAATACATAATGACTTTTATATAACAAGTTCCTGTTCTGAAAATGTATGTGTGTGAGTGTGTGCAAACACAAGAATTCTGGTACAAAATGAAGACTTGAAGCAGATTATTGAATTTAAACCTAAGTGCCCAATCCACTGCATCCCACCCTGAAATAGGCAGTACAATGTTTCCCTTGCCCCACTCCCATGTTTTCTAGGGCACAACATTGTTACGCCTGGTTGCATCAGAAACTATGAGAAAAGTTTTCAGAATGGACGCTCCTACATGATCCCAGAGGACTCAACTCTATCACTAGGGAGTTTACCAGCATAAACAAACTCAAATACAGTCTGGGCTGCCACTAGCAACTGCAGAAACCTGAACTGCTTTCCAAATTGGGATGGGAAGGTTTTCATTATACTTGGGTGAATATATATGAGCACGTCAATGGTAGCATCACATCCTCCTTTTTTTCTTTATAGTCCCATGGGAGGTATTGGGTTCAAGCTTGCTCCATGTAAGTAGAAGCGTCTCTCACCTCACTTGGTACCTCAGAGACACTTGGCTGGGAGGTGGGATTTGTCTTGGCACACTCTCTCCTCTTTCTCTACCTCTCTTTCCCCTTCCTGGGCATTTCATTCTTCACCCCATCAGGTTTTAATCTTGCTCTCATTTTTCAAATACTTCCCTTCGGTTGTTTGTGATAATGGCTTAAAGCATTCTGACTCCCCACGGTACCAGGACAGAAGCCTCAGCATGTTAATATGTAGTTCTGAAACCTGAAAAGCTTTGAGAAAATACATAATTTTATGACTGTGGGATGGACCAAAGGGAGGAAATCTGTGGACAGGAACCTGGCTGGGGTTTCTGGGTATCCCCAGGTCAATGAGACTTGACCTCTCTATTCATAAGTTTGTGCCTTATTTTACATATTAACCTTTAGGAAGTCTGGGAGGCTGTGAATGAAGGTGTAGCTCCAAAAGAATGGAGACTATATTAACATCACTGTGGACTCAGAGAGCAAGCCCTCTCAATACTGTATCATTTGCTCTCAATTCAATTTGCATTGTTCTCTGGTGAAGAACTTGGAATTGTTGATATATTTAAAAATCAAATAGTGATACTTTCTCTTTCTACTACAAGCTAAAAAGATAAAAGTGAAAACTTGAGGCAGATGTTTGAAAAACTATAACCCAGTTTTATAATTCATTCCTCTATATGTCTTCACTTGTGAGAATGCACAGCTTTTCCTTTTTTTTTTTTTTTTAGTTTTTCGAGACAGGGTTTCTCTGTGTAGCTTTGCGCCTTTCCTGGAACTCACTTGGTAGCCCAGGCTGGCCTCGAACTCACAGAAATCCACCTGCCTCTGCCTCCCGAGTGCTGGGATTAAAGGCGTGTGCCACCACCGCCCGGTTCAGCTTTTCCTTTTTTAAAAAATTAATATGTAACTTTTTTAGTTTTAAGATTATAATTTAATTACAACATTTCTCTCTCTCTTTTTTTTTTACCTACGAACTCTCCCATATATCCTCCCCAGCTTTCCTTCAAATTTATAGCCTCTTTTACAGTAATGTTATTGAATGCATATATGTGAATGTGTGTGTATATATATATATATATATATATATATATATATATACACATATATGTGTATACAAACACACACACATATGTGTGTGTGTGTGTATATATATATATATATATATATATATATATATATATATATATTTCTAAATATGGCCTGATCAGTCCATATAATGTCACTATGTTACTTGGATGTATGTTTTTAAGGCTGATCATTTTTTCCCTTCCTCCCTTTCCTATTTTCCTTCTCTCCTTCCTGCCCTCCTGCCCTCTTTTTCTCTCCCTGGCCTTCATAAATACAAACTATAAATTCCTGATGGAGTTTTTATGAAAAGCTTCTCATCAATACACAATGCTTGGTCAAGGGCTAGATCACCATGCAAGCGAATTAAGTAAATCTCAACCTTTTTCATCTCCACTTCAGTATCTCCTAACTAACCCCAGAGAGATGTAAGCAAGACTCTGTGGAAAATTGCCTTTCCTCTTTCTTTCTTGATTGAAATTTAGTCTGAACCCATCCAAATAAGCATTAATAGACAGCTTATAGGTCCATGAGTATAGAAAGAGACAGAAACACACTGGGAAAATAGCTAGAGATGTTTTTCCCTTCCACAGAAACTGCACAAATAAGCCAGACAAATGAAAGATGTACTGGTAATCTACTTAGAATGATTATATATGTACCAGAACTTCTAGTATTCTAAGAAAGTATAGCCAGTGTGATATTATAGCCCCAATATGAATATCCAGAAAGTATTTATGTAACAATTATGAAGCTGTAACACTGTCCTTCTAAAATGTAAAAGAGCTTGCTATGTTAGAGGCTACAGTGTGACAATATTCCTGGAGAGACATGAACAAATGTCTATCTGCCTTGGATGTGGAACTAATGATAGACCAAAGTAACAATACCACCAGTGTCCAACTTGGTGAACTAATAATTAGTTTTATTGGGTTTACTTATAGGAGTATGGGAAACCTAGAATTCAGTGCACACCTTACAGGCAACACAACAGGATGAAAAATGTCTCTTTCTGATTGCTTTGTTGGTCTGAACCTCTTCCAGGCAGCCCAACTGGTCTCTGGTTGGTTTGTCTTCTAGTTTCCTTGGCAGCTTGGCAGATGTGTCTCTTCCACACACCCTGGCTTGTCTGAGAGTGTCTGCCAGCAGTTCCTGTTACTCATACAGGATTGTGGAAAGAGGTCCTAGTACATCTGGTCAGTTTCAGTGACTTCCTGAATCTTCTGAGTTGTTTATTTCCTGAGTTTTAAGAGCTTCTATGCAGGATGGGATGTTTTACCTCTCTTAAGAATGTCCTAAGATGTAAGCATTTGCCCTTTTAATTGGAATATGCAATGCAGAGTAAATTGCTACATAACAGAGAGACAAGTGGGAGATAGATGTTTTTCACTTAATTGGGAAAGACAAGACTGGTGCAAAATAAGATAGAGTGGCAACTCTGTTGGGTGATGTGAAGGATTTGATTGATTTAGCTGTTGAGGGAGATGCTTGTATAATTTTAGAAAAAGTACTCAGATAATCTGCTTTCTGCATAAAAGCTTTATGTCTGAGATGCTCACATATTGGATAGCTACTCAGTCAAAGAAGGAAAGAGGGAAGAAAGCTTTGGGCTGTGGCTCTAGTAATAAAGATAGAGAGGGCCTGGGAGATGGCTCAGCTGATAAAGCATTTGGCACAAAAGGATAAGGACCAGATTCACATACCCAGAACCCACATCAAAGCTGGGTGGGCACAGTGGCTGTCTTTAATTCCATTGCTTGGGAGACAGATCAACGGATCCTGCACCTGTGTACATGCCCGAACACACGTATATGCCCACACACTTAAGCACATAGATACAAACATATACACATATGCATACAGAAAAATAATAAACATATAGAGAAAACTGGTATACTTTTGTCTACATTTTGAAGGCAGACAAAGAACTAGAGAGATGAGTAAAGATGAGATAAATCGAAGATAGTTTGTGTGGGATGATTTTTGGTATTTGAGTAGATTTTTTTATATTCTAGTAGATATTAAACTATGAAATGGTAGAACATATAAGAATATACACACTGTTTGGTTGATTTACGTTGAAGCATACATAGGTATATGATCACTACCACTATTGAGAAGATGGTGAAATTCCACACAGAAGTTTGGACTGAAGCTATTTTAATCAGTCAGTTAAAAGAATCATTGTCACTCATGTTCTATTTAAAATAAGGAGAGCTATCTATTTGGAAAGTGTGTTAAAAAAAGGAAGAAATATTAGAGATGAGTCAGCGGAGGAAGAAGCAATACTGAATATCAAGGGCAAAGTAATATTAAAATAGCATAAGAGCAGGTGGATGGCTCTGCAGTTAAGACTGCTTGCTCCACAAAAGCAATGATCTGAGTTCCAATCGTGAACACCCATCTTAACATGGATTCACACATACCTGTAATGTCAGCACTGGGAAGGGGTCAACAACACGAGGATCACCGGGGCACCTTGCCGACTGCCAGCCTGGTTGCAGCTTCGGTGGGAGACCTTGTCTCAGCAGAATTACGACAGAAAGTGATGGAGCAGAACCTGTACATCTTCTTCTGGAATGTCTGAACACAGGAGGACGTATCTATCTACACATGTGAACGTGCACTGCAAACTCATAAGAAACAAGTAAATAAAAAACAGGACACCATATTATGGAAATCAAGTAAAGACAAGGTTTTAAACAGTAGAGTATGGGATGTGGCTGAGACACTTACTAGATGAAGGAAAATGGAAATGATGATTTAATTTGGTTTCATGAAGTTCCCTGTAATATTAAAAGGCATGATTGCTGTGAAAATGTTTCAGGTCATATATGATGACCACTTGAAAGAATTCTTAGTGCAGTGACTCTCTCACTTTTTGGGAAATTTTGAGTTTGTCATTAAACTTGATGGAAAACTCAAAGTACTGTTTGCATAGATGACAGGCTTGCCTATTAATAACTGGACTGAGTCGGCAGGTAGAGTTTTCGACTTGCAGTAATATGGAATTTTCTTTCCCTTCTACAACCTATCTCTTCTGCCATGTCAGGTCTCTAGCAAAGATGATGAATTATCCAGAGAAAAAAATTTAATATGCACTGTTCTGGTAAAGGTGTTACCTAACCCAAGCTCGGAGCAAAGAATGACACCTAGAGGAACTCTACACCAAAACAATGGGTTCTCACCAAACTCTGCTTTTGGGTGATGTTTTACTTAGGGATTTATTGCTGTGAAGAGACACCATGACCAGGGCACCTCTTATAAAGGAAAACACTTCATTGGGGCTGGCTTACAGTTTCAGAGGTTTAGTCCATTGTCATGACAGGAAGCATGGCAGCATACACAGGCAGGCATGGCAATAGAGAGGTAGCTGAGAGTTGTACATCCTTATCTGCAGGCAGCTGAAGTGAAAGGACACTAGACCTAGCTTAAGCATCTGAGATCTCAGAGCCCACCCCCACAGTGATGTTCCTCCAACAAGGCCACACCTCCTAATAGTGCCACTCCCTAAGCACTAAGCATTCAACACATGACTCTGTGGGGAGCATTCCTATTCAAACCACCACGAGGTAGAAATATTTTCATCAAGGAGAAATCAAACTACATTAGCAGAAAAATGCTGTGAAGGGTGTCTATCAGTGTCCCAGAGGAAAATAGAAAACAAAAAGAAATTATAGGAAGGTGAGACAATTTGAATTTATTTTTACTCATTTTTAAATCTTAAAAACGATTAGCAGTCAAAAAAAAGTATTCCTCCTATTCTAAGATTTCTGTCTTTTTATTTGTTTTGTTGTTGTTGCTGTTTGTTTGTTTTTGAGACAGAGTTTCCCGTGTAACAGCTCTGGCTGTCCTGGAACTCGCTTTGTAGACCAGGCTGAACTCGAACTCCCAGAGATCAGCCTTCCTCTGCCTCCCAGGTGTTGGAATTAAAGGCATGCGCCATCACCACCTGGCAAGATTTCTAAATCTTTTGATTGAGTCTTGAGAGATAATGAATATATTGTTTTTTGGAGTTAACTGTATTTTGGAACTGCCCAGCTATATTTTGTTGATAATTGCAAATCACTTTTAATAACTGGCACATCTTACTGATCAATTAATCCTTCCTGAGTTGATTGATAGGAAGACACACAGAACACTTAACATTTTGACCCAGTATAGTAGTCATGGTTCTCAACTGAATTTTTTTTCTCTCTCTCTTTTTTTTCTTTGTGTGTGTGGGGGGATACTTTGATAATAATTTTTTGATTCCTAGATTTATAATCTTACAGGTGTATAATAAACATTTTGTCAAATGACCATAACTTTAAAGGTTCATCAGTACTCAACACACACTCATTCTAGGAAATAAAGTCATATCTTTGCATCTTAAGGATGGAGGTGAGGGCAGAGCCATACCCGTGGGTTTGTTGAAAATGTGTGAGTTTTCATGCATGTTGTTCAGAAACAAGAATATTTGTGGAAATGTCTATGGAGCAGGAGCAGTGGAGTTTTAAGACAGCATCCACCATGGAGCCTTAAGAGCCTCAGAAGGAAGCTTCTGTATTTTACCTTCTAATTATTTCTCTTCTTTTCTTTCTATGTTACTGTCACAAGCCTTTTGATTCATTAACGACTCTCGGACACTTTTACGTTTCTGTAAATAGTAGTTGTGGGAAAGTACTTTCTAGCACAAGAGACATTACTCATTTTCTCAAGGGAAAAATAAAACCACTCATTAAAGCATGACCTCAAATCTAGGCTGTCCACAGGATTATTAAAAGCCATTGGATGCTTCTTAGTGAGTCTTATTTCTATTATTACTGCAATTATTTTCCATTCACAACTGTAGCACTGAAATATGTTCAGAGTCCCCCACGATGAAGATGTATTTGATAAAAATGGTTTTAATAGTGTGCCTGGTACAAAGGCTTAGTCTCATATGTCCATGGCAAAGCCTGAACAAACTAAATGGCCACAGTTCAGATAAGTAAAGAGGCCTTTAATTCTTTAAACCTGCATTATTAGGAATGTGCTAGTAGAACATACATGAAATCTTTTTAAATAAATATTTTTAATTAGTAAATAAATGATCCAATAAAAGACATAGCTGCTTTAGTAAGACCACAGCAGTGAAAGTCTGAACATTTCTTTGTGTTTTCACTATGACTGTCTCAATGATGATAGGATCTTCATGTGGGATTTAAGCCTACTGTGTGGATCATATCTCAGAATTCCTTTTCTTTTCACATTAACACACCAGTGAGGATTTTCACACACATATACGGACTTCCCCTCCCACAAATGGTATGCTATTTTCTACCTCACATTTCTACCTGAGTCTATTATTGAACATCTCTATGATATATGTACGTACTTACACACTTAAATACATATATATTCATACGCATATAAATATATCATAAATGTATAGTTGCAAAAATGTGTGTTGTATATTTTTCTCTTCTCCACTTCTCTCCTCTGTTCTTTAAGTATCCAGACAATGAGTTTCTTTCCGGTTTTGAGAAGTAGTTTTTTCAGTTGTACATTTATCCTACATGATAGCTTCTTTCCCCTGCTCCCTTTTTCTCTCTTTTCCATCTTGTGAGGGAACATCAAATGCTGCCACACTGATTTGTTTGCTTCTTGTTATTTGTTTCTGTGTCACTCACCATTACTAGGTTGGTACCTGAATGATGATTTTTTCTCTTTTTCCAAGTCTTTCTTCCTCTCCCTCTCCCCTGCTCTCATTACCGGGTGAGCTCTAACTTTGAGATTGTTCTTATTTTTAAAAGTTCTTCTTTGACATCATGTTGCTTGCTAGCTCACTAGCCCACTGTTTTTGGAAGTTTTGGATCCTGCATGGTTTAACCAAATTGCCACCTCTTTCAGTGTGGTGGAGTTTCCAGCTGGCCACTCTCAGTAAAATAGCAGTTTCTACCAAGAACAGAACTTGGTGGCAAAGGCGTCCCAGAGTAGCAATCCTCTTTTCTAAAAATTGTTCTGATACTCCATTTAAGGCAGGCAGCATATTTTTATTTAGAAAATATTTATTTAGCTGTCAGAAACACTTCAATTAATCAGCACTCTTTAAAAGGTCTTGGATCTGGTTACACCCTCAGACATCAGAGTTCTGAGCTTTCAAAGCTTGGTATAGGAACTACAGGGGAAGAGCCCTTTATAGTTTTCTCAGGTGGAATTCTCTTGTCACTTCCAATATACACAACAGAAAGCTCCAAATCCTTTGCTGCCTCTAAGACTCTGTGCTTGCCTTGTCTGCACCCTTATCTGGCATAGTAAACACAGGCATGCCTTCAACAAGGGGAAGCAGAGAAGATCAAGGAAACTCAGTGACTCAGTATAATCTCCTTATGTTCCCAGACAGGGAGATTTCAGCAGAACCCAGGCAGACATCTCCAAATGGAGGAAATTAGAAAGGCTAGATAAGATAAGTATAGGAGGGAGTAACTGATTAGCTCTTTGGGCCTCAGGAAGGGACTGACCATGAGAAGAGAGGTGGGGGAGAGAGAAGAGAGTGAGAGATCTCCAGATCAATATTTTAGAACAAGAAATCTAGAAGAATCCACAATTACCTATGCAGAGTCAGGGCATAACCTAGTCAATCTCCATGTGTTTTTCTGTCCTAACTTTTGACTTAATCTTTTAAAAAAATGTATGTCTTTCACACATCTGTATCAAATGGTTTCCCTTGGAATTATTTCCCACATACACAAATATACACCAGTGAGAACATACAATGACTGACTTACCTCTGTATATATGCATATATCCCTAAGTGCTTGCTTTTCTGTCACACTGGCTTTTGTGTGCATTCCCTTGGTAATTTATTTTACTAAATATTTTTCAGAGCTTCCTCATTTGCCTATGTGAGCTAAGAATGTAATCCTAGTCTTTTGTTCTCTTCTGTGGTTAACTCATTCTTCTTCACCATCCCCTAGGAACCCTCTGTCCTGCCTGTATGGGCATCAACATCTACTTATTTATGGTGAGGCAATCAATGCAGGATCCTAGAGTTTCAGCATATGCTTAGAACACTTGTGACTTGATGAAATTTCTGAACAATACCACAATCATAATAAAGTTAGAGTCCCAGAGTTGTGTGGCCACATCATGAAATAAGCAGTACCCATGAATGGATGTAATATCTTCCTGAGTTGCATCAAATATTTAAAATACCAGTATTGTAGCAGGAATCTTAAAGGCTCTTACTAATAAAATCAAACCTGAGGCCAGTTATTGGGGTGAATGCTGGTAGATCAGAGAGACAGAACAAGCCACAGCTATCTCACCTCGCTGGATCCTCAGCTGGTCTTGTCTCTTCAGACTGGAGGCCTCTGAGTCCTCATCCAGAATGAATCCCAGCTGAACTGTGCTGCTTCAAAGCCTGAAAGCTTAACCAGCTGAATGCTTAACCAGCCACATGCTTAACCAGCCAAATGCTTAACCAGCCAAATGCTTAACCAGCCAAATGCTTAACCAGCCAAAATGCTTCTAGTTTCTGGTCCTCACGCCTTATATATCTTTCTGCTTCCTACCACCATTCTCTGGGATTAAAGGCTGGCTTTCTGGGATTAAAGCCATGTGTCCATGCTTGGTTTTTTCCAATGTGGCCTTGAACTCACAGAGATCCAAATGGATTTCTGTCTCTGGAATGCTAGGATTAAAGGTGTGTGCTATCACTGCCTAACTAGTGGCTTTTCTGTTCTCTGACCCCAGATAAGTTTATTAAGGTACACGATATTTGGGGGAACACAATACCACCACACAGTATTGCTGAAAACCTTACATCTAGATTGGAATCCAGAAGAGTGATATTTCCCTTTCTGTTTTGTTATGTGATCTTAGACATAAAGCCTAACGTGTCCTTTCATGGGAAATGAAAGACTGTGAGGTTCAAGTCTGGGTAGAACTTAGCTCATAACCTTTCTGGTTTAGTCCACCTTAAAGGTCAAGTAACCATCATGTCCCACATGAGCATCAGGCTGCAGAATTGTATTGTCATTATCATTTTATAATTATAAGAAAAGAAAAAATAAATTCAATCATGTTTGTATCATTTGCATTTATCATCTCTGAAAATGCATATGTGCACCTAGAGAGAGAGGTTTTTGTTGTTTTTATTTATTTGTTTTTATTGCTTTTAAAACCTATCCTCTCTGGATCCTGAGCATGCTTCATCTGAGCTGAACATCCTTCAAGCTGGTTTATGGGGAGAAACATTGTGTAGACCATTTCTGAGCTCAGTACTTCTCAGAGTAGAACTTGCTAATTCCAATGTTTAAAAAATATTTTCTTCTTCTATGTTCTGAGAAATTCTTAGTAGACTGAAGCTTTTGGTAATGAAACTAGTCATCCAAACACTATTGGTAGTTTATTCTGCATGTCCTGGCTACTTTAAAGTATTATGTAACTTTTCAGGGATCTGGAAAAGTGGTATCAAGAGAAATGTTGGGTAGCCAATGCTAATATTTGCTCAAAACAGTGAGTCATATGAACTGGGATTTCCTCTTTATGCAGTTCATTACTGGCACATTGTCTGAGTCTCAATATAATTTGTTGCAATGATCCCAGTTTAAAACATGGAAGGATGCCTTGTTCAGGTCAATGGGAGACATCTATTCATCTTGATTATTCCTGTTAGAGAGTTTGCCTTGGAATCATTCGGAAGAATGATGACATAATCTGGTACCCAGCTACCTGGTAAAACTGCTTGTGTTTCTTGTGCTTTGTTCTTTACCATCTATTCACAGCATGTGTTGACATACTAGTTCACCAGCAATTCTCTTAGGAAACAAACCAGTCTTTCCTTAGACCCTGTCCACTCAATTATGGAGTGCATTCAGAAGTTGGCCTTCAAGTAGAAAAGACATGAGGGGAAGAAGGGAGAAGAGATTGATCAAAAGGTATTAGAGCTTTAATTAAATGGAGAAAAACTTCTCAGTGCTCTAGATGCAGGATGTGGTGACCATTGCTAACAATAATGCATTGTCTCTTTTGAAATAACTGGAAGAAAAGATCCTGAGGCCAGTAATTATTGTTTCATTATCATTTTTTTCTGGCTTCTTCATCACAAATAAGTCTAACATACAAGTAGAACTTCATTGTAGTATAATAAATGAATACAAATCCATGAGCAATATATGGAGTGATTATTTTTAAATTCAATAAATACTTTGCTAAGGTTCTCTGGTAGAAATGAACTAATGAGATGTTCGAATGTGCATGTGTCTATGTGTGTGAAGAGACTTACCAGAAGGAATTGTCTCATACAGTTATGGAAGCTGGCAGTTCTGAATGTGCACTGTGGGCTCCTAGGTGGGAAACTCAGCAAAGCTGATGTTATGGATGAGGTCAGGAGCCAGCCTGTTGACACACCTGGTGTGGGGAGGGTGAACTTGGCGTTCTACTCCAGGCTTCAAGTACTTGTATAAGGCTTGCTCATACAGTGGAGGGAAATCTTAAAATTCATTTTTATTTATTTATTTATTCATTTATTTATTTTTAAAGATGTATTTTATGTTAATTTTGTGGGGGGGGCGTATTTTGCCTGTAAATATATAAGTGTACCACTTATATGCAGTGTCCACAGAGCCCAGAAGAGGGCATTGGTTTATTTGAAACTGGAATGACTGAGGGTTGTCAGCTTTCACATGACTGCTGGGCACTGAACTTGAGTCTTCTGTAAGAGCAGCCAGTAGTCTTAACCACTGAGCTATCTCTCCAGCCCTCAAATTCATTTTTAAATAAAACATATTTTAATCTTTAAAAAAATCTTAAACATTCTGATCATAAGAAAGTAAGGGATGACTATGTAAATGAATTTATTTTATTTCATTCTGTGTGATTACATATATTAGTATATTACATTGTACTCCACAAATGTCCATAGTATTACTTGGCAGTTTTAAGGCAACGAAAAAAGCTTAGTCATGATTTGGCCTATAAGAGTATCTCCTGGAAAATAAGAATTGGCATTTTATTTCAGACAAGCTGGCCACTATCTATAGGCACTCTACTTTTCAGATTTAGTCTTTCATAACCTCAAGTGATAGAGATTACAATGTTATATTACTATATAAGTTATTTTTCTCATCACTGTGGCTAAATATCTGACAGAAACAACTTCAAGGAGGAAAGATTTATATTTTCTTATGGCTCTATAGTTTGTCAGGGTGGGAAAGTCATAGGGGAAAGTTCTGTCTGTGGCAGGGGATCTTGCATCAATTGCTTATGACAAGGCACCAACCAGGAAGTAGAGCCTTCTTGGGTTGGAATTGGGGGAGGTCTGTAAGAGTCATGCCCACAAGCTACCTGCTTTCTATAGATAGAACCCACCTGTTTAGGATTCCACAGCCTCATAAATAACATCACTATCTAGGGACCAATTGTTCCAACACATGAGTTTGTAGAGGACATTTCATATTCAAACCATAACATTTATCATGCCATTCCTTTACAATAATCCTATACCTTACCCACAATTTGAGTCCTGTTTTACATGAGAATTGAAAATCATACAAATGAGACAACTGTGCTAAGGATTTGTTGCAAGATAGACTACATTTATTTATACAGTTAGTATTGATTGTTAAAACTCAACTTGTTGTAAAAGATAGTATGGTGACTCATAAGAATATGTGAAAACATATTCACTATAGTATCCAGCAATCTCATTCCCTGTTATATAAAGAGATTTATTTCCATACCAATATTTATAGTGTCATTATTCATAATATCCAAAACACTGGAGCACCTCAAAGGTTCATTGACTATGAGTGAATAAACAATGTGTGCTGTGCACAAATAATGGAGTATTAGTCAACATTAGACAGAATGAAATCCTTAAACATGCTGGAATTCAGACAACTTGAGTACATGGTGTTAAGCTAAACAAGGAGACAACAGGCATGTGGTATGAAGGCTAACTCAATTCACAAAGATGTAAAATATAATGCCAAGTATAAAAAAAAATGAGGATAGACAGAGAGTTAGGGCTTTAAGTCTAATTTCCTTTTAGGGAAAGTCCAATTAAAAAAGGAATAAGAAAAGCTATTTAGTTATAACTGACTTAAGACTTTGATCTGATTATTCGGTTCTTAATAACAAATAGCTTATTTTTTCGCAGAGTTATTGAGTGTGTACTGTGTCTAGGTGTTGGGGGCCATAGTAAAGAATAAGGCAAGATATGTGTTCCCTTGCTGTTCGAGCACACTGGCCTGCTGCTTCTAGCCTTTTGCTGTCCTGGAGAATATCAGGATTAGTGTGAGTGCTATGAAAACAGAGACACTTATCAGTGTAACCACACATGGGTCCTTGAGACACAAGGTGCACAATGGCCTGAGACAGTGCAAAGGGAATCAATCTCTGACGGACTGTTTGGTGAAGATGGGGCATGCAGGCAAGCAAATGATATAGTAAAGCACATGATTTTAGGTAGTAATGAGAGAACTATGAAGGGTCATAATGCTAAGGGAAGAATAGTGGATTGTTGATAAACAGATAGTGCTCTCTAGAGAGACCTTGTTAGTAGTTCTGAAAGGAAAAAGAAGGCCAGAATTGAAATTATCTAAGCCTAAAAGACTCTAAAGTGAAAAAAAGAGGAAAACCAAGGAGGACAATCTTGAGGCCTGAAAGAAGGCCAACTCATGTGTGTCAGCAAAGAAGAAAATGAAGGGAATAAAACAGAATAAGCAGGAAGCTGATGGTCCTGAACCTCATTGACATGAAATATGTTGGATTCTAGATGCACTGAGAAGTATCAGAGAAATTAGAGAGAAAAGATGAGATCACATTCATATTTTTATTGACTTATTTTATTCTTAATTTTTCTTATTTGAGACAAGGTCTTGTAGATTGTCTTAGACCTTGCAATCTTCCTGGCTTAGCCTCCCTAGTGCTAGGATCACAGGCATATACCATCAAGCCAAACTTTGGTTCATATTTTATCTACTTATTTAAGTCTTTATTTCATGTTCATTTTTTTGTGTTCATGTGTGTTTGTGTGTATATAACATGCATATGTGCGGGTGCATGCATACCAAGGCACATATGTAAGTATCAGAGGGTAATATGCTAGAGTCAGTTCTTAATGTCCACTATGGTGATCTAACTCAGGTTGTCAATCTTGGTTATAAGTGGTTTTACCCCCTGAGCCATGTCACCAGCTCCGGTTCAGACAGATAGATAGATAGATAGATAGATAGATAGATAGATAGATAGATAGATAGATAGATAGATAGATACACAGACATCACATTGATCCATAATATTAACCCCAACATCTATTTACTGTTCACTTCTTTTTTCCCAGTGAGGCTCTGCCACCTGGGAAGCTTGCTTACATTGTAAAGTCATCAAAACACCCTTCTTTGCCATTACATACTGCTACCCTCTACAGTGCTTCTGCAGGTGATGAGATTTGGGATGGTGACTTTGCCTCCTTGGAGGTCTTAAGCAGGATTAAATGGGAACTTTCCTGCATGGGACTGGATTAGGACCTCTGCATAAGCAAAACAGTTGTGTAGCTTGGTCTGTTTAAGGACCCCAGCAGTGTGATCAGGATCTATCCCTGGTTCATGAGCTGGCTTTTTGGAACCCATTACCTATGGTGGGACACCTTGTACATCCTTAATGCAGGGGGAGGGGCTTGGACCGGCCTCAAATGAATGTACCAGGCTTTGATGACTCCCCATGGGAGGCCTTACCTTTTTGGAGGAGGAGATGGGGGTGGGCTTGGGGGGAAGGCTTCAGGGGGGAGAGAGGAGGGATCAGAGGGGTATCTGTGGTTACTATGTAAAATGAAGAAATTTCCTCCACAAATTACTTTTGTCCTTCTTTCTGGTGAACTTTAGGCATTGTTTTGAGGCAAGGGAGCATCTTGAACTACATATCCACCAAAGCTTCAGAACAAGAGGCAAAGACATTTTTATTCAGCATCTCATCTCAAGTCTCCTTTTCATCTTTTGGTCAAATTGTGTAGGGAAAATTCAGGTCTTCTGGAACTGCTTGACATGGGTTTGTTTTGAAAACTGCATGTGAAAGTTTGTTCATATTTCCTTTCATATCCGACACTGTCGCCTTAGCAAAACGGAGGCAGGGAGAGTCTAATGCTTGCATCAGCTCTGAGTCTCCTGCCTCAGTATAAAGAATGCGCGATCAGTCAAGGATGCGAAGGGCAAGCTGAAGTGGTACCTTGATAGCTGTTGTTTCCTAGCTAGGGAAGGAGTTAGATATGAGGCAAATGAGTTTATTGTAACTATGTCTTAATAGACATGTCTCTTGAAGATCAGAATACTCCTTTGTGGCTAATCATCCCTGAACCAAGATAGATTCTTCCCACTCTATCAGACACTAAGGCATTAGCTCTTTCCCAACGGCAACACATGCATACTAACGAAGTAGCACAAGTCTGCCCTGTCCACCTTGGGGCTTTCTTAAGAGGGTCACGGGAGGGAGTACTGTAGAAGGGAGATCTGTACTACCATAATTTTGGAGGTGAAAAAAGAAAATCACCTAACCTTATGAATATGCAACGCATCTCATACATATTTATGTCCACAATGCAGAGTCCATTGTGTTAGTAACTCCTTTCAAGCCAGCCTGGTCTTTCTCTGCAGTGTAGCTTGCTTTGCTGAGTTAGGTGCTACTTAAACTGTCTGTGTCTCTTGGCTGAAGTCTTTCCTTCAAGACAAGGGTGGTGGAGAAATAGTCAACCAGCAACAAACACACTAAGAAGAAGCAAGATAGGAAAGAGTCAATCCAAGCGGGCAACAGTAGCAGTTTAGGTGAGATATGATGACTGCTCAGAGGGAAGATGGAAAAGAGTAGATTAGGGGAATTTTAAAGAGAGACTTGTAAGAGGTGACTATTGATGTGGCTGTTGAGAACACAGAGGAGGAAAAAAAGAAATGAAGGTTGACTCTGAACCTCTGCACCTTAAGCCAACAGATGGAGAGAGGTGGCTTTTTCTGAAGAGTGTGAGACTGCAGAGCACTACAGGACGAGTGAGAATGGGAGTGTGTGAACAGGAAGATTTATGAGTGAATTGTTTTGTTCGATGAGTTCTACATTTTACAGTTGTATTTATGAGCCTAGAGTTCAGGAAGGGTTTAGGGTGAGAGCTATAAATTTAAAACTCATCTTCAGAGAGATGATTTTTAAATCCCCAATACTGGAAGAGATTAGTTAGAAGAAAGTGTTCTTAGTGAACAGGAGAGATCCTATTGGGGTCCCTCTGACTGTATTTCTTAGAGTTTCCTAGGTGGTAGATCAGGGGCAAGAGAGAATTCAGTGTGTCCAATGAGCTCAATGGCCATAGGCAAATGGGTTATGGGACCTAATCAGATCTGTTAGCAAATAGAAGAAGTCAGATGAGTGCTTTGGGAACTTGGTAAACAGGGGGTGGTGATCTCAGGAATGGTTCCATTATGGTGGAGAAGCAAAAGGAGAGAGGCAGGGAAGTAGATTACAGATGCAGGGGTAGGAGAGGGAGAGAGGGAAGACGGGGGAGAAGGAGAGGAGATGGGGAAGGAGAGGGAGAGGCAGAAGGAGACAGAGACTAAGGATAGGAAGCAGATCTTTCATAGGAGGAGGGGGACAGTGTAAGTATATGTAATGAGGGAATAAATATAATTGAAGTTCTTTCTATAGGCATAAAATGTCAAAACAAACCCTATTGTTTTGTATATTTCCTATACACCAGTGTACAGGGGAATTTAGAAATAAAAAAAATAAAGATTAGATTTTGCTAAGGCCTTGGAAGAACTAGGGAGGGACAGGCAGAGCACAGTGGCTGATAGCTCCTACAAGACTGTAATAGTGGGCACTTGCCACTGTACATGTGTGCAGATCTACAGAATATACAACATTGAGAATGAGCTGTGATGTAGGCTGTGGACTTCTGTGTTAATCATTAGTGAGTTCATTACTTGTAACAAACAAAGCCCTCCAATGAGGCATGTTTGGAATGGAAGAGGCTATGCATGGAGGGGTAGGGGCTCCATAGGGGACTCTCTTCTCAGTTTTTCAGTGAGCCTAGACTTGCTCTAAAATTATATCCTCTTAAAATTAGTAAAACTAAAATAAGCAGGCTGAGTAGATATTCGTATTACTGAAATTTAAGTCCATTCATTTCATCCTTAGCACATTTTAGAAGGAAATGGGCTGTGTGCTGTTCCAACAATGTCATTAAAATGATTTGTTTCTTTTTACTTCAGTTGAGTGATTCAAGAACACACTGAGCCATAGCACAGAAAAAAAGACTGACTCTTTTCCTTTTTATACAATTCTCTAAATTATCCAAAAGTGACATATCATCAGAATGAAGTCACAATTAATTACTTTGCCAAAGAATATTTGTGACCCATGTACATGATAACAACTTGTATCTTTTGAGGCAAACCAAAGTCATTGGGAGAGAGGAGTGGAGTGGGGAAAGGACAACCTTTGAACAGAGGCACAAAACTAGAAAACAATTTGTAGAAAGTAGAAAACAAAAATAATTGTCAAGAGGTTTCTTTTTTTTTAATGATTCTGTACTACAAAAATTATATTTCTGATACAGAATTTAGAATCCATTTTTAAAAAAAAATAGAGTGGCATGTTCTGTTACATTTGGTTGGGTTTGCCATTACAAAGCATCTTTGTCTACTTCCTACTTTAACCAATCAATTTTTATTTTTATGTTTTAAAATGATCTGTGTGTAGGTAGGTGCGTGTGTATGCGTGCACGTGTGTACACGTGCACACACGCGTGCGCTCATATGGTTGTATGCACATGCATACAGGTGTATGTGGACACCTTAAGAGGGTATCAGATCCCCTGGAAGTATATGAGGATTCTGGGAACTAAACTTGGGTTCTCTGCAAGAGCAGTATATGCTTTTAACTACTGAGTCATCTTTCCATCCCAATATAGACAATCATTGGTCAGAATTCTGGAGACAAAAAAAGTCAAAGATGATGGTGCAACATTTGGAGTCTATCAAAGACTTTCATCCTAGTCATTGAATGGCAAGAGATTCAAGGTTAAGAAGGCAATAATGTGCAATAAACATCCCTTAATCCTGTCTTTGAAGACCCTGCTCTTATGAACCATTCTTCCCAAAGTCCCCACTTTTGAATATCTTGCAGGGGAGATGAAGTTCTTTTGAAAAGTTGTTTTCCACCTAAAATTTTCTTTCTGAGTTGACTTTTCCTGAAACTAATAAAAATAATTTATCTGTTTTGGAGTTCAGTTTTCAAAAGTTTCTGAAACCGAACACATTTTAGCAATTCTTAAATACTACAAATGTCTCACTTGAAAAAAAAATTACAACACCATATGTGTGCAGTTCCCATGAGTAGATTTCAGGGAAGTTTTAACAGTTAATGTAGGTTTTTTCTTTCTTTTGAAACCCAGCATGTGGGTTTAGTACTTATTACAGCAAGCGGCTGAGTGTAGTGGGCTGATTTAAGATGAGAAATGGGAGCTGCACTAAAAGCTTGGTTGTGGAGCTCTGCCAGGAACCCCTCCCTGAACTAGTATTATACTTACCAAGAACTGTTGATGCAGTCCTTCCTTGGGTATGCAGTTGTCCATATCCCTTAGTCACGTAGACATATGGCACGCAAGGCCATCGTTGTTTTCTTTCAGAGTATTGTGTTCAAACACTATGCCAAGTAAACGACTACTGAGAAGATGGATATGTCTCCTATCTGAATCATTCCTTCTCTCTTTCCATGACACAAACCCTCTGAAAGTGCTAAATGCAAGCCTTTAATTTTTAAAAATCCACACCGTGTGGTGGAGTCCGCCCAACTATTAAAAACACAAACCATGTAGCCACAGACTGGCCGTTCTGAAAACAAACCTATGTGCGAAGTCTGACACTGCTTGTCCACTCTGAGTAACTAAAGACAGTGCCCCTACTGAAAAGGAAGCAGAATAGCCTCTGTAGAGGAAAACCCTGCATTCATCGTTGTTCATGGCATCAGTTGTTAGCATCCAAACCTGGAGAATTCATCCAGAGAGGTGAAAAAGACATTCACAAAGGAGACAGTATAGTCAATATATCTGATAGCCTGGTGGGACTGGACCAAGATAGCAAAACATAATAGATGGCATGATGTATGAGAGGCCATTCTCTGCAATGAAGAGCATGCAGGGTTCTGTGAGGATCTCCATCATGGGGTACTGTAGCCAGTGCCTTAATGTAATCACAATGGTGATGTGGAGGTTCTACAAAGAGAAATAAGGTACTGCATTCTAAAGCTGAGGGAGATGTACCATATACTCATGGGGCAAGTTGTGTGGGCTTATAAAGTTTTTCTATCTGTCTGTGGATATCTTTCCTATGGGCATTTTGCTAGCTAACAGCAAATTTGATTTTTGTGAAAGGATGGGCATGGCCCCCACACCTGGCCCTTTACAGATGTAGTCTACTTATTCCTCTTCTAGAATGAGTACAACTGTGTGCCAAATCATGCCCCTCGGTTATCCTGTCTTAGTTTTTTGTTATGTTGAAGAATGGTGGTAGGGTGGCATTAGAGACAACTCTCAAATATACTAAGATAGAGAGCCAAAGTTACACAGATGGCAACGAAGAACCCTAACATTGCTCCATAGAGCTTGTTTTGTGTATATAGACATCAAAACCAAGGTCAATACAGCACATATAGCATAAATTTTGGGTAAAGAGAGACAAGGTAGGAAAAGCATGCTAGTGAGTCTGTGGTAAGTACAGCTCATCCTTCCTTCTGAGACACTAGTGTTTAGTCTTATTCATTGACTAGCCATTGTCCAACAAAATATCACTTCCATTACCATTGGACCAAGTACACAAGGCACTGCTTTTATCTTTGTTCTAATGTCCTTCATAGACATTTTACTTTGAATGTCACTGTTTTAGGGATATGATTTTATAAAATAAACTGGGATTCCTTTCTAATTTGTTCTATATACATAGACGTCTCAAAATATGGTGCTTATAAGGTTATGTTTTGACATATTAGTCTACATTAGATAATCAAGATCTTAAATTAATTTCCTTTCTAAGTGGCCTTTCTCCACAAATTCTGTACCAGCTTCATAAGACAAATTATAGATGAGAGAAACTAATTTTGTGGCTTAGAATCCAGAAAGTATTCTTTTAAAATACAAAAGATTTATATGGTCTGAAAAAAATTAAGCTCAGAAAATATTTAAAATAAAGGCTGGAGAGATAGTTCATTAGTTAAGAACTCTTATGGCTTTTGCAGAGGACCAGGGTTTGGTCCCCAACACCCAGGGCATTTGGCTCACAGTTGACTTTAACTCCAACTCCAGGGGAATCTTCCTCCCTCCTCTGGCCTCCAGGGACACTGTACACACACACCTCCACACAGACACACAAGCATACATGTTGTTAAAACTAAATTTCTATTATATTGCATTCAAGTAGATGCATCCTACTGAAGCATGTGTTTGATTCCAATGGAAGATGGTCCCAGACAATAAAGGGCAAGGCTGCCACTCAGAGTTAATAGGCTGATTATTTAGCTTTCCCAAGTACCAAGTTGCCAGTCCAACTCAGCATTACTATAGCAAATGCATGTGCTATTTTAAGAACATGTCTGAGACATGCTGAGGGATATTGAAACATCACTAGCTGTTTCGGTTTAATGATCACGTCACTTTTGTAACTCCAAAGTCCGGCCGAGTGACAAGAATAGAACAGGGTATTTGCCACATCATTGTGCGTCAAGTCTAAATGGAACATTTCCTACCCAAAGTGAAAATAGCCTAGTCTGGCACTTCTCTGAGCTTGGGAAGGAAAAAAACAATCGTCTGTCAAAGACACTATTTTTATGAGGATTTAACTGGGCAAAAATTGAATTTGTGGCTTGGCCAAGGACATAAATATTTGCAAAAACATCTTGGAGATGACAGTGATATCCACATTGCCAAAGGGAGCAGCTTTAAAATGATAGGCTGTTGCATGCTTCTCAGAAAACGCTGAATAACAAAGTGACTGGCCCACCATTCCTGCTGCAAACATCCATTCCCCACCATAAAATTCAGCATTTGCAGAGGCATATTAGCTCTCTCACAGTGCCACATGGGAAATCCTTTCCATACAGAATTAAATGGCACCCTACAGCAGAACTCTCTGATTCCCATTACCCCCACCCTTGCCCCTGCTTTAGGTTTGAAACCTGATAAATTATTTCAAATATGTCACTCTAATGTTATATCAAGTTTGCCATTAAATTAAGAGGTTTTATCTTGTCAAAAAGACTGTGCCCAGTGGAGACCAATAATTAAAATGATGCAGAGCTAGAGAGATGGCAGAATGGGTAAAGTACTCAGTGGTGCCCAAGCGTAAAGATCTAAGCTTAGATCTCTGGGACCGACTAGAATACTTGGTGGATAGCACACACCTGCAATTCCCACACTTCTATGGTGAGATGGGAGGAGTCATACACACCGTGGAACAATGAGACCCTGCCTCAAACAAGGTCGAAGGTAAGAACTGACACCAGTTACTCTCTGGCCTCCATGTACGTGATGTATGTACCCCTCTCCAACACACATTGTACATGCATGCATCATACAAATTCACTCACACCCACACTTCTACACACACTAATTTTAAAATAAATAAAAGGATGAGATTCCTATTGAAGAATTATACTTGTATAAGAAAAATACATCTTAAAAGATTATTTTTTGCTGTTTCTGTTACCAGAAAAATGCATGTAACTTTGGTAAACTCGAATAGCACTCCTGCAGTTACTGTAGGTCAGGTCAAATGAAGGTTTCCCGTGGGAGTGCGGTCTGAAGGAAATCTTAATTTACAGGAACTGGTTTTCCCGGTCCTTTTGTTCCCATGATATTAAGTGATTGAATACAATAATGTTTGGAAATAATTCCTCATCCTCTTGTGTGCCAGGATGAGTTTGAAATGCATAAGACATTTCCTAGGAAAAACAAAAGCTGTTCTGTACACATGACAGCTGATTACACTGTGTCAATTTCAGGATGCATCCAACTGGATCCACTATTACCTAACTTCTACAGAAATGGTTAGCACTGATAGAGTTCTTGATACATCTTACGAACACAAGTTAACATAAGAGTGGACCTTAAGAAGGGCATGCTAAATCTGCTTCCTCCCAGACCACATACTAGGTATTTTTTGTTTGTTTGTTTTAGTAGAAAGTATCCACCAGAAGAAAAATTCACAGATATAGAAAGTAGCTTAGTGACTCTCTGAGACAGCTAGAGACAGGAATAAGAATTGACAGCCAATGTCCAAAACCTAGGAAGAATCTTTTTCTTAGGATCAGGGGTAGTGGTAGTGGTAGCAAACTTTTTTTAAAAATTTAATAATGGTTTAGTGACATAATAGTATATATTTACTAAACATAAATTTTATCTCAGTAAATCTATTGAAAAATCAAAGGACCTGACATTGAATGGATATTTACCAGACTTAGGATATTACCAGACACTTGCTTATTCACAATCAAGCATCTTGAAGGCCACTCTTCATGTGGCAGGGAACCTGGGATAGGAATGCAATTTTACTTTGTTCCTCTACAAGAGTAAAAAGTAGAGATGCTGCCTTGACTCAAGTGGAATATGTCCAGTGCTTTCTTTAGTATTTCAGAAACAGTTCTACAGTGCTGTAAAATCACTCTGTAATTCAAATTAGTAAATATGGAAACAGTCAACTCTGTGTTTGGTTTGCTAGCAATGTGCGTGTGTGTGTGTGTGTGTGTGTGTGTGTGTGTGTGTGTGTGTGTGTGTGTGTGTATGTGTAGAAAGGGTTCATAACAATGTACCCCAGTTTCTTCCCTGAAGGTTAATATTGCTTGTGAAAAAAATAAGAAACGATTTTTAAAATACCAAAGGATGTTTCAAATTGTAAGGGACACTTAGTCAAGTGAGCCCCACAAGAGTTCAGACAGTGAAGGTCACAACACAGCCTGTATCAGGAGGAGCTGGGAACAAAGGTGCATTTGTAAAAGAGATGCTAAATCTGCAGCACCAGATATAGGCTGAGAGCGTCTCTGGGCAAGTGTGGAGCCAAGTCAAAGTGTCCTTGCAAAGTGAAACTAAATCATTTTTATTTTATCATGTGACCCAGGCAGATGAGTGGATAGGTCCTAGAAGAAGAAAGATGGAGTAGAATGGATCGCAAAAAAGAAATGACAGGGATTTTATGACTCCATGAGAACAAAATGATCAGTGGAACCATAGAGTTGTCTTGGGTATGAGAGGATGGCTAAATAACCATTATTCCTAATATCCATTTAGTCCTTTCTACACCTTGCAAGACTGGCATCTGATTCAGGAAAACCAAGTCTAAGAAATAAATGGAACTCACCCAGCATTATACATTGTTGAGGCTAGAGGATGTGCCTCATACCTCTGAATGTAGGGGCCCTTTTTCTTTCTGCAGCCATAATTGCAAAGTCAAAAGTCCCTGGGAATCAGATTGGCAAAGTAAATGGGTGACACATTTTAAACATCATGGAAATGATGAAAATTAGCAACTGGCATTTGGCCTTGTTTTCCAGAAGCAATAAGGAATGGTGGGGACCGTGGCAAATGCCTCATTATAAAGCCAATGCACTAGCAGTTCTCAGGAGGGGAAAAGTCTAGACCTCGGGTTGCAAAAGTAGGAATTTAGGAATCAATTTGGATGCTGTTTCTTTTTTCCTCTCGCCTTAGAGCCAAATCCTGGACACTTGCTTACATGGCTCTAATGTGAAATGACCTCACAGAATCACAAGCTTGAACATTTGGTCACCAGCCAGTGTTGCTGTTTTGGAAAGCTTTGAAACCTTTGGGGTGAGAGGCATGCATGGCAGTGATGGGTCACTGGAGGTGGGTCTTTGAAGCTCATAGTCCTGTTGGCTGCCATTCTTGTCTTTTCTTCTTGGCTGATGCCATGGGAGAACTGGAGGTAACAAGCTCCCACCACTACGGACAGGAGCCAGTCCCAGCCACCACACCTTCACTACAATAGAACTGTGGGCCAAAGTAAACCTGCCCTCCCTTAAACTGATTCTGTCACAATGACTAGAAAAGTAACTAATGCACCATCTTTAAGATGTAACCAAAATGTGGGGCTGAGGATACAAACAGGGTGAGTAGAGTGCTTATCTAGCAGACATGAAGCCCTGAGTTCCATCTACAACACCAAAATAGACCAGATATGATGGTCCATGCCACTATTACAGTTCTAGCAATCAGGACATGGAGGCAGGGGATTCTGTTCAAGGTGAGTTCAAGGCTGGCTTAGGACAGAAGAGAACAAACCTCACAAAACAAAAAACAAATAACCAAGCAAGCAAGCAAACAAACAAACCCAAACTAGACAGTCTCCTTCCAGATCCTCTCTCTAACCTTACTCTGAGTTATCTAGGTCATTTTAGGCTTTATTTTGGCTCCTTATCAAAAGATAACTTCAGGAGCAGCAGGGATGCCCCAGTAGTTTACAGAGCTTGCTACACTCTAGCAGAAGACTGGAATTCAGTTCCCAGCGTCCAACTTGAGTGGTTCATAGCTGTTTGTAATTTCAGCTCCAGAGAATTTGACACCCTTTTCTTGCCTCAGCGGGCACTTGAACTCACATGTACTTATCTACCACTCACATACATATATACATAAATTTTTAAAAAGATAACTTCAAAAAGGTAAAAATGTCAACCATTTTCTGGGACGAGCAATTTTATTGAGCTAATTCAAAAAGCAAAAAAAAAAAAAAAAAGCAACTAGAATTTATTTGAAGCATCCCTTGATTCAACAAAAGACACACTATTTAATTAAAAATATGGACAAAATGTTTAAACAAACACTTCACACTAAAGATATTCAGTGTCCCAACCTATGTCAAAAGCATCATCAAGGAAATGCAAATTAGAGCCACATTGAGGTGCTACTGTGTGCACATTAGAAGGACCACTTGTAACTTAGGGAAATATTTACATTGCTTTCATATGTTTTTGTGTGTACTGCTTGTAGTAAAGATGACAAAAATTCTCATCACATTATCCTGTGATGCAGGAGATTGAGTGTTCTTTCTTCTGCTGTAAGACCTCTTACCAAGAAAAAGCCAGGATTTCCATGAAAGCTAGATGATTGTCTGAAAGCTTAGCTTTTGTATGGTATTTCACAGGCTTGAACTTCTCAACAGTTGTTGATTTAGATGCTTCAGTCATCCTTAGGTTCTTGCATGTGAATCTCCCTTGCAGCAGCTTGCCTCATGAAGTACAGGAGACACAGCAAAGCTCTCATGTTGTCACCCAAATCCAGTTGGTCAAAATGACATATCATGCTGCCCTCTACTGATTAAAACCAAACCGCAGGTGCCACTGGCACTCAAGGGGAGGGAATGATCATGTGAGGACAAGAATACAAGAAAGTGGGATCTTCTGGAACTGTATTAGTAGCTGCCTACTACAACATGATCTGACAAAGGACTTGTATCCAAATAGTAATGAATTCTACCACTCCATAAAAAGATACAGAGCTCAATTAAAACACAGGAAAAGCACTTGAGTAGGCATTTCTCAGAAGGAGACACCTGATACCCAAAAAGCATATGAAAAAGTGCTCTGTATCATTAGTCATCAAGGAAATTCAAATTAAAACCACAAAGAGGTTCTCCTACACACCCACCACGAAGCTAAATTTAAGTACCTGACAATACTGACTATTGTCCACAAAGCAAGGTGATTAGAACTCTCATTACTCCTCGTAGGAGTGTAAATGGACCAACCACAATGGAAAACACTTTGGCAATTTCTAATAAAGTTAAACACACACCTACTCATGACCCAACAGTTCCACTCTAAGGTAGTGCTTAAGAGTAAAGAACACTTGGTTCACACACACTGGTGTTTTTCTTTCTGTTATATCCTTGGGCTCTAGAACTATGCCTGGGATATAACAAGTGCTTAATTTAATTCCTATTTATTCAGAAATGAGTTAAGGATGGCGCTGTTGAGATAGATGGCTCAGTGGTTAAGAGCACTAGCTACTTTTCTGAAGAACCCAAGTTCAATTCCCCACATCCATGAAGGGCAAGTCACAACTGCCTCTAAATACAGCTCCCAGGGGATCTGATGCCTCTGGCTTCTTCATGCACAGTCACCCATGTGAACAAGCTCCCACATAAACTAACATATATATATATTGAAATAAATCTTTAAAAAGAAAATAGCAGAGGTTGTGGTCTTTGTTGGTATGGTTCTGATTGATCTTTTGACTTCTATTTGGGATGGATTCCATATATCTCATTCCTTCTACCAACAAATACTTTCCCATTCTCGAACTTTGAATACATTTATATTGAAACTTTTTACAAAATATTACGAACTTTTGATGTATTGTTAATAGGATCTTAGTTGAGCATCAGATGCAGAACTTATTAAAACTCAGATTCCTGGGTTCTTTCAAGAGAGTTTCTGATTCACTTGAAGATAGACCTCAGAATTTACATTTTTAACAAGTCTTAGGGAGACAATGATGTGTTTGATGTTAAAATACTCTAAACAACCAGTCTAATGTACATTGTGACACTGACAGTCCTCTGGTACTTTATCTTTGTTTTATGATATATTTTTTAATTGTTTGATAATTTCACACATGCATGCAATACAGTTTGATTAAATCCACCACATTCTCTCCTTTTCAATTTCTTCCTTCCGTATTCCTCCCACTATCCACCCCCAACTTTATGTGCTCTTTGTTTTTTTTTTTTTGTTGTTTTGTTTTTTTGTTTTTTGGTTTCTCGAGACAGGGTTTCTCTGTGTAGTTTTGCACCTTTCCTGGAACTCGCTTTGGAGACTAGGCTGGCCTCGAACTCACAGAGAATGCTCTTTGTTTTTAAGCTATTTCAATTTACTTAGTCCTTCCAATATGTGCATGGGTGTAGGGCCATCTACTGGATCATGGGTAACCTTTCAAGGACTGCATCTGTAAAGAAGGTTATTCCTGCCCCCAGAACCCATCAATTACCAATATCTTCTCAGATAGGGGTCAGACTTCCTGAGCCCCCTCTCCGATTCATGCTGGAATTTTGCCTGGCTTGATCTTGTGCAAGTCTTTTGTACGCAGTCCCAGCCACTCCAGATTCATGTGCGCAGTGCCCTGCCACGTTCAGCAAATAACGTTTAACCAGTGATGTCCATTACCTCTGGCACCTTCAGTCTTTCCATCCATTTTTTTTCATGAAGATGCCTGAGCCTCATAGAAAGTGAGTGTGACATAGATTTTTACCCTGTGTGTTTTTCTACTATGTTTTATATTTTACATTTCAGCCTCTGAGTCTCATCTTGGAAGTTTTGTTTTGTTTTTCCACTAATGTGTGTGATCCCAGTGTGTATTCATATTTAGGACTGAAACTCTAGGTGTCCATGTGTATTCAATAGTCTCTCTCTCTCTCTCTCTCTCTCTCTCTCTCTCTCTCTCTCTCTCTCTCTCTTCATCCCCCCACCCCAGTCTGTCTCAGTGTATGTGAGGTGATTTTGCTTGTGTGCCATCTTGGATTAGGTGTTCCAAACACATGTTCTATGAGGTGATTCTTTCTGTTTGTATTAATTTTTTTCATTTATTTTACATACCAATCAGTTTCCCATCCCTCCTGGAACCTGACATCTACCCCTCTCCCATCTACTCCATCTCTGTTCAGAAAGGGGCAGGCCTCCCATGGGAGTCAACAAAGCATGGCACATTAAGCTGAGGCAGGACCAAGCTCCTCCCCCTGCCTCAGGGCTAGTGGGGTGAGGCAAGAGGTGATTCTTATGGAAATCATTTTCAAGCAATTGTCCTACTGATTATTATAGGGTGGAGTTGTAATAGCAGAGAATAGGATGATGCTAAACAAAGGAAGAAGGGGATTCTGGACAAAATCACAGCTCCAGTGGACTCTCAGAAGGAGTCTCTGGGGTTGAAGAAATGAGTCAAACTTTCACTACCCTTTTCACTCCATCATGGGGTAAAAGTCATGTGAGAGGAAGAACTCACATAGAAATGAGTTCTCTCTTTGGGCTGCAGAGCAAAGATGCTCTGGTGGCAAGAAATACTTTACTAAGCAAGTCTCAGATACCAAGCAGCTCTTAAAGGCAAAAGCACACAGAGCTATCAATGGTGCCAAAACAGGACCAGGGGAATCTGTAGGTAAATCTGTAGGGAATCTGTAGGGAATCTGTAGGTAAATCTGTAGGGAATCTGTAGGTAAATCTGTAGGGAATCTGTAGGGAATCTGTAGGTAAATCTGCAGGGGAATCTATAGGTAAATCTGTAGGGAGCCTGTAGGTAAATCTGTAGGTATCTCTGTAGGGGAATCTGTAGGAGGGGAACATTTGAAATGTGGAGAGGATTGGGAGTTTCAAATTCGGAAGTGTTGAGAACTTTTCTTTGGAGACATCTGGAGGCATTTTCTTACCTCTTCTGTGTTTTGCCTTAAAGTATATGTGCAATACATGCATGCTGTGTTGAGGCCAACAGTGGGATTTGGACCCCTTGAAATTGGCATCACAGATGGTTGTGAGTCACTGTGTGAGTGCTGAGAATTGAACCTGGGTCCTCCAGAACAGCAGTCAGTACTCTCTGTTGCTGAGCCATCTCTCCAGCCACTGTACATATTTGCTTAGGGTGATATCAGGATGTTGGGTAGGAACATGAGCATGTAAGCTTCCTAGATCACAACACACACTCTTCTTCAGTTTCCTTGTCTCCTACTGTGTTTAGAGTCCCAGAGTCTGGAGTTGTACCAGGTCAACTTTTCCACAGAGCAGTGGTTCTCAACCTGTGACTCACACCCCATTGGGTGTTGGACAGCCCTTTCACAGGGGTGGTATATCAGATATTTACATTACAATTCAGAACAGTAGCAAAATTACAGCTATGAAAGTAAGTTTATGGTTGGGGGCAGGTCACCACAACATGAGGAACTCTATTCAAGTGTTACAGCATTCAGAAGGTTAAGGATCACTGCCACAGAGTAAGCCTCTTCTCTCCTCTGGGGTATTACATTGTTGGGTGGCTTGTTAGAAATCAGCTAGCCAATAACCCAGGCTATGAGGAGATGAGAAGATGCCCTTCCCTGTTGGAGAGGATATTATTATTAAGGGGATGAGAAAAGAGGCTCATATTAGCAAAATGCCTAGGGGAGATCTTTGACTCACCGGCAGCTCCTAAGGCACATTACTTAAGTGAAACAAATTTAACAAAGGCTGAGTCTACTAAGTTAGGAAATTGTAACCTGTAGCTTCACACGCCCCTGTGACAATGAACCCAGACCTGAACTTGTCTAAACATACCCCCCCCCCCTTTTTTTAAGCCTGGGAATCTATTTCAGGATCACAGCAGCTCAACTTGATTCCAATCATATTCTTGGACTCTATTGTGGTTTATGAAGTAGGAATAAGAAATTTAATAAGCAGTAGGTATATTGAATGGTATAATAAAGGTAAAAATATGACGCATTGATGCATGGAAATTTTATTCTTCAGTTATTCTTTGGAATAGTAGCACTCTGTTTTTGACAGTTTATTTTCTAACTTGATACTAGGGGCTTCCTACATGAATGGAACACTTTTCGCAATATTTGGAAATTATTCTAGCAGATGTTATTATCCATTACAAGAATTGACAGAATTTATTATCTTGTCCAAATAATCTTTAGTACCTGAATTCTAAGAAAAGGTATTTATCAATAAACAACTTAACACTATTGTTGTAACAGTTTGCTATAATTAAGGAGGAACAAAGATTTGAAGTAGTTACCAATAGCACATTTTGAGGGAAGTCCTTATGTATAAAAGGGAAATAGCAGCACCTTCTTCACACTCATGTTATATATGATAGTACCTGTAAAGTGTGCATTAAACTGCATGGTGTTTTGTAAGTGTTTGGGGGTGGCCTCTGCTTCCTTCCCTTCATCTACCCCACACCATACATTTAGCTTTGATAAAATTTGTTGCAAATTTAAAAGAAACCAGTGATGCTAAATGTTGTTTAAAATCCTTTACTATTTTATGTCAATCAAGGTCCAGGAGTGAGAGAGAGGACATACAATAGAAGATAGAAACCAAGACACAATAGAGTTTACTTTCGACAGAATTCATTGCAAAGTCATGGATGAATGTAGGAGATCCACAATGCAAAACCTCACAGCTAATGATAAAAACAGTTAGTAAACAGATGATGGAAGTATTGACAGAATCTAGAAGGAAAAGTCGCTCACACATTTCATGAGGTGTGTTCAGCATCCTAGCTTGCAAAAACACAGCAGCTTAGGATATTCACCAAGAGACAGTCAAGGCTATAAACACTTGGACCTCTAGTTCCATCCAGTCCTCACAGGGGCACATCTTCATTCACTAAGCCTATCCATAAGCTAGAGGGAATTAGGGTCCATGAAGGGTCCATGAAGATGGGAAGTCTCCAAGATAATCATCTGCCCCTAAACTTTGCTAGAATTTTAAGAATGAGCACAGCTATTTTATTCATGGTTATGGTTTTTCAGAGTCAAGAGCTGTGGGACAAATCCAGCAAAGGAGAAAAGCACAGGTATGCAGCTTCCAGATGAGTTCTCCCAGAGCTGTTCCATGAATAGTGTCTGTTTCTGCTGGCAGTGACCAGTGGAAATATTCAGGGAAGATGGCCCACTTCGGAAGCTTATTAAGGATTGGTCATTTGCATACAATGTCGGCCCATAGGATGACATTAGTTTCAAATGCCATAAAAGGAAAAACATGAGACCCAAGGCACCATCATACATAACATCACCACTACAGACATTTGGTATGATCTATAATACTCCCCAAAACAAGGACACTCTGAATAGAGAACACAATGCAGAGATTATAGGTCATGTCTCAGAAATTTGGGTGAAAGGACAAATTATGCCTTGTATTATATTAACTATTTATTGAGCATACCTACATAAGTTTGGGGACTGAGAGCAAGATGGAAATGTGCTACATCTATTCAGAAAGTATTACAATTTCCTCTACACCCTGTGGGGAAGGTGACATAGCAATATTAAACCAAGAGTGTGGCTCTTCTGAGGGTGGCATATAGCTTAACGTTCCCGCACTCATGAAACCAGTCTGTAGTTCAGCATCCACCAGAAGAGACTGGTGAAGGTGAGGAAGAGGATGGAGGGCCACACAAGGGAACTTGGAGCCAATGGAAGCTATTTTATCTGTGTCACTGTGTGTACACAGGCCTCTTAAAAATCATTTTCTCTGGGAGTCTGCAGATACATGAATCAGGAAAACAGAGCAGTCACTCATTTCTCTAACACCCAGTTCATTAGTTACCAACTCATGGTGCCTTGTGTTTATCTATACTGCCTCCTACTGCTTTTTCTTATATTTCTAAACAAACTCTCAATCATGGCTCATTTTAACCTATACATGTATACATTTTAACCCATAAGGCATTTTAAATTGTTTGCTGGGTGTAACCACATACTTTGAGTATTTTTAATATGTTTAAATGTTGCTTAAAAATGTCACCTATGGGGGAACTGAATTCTCTTTTATTTATCTCTCCAGTTACTTACATTTTTATTCCTCATTTAAAACAATATATTAGATGCCATTAGAGTGATATCCTTCGATAAGGTCTATGGTTATTTTCTTAGCATAAGAATCCTGGATGAGAATTTTGGTTCACAGGAGATGCCCATGTATCTTAAAATTGTTTCTTAGACACATAAAGCCCCATAAATTTAAAGAAGATTTTTTTGAGTTAGTTTTTCTATGGCTTCAGTTATTGACTAGTTGCTCACATTTTTCCTCATTGGTCCATGTGAGGATTCTGGTGGGTGAAAAAAATCAGTTCCTAGTCTTAAGGCTTACAAATTTTTAGCCTTATAAATTTCTAGGGTACATAAAATAGGTCAAACAGCAGTAGTGTATGCAAAAGACTTATGTATCTTTTGGAAGAAGTAGGAAAAGACTGTAGGAATTTAGAAAGAATTAAAATTCCCAGTCATTGTTTAGAGTAGACAGTATTTGAAGACAGACTGGAAGCATAAATTCATGAACATCATATCCACTTAGTAAATATATATATCTGAGTTCATAAAATATGTCTTATTTTTATTATCAGAAATTAAGCAAACATAAGCAAACCAAACAACATAAACAAACAAGTGAGGACTATTTACTACTATAATGACATGTGGTTATGGGCTTGACTGACTGGAGCCCTTCAGTAGTTGTCTAGACACTTAAACCATTTGAATTGCATGTGAGTAGTCATGGATGGAAAACAAAGCAAAACAAAAGAAAGGACTGGGAAATAAAGATTCCAGCCATGAGGAATTTGGCACATTATGTCTGGTGCAAAGAGAAACTACATTGGATATAAGGACTGATGTTGAATAGCTCCAGATTCATTCATTCATTCATTCATTGTGTGTGTGTATGTGTGTGTGTGTGTGTGTGTGTGAGTGTGTGTGTGTGATGCATGTCTGTGCATCATGTGAATGCAGTGCCCACAGAGCTTAGAAGAGAGCATCAGATCCCCAGGAATTGGGAGCTGCACTGTGAGTGCTGGGAACCTAACCAAAATTGGATCCTCTGCAAGAACAGCAAGTGTCCTTATCTCCTGAGCCACCACTCTAGCTGATGTTACATCAAATTTTTAACCATCTGCCCTTTAGAGTCATCAGCTATTGAAGGGGTCCATTGTGTAGTAGAATAGAAATGAATTGATTCCTATCTTGGGGTTTCTATTTCTGTGAAAAAACACCCTGACCAAAAACAATTTGGGGAGGAAAGGGTTTGTTTGACTTACACTTCCACATTGTAGTTCATCGTCTAAGAAACCTAGGACAGGAACTTAAGCAGGATTGGAACCTGGAGGTGGGAGGTGATACAGAAACCACAAACAGATGCTGCTTATTAGGTTGCTCTTCCTGGATTGCTCAGACTGCTTTCTTATAGAACCCAGGATCACCAGCATGGGGATAGTACCTCCCACAATAGGCTGGACTGTAGCACAAATCTTAACAGGTCTTATTAATAAAAACAAGCCTGGACCCAGATATTTGGGTGAATGCTGGAAGATCAGAGAAGCAGAACAAGCCACAGCTTCCTCACCTCGCCAGTTCCTCAGCTGATCCTGTTTCCTCAGACTGGAGGCCTCTGAGTCCTCATCCAGAATGAATCTCAGCTGAACTTCTGCTCAAAAGCCTAAACGCTTAATCAGGATCTAGTTTCTCATTCTCATGCCTTAAATACCTTTCTGCTTCCCGCCGTCACTTCCTGGAATTAAGGGCTCTTGTTACCATTCCTAACTGTTTCCAGTGTGGCTTTGAACTCACAGAGATCCAGAGGGATCTCTGCCTCTGGAATGCTAGGATTAAAGGCGTGTGTGCCACCATTTTCTAGCTTCTATATCTAGTGGCTGTTCTGTTCTCTGGCCCCAGATAAGTTTATTATGGTGCACAATATCACATCACTGGGCCTTCCCTATCAATAACTAATTAAGAAAATGCTGTGCAGCTGGATCTTATGGAGGTATTTTCTCAATTAAAATTCCCTCCTTTCAGATAACTTCTTTGTCTTTCAAGTTAACATAAGCCTAGTCCGCATAGTTCCCATTAATTTTATTTTTATAAAAGACAAAAAATAGATTTCAACAATTCTCGCTCATATAAACCCTCCTCTTTCTCGCTAATTAGACTCCCGGCACTCCACCCGGTGCCTAGCCAAGGTTGGATAAAGCACAGGGACAAATAGCCAAATGAATGGAAACACATGAACTATGAACCAAAGGCTGAGGGGCCCCCAACTGGATCAGGCCCTCTGAATAGGTGAGACAGCTGATTGGCTTGATCTGTTTGGGAGGCATCTAGGCAGTGGTACCAGGTCCTGGGCTCATTGCATGAGTTGGCTGTTTGAAACCTGGGACTTATGCAGGGACGCTTGGCTCAATCTGAGAGGAGGGGACTGGACCTGCTTGGACTGAGTCTATCAGGTCGATCTCAGTCCTCAGGGGAGGCCTTGCTCTGGAGGAGGTGGGAATGGGGGGTGGACTGGGGGGAAGGGGAGGGGGGCAGGAAGGGGGAGAACAAGGGAATCTGTGGCTGTTATGTAGAACTGAATAGTATTGTAAAATAAAATAAAATAATAAAAAAATATTTTTAAAAAAGACAAAAAATGGAAAGGAAATTTTAAAAAAGACACTTAAAGCTCTGCAATTTCTATTTCTGGAAGGAAACAACAAAAACAGATATGCTTGTTTTATTTTACAATTGAACTTCAAAATAATATTTTGCACTGTGTGTGTTTGTGCATGCCCATGTATGTTCATGGAAGCTGGATGGAGGAAGTCAAGTGTCCTCCTCTGCTGATTTCTGCCTTACTTTCCTTGAGGCAGGGTCTCTCACTGAACCTGAAACTTGCAGTTATTAGCTTGGTTGTTGGTCAGAGGGCCCTGGGGACATTCTTATCTCTGCCCTCTTCCCCAGCACTGGTGTTCCTGGCTTTATCTACATGTGTGTCAGGTCTCTAAACTCAGGTCTCCATGCTCATGCAGCAAATGCTCTTACCTATTGATCTATCTCCTCAACTAGAGATGATTTTTTAGTATCAATTTTTACAATGAATTTATAGACTTGTGTTGATCTATTAATTTGGTTCTTTTTCAGTCTTGCTTACCTTGGTGGCTATGTTATTTTGAGAGTATGTGATTATGTGTGATGTGTGTTTTTTTAAAGAACTCTTGCAGAGACTAGGAAAAGGACAGTGGATGATTTGTTTGGAATCAATCCACCTGGCAAAAGGAAAAGGGGGAAAATAGATTTGGCCTTCATCAAGAATAGCTACAATTTTGTAGAAGATAAATAAAAAAACACCTGAATTTTGTCTTATTGCGAACGGTATTTAGATATTTAAACATTTCTCTCTTACACTCACATATATTAAAAACAAGACATCTGGTTTATCTACAGAGATGCATAATAATGTAGATTTAGACATAGATGACTTCAGAGTATATCAATTATTAAGAATTTTTAGGCCGGGCGGTGGTGGCTCACGCCTTTAATCCCAGCACCCGGGAGGCAGAGCCAGGCGGATCTCTGTGAGTTCGAGGCCAGCCTGGGCTACCAAGTGAGTTCCAGGAAAGGCGCAAAGCTACACAGAGAAACCCTGTCTCGAAAAACCAAAAAAAAAAAAAAAAAAAAAAAAAAGGATTTTTATATAAGAAATTTTCTATTCATTGTACATACCAACCACAGATCCCCCCTCTTCCCTCTTCCCACCCTTCAGCCTTCTCCCCCAACCCTCCTCTTTTCCTACCTCCTCCGGAGTCAAGGTCTCCCATGGGGCGTCAGCAGAGCCAGGGACACTCAGTTGAGGCAGGTCCAAGCCCCTACCCCCAACACCAAGGCTGTACAAGGTGTCACACCTTAGGCACTGAACTCCAAAAAGTCAGCTCATGCACCAGGGACAGATCCCTATCCTCCTGCCTGGGGGGCCCCCAAACAGTTCAAGCTAAACAACTGTCTCGTGTATCCAAAGGGCCTAGTCCAGTCCCATGGGGGCTCCACAGCTATTGGTCCACAGTACATGGTTTCCAAAAGTTTGGCTGGCCATCTCTGTATGCTTTCCCATCAAGATCTTGATGTCCCTTGCTTATAGAATCCTTCCTCTCTCTCATCAATTGGACTCCTGGAGCTCGTCTTGGTGCCCAGCCTTGGATCTCTGCATCTGCTTCTATCAATCGCTTCTCGGCCTTTTGACTAACATCAATGGTAGTATCTACTCTTATTAAAAATTTTTAACATTTTGTAAATTAAACTGCATTTCTATTAAGCAAAGACATTCTTAAATTAACTTTGATAAACTCATAGTTTCCTTGTTGCATATCTCTTACATATATGCATATTTTTATATATATTAAAATTAAATTTTAAATATTTTTTAATGTATTAAGTAGCTTTTCTCCATTGCCACACTATAACTGAGAGCTATGCAAATCTGGGCCAGTTACATTGTACATCACTGTCTTCACCAGTAAGACTGGTACCTATTGGAGACGCTTGTTTTGAAAACATGAAAGAACTTTATTGTTTGTTCAATTTTAGTTTATACAGAGTTCAGAATAGTTCTGAGAGCATTGGTACCACACAACTACATTAACCAAGGTGTCCTATATAATTCACATCAGCTGCTGGTGATGTAATCTTTCCAATTATCCTGGCTTAACCATTTCAGTTCACAATTACAGTATTTCCATGTTTAGACAGAGAGAGGCTTCCCATAGGCTTAGGAGCAACATCCATGGTCTGTTAAAAGGACGGCTGATGTGGGCTATGGTATATCTGCACATAGTCTTACTCCCATTAGGCAGAGCTATAATGGAGTTGCAGAAACTATGTCAAATTACTCCTGTGTCATAGGCATTTTCTGGCAAAATTGAAAAAAACAAAAACAAACAAACAAACAAAAAAAACCCCCAAGAATACCAGAAGTTGGGTCTAGATTGTATTTGTAGTTACATACTCACCTCTATATAGTTATGTATTTATAACACTCTTCCTAACTTACAGTGGATGCTGAATTGATTTTTAATTATATCTAGCCTCATTTTTTATAAAACTTTTTAAAAATTTATTTTATGTGTGTGAGTGTTCTGATGGAATGTATGTTTGCATGCCACATGTGTGTCTGGTGCCCATGGAGATCAGAAGAGGGCATCAGCTCCATTAGAACTGGAGTTTCAGGTGGTTATGACCTACCATCTGTATTTTATGGCATACAGTATACTAACTGTATGCCATTCAGTCCTGGGAATTGAACCCAGGTCCTCTACAAGGGTTCAAGTGCTTCTAACCACTGAGTCACACCTCCAGCCCCTCTGTTTAATCTCCCCCTTTGTACTTTATGCTGTCCTCTGGAGCAGTGAAGAGAAGCAAGTCCTTGTCCAAGTCTTGTTGGTGACAGTTTGCTTCTCTCCCTGCTTGTCCAGCATCCTTGAAGTCATTGTGGTGAAAGCAAGCATATGGCTTTCCCTGCAGAGTTCAATTTAGTTTGCCCATCCCAGAAATTTGTGCTTTTAACAACGTCAGCTTCAGTGTGTTCCCTGGGCCACACTTTGAGACCTTTTCTTTCTGTCCTCTTCAAACTGGGAAGCTGAAGCACAGTTGACATTCTTTGATGACAGCATTCTTTGATGATGTGATGATACAGGTCTGTGAGGAACTGGCATGAGGGCAGGAGGATTTCTGTGTGCATGAACTGCTCTTGAGACTTAAATATTGTCGAGTTCAAGTTCAGAGCCACCAGTCTCCCCTTCCTCAATTTCGTACAAAGAATCCTGATTTCCTACTTCTAATCAATTGGTCTTAGGGTGTTTCTATGCTGGGCTCTCTATTCACAGGGATTTCAGGGCATTTGTGGGTACTAAAGTCAGTGCTCTGCTTTCCAGAGATCATCTTTACTCTGCATGATCTGTTATTCACCTCCTCTAAACACACCTCTCTTTTGATCCTCATCACCACCCGTGATAGCACAAGCACAGCCACTGTTCATCCAAACCATGGGATGCTTTACTGGAAATCAGAAAAATCAAACTAAGCAGAGAAGTGATTGGGACACTTTCAATGTTTCCAAGCAGCATTGAGATCCACTTTGTGGATCAGTGCAAGGTGAGTTTAATTTGGCCAAAGATGTTGTGCTTAACTATGTCCATAGTTGTGGATGAGCAAAGCCGATCAGAACTGAGAAGTTTTTAGGGATGTTTACAACCCTTTCTTTAGAGTTTTTTCTTTTTTCTTTTCTTTTTTATTTTTGCTCTGTTCTTTCACAACTCTTAATGTCTGCATATCTCACTTTGCCTTTAGATTCATTATCTGTGCATTACCACTCTTTCTGGGTTTACCTCTCCAACTCTCATTTCTCTTCTAATGTCTTATTTAAATATCTGAGTTTACCTCACTCCCCAACACCGTCTTTCTTTCCATAACTCTGCCTCCCTCTAGACTCCCAGAACTCTCTGCTGACTTTGCAACTTCCCTGGTAGGTCTGAAGTAGACTGACGGGCAGGTTTGGGTGGTATTTCCTTCATGGGGCTCCCCAGTCATCGCAGAAGGGGCAGACAGTTTTCTGGCTCCTGTCTGTCGATTCCCGATCAGAAAGCCCCGTTCTGCTGTGAGTGTCTAAAAGCCACCTTTGCTCAAAAAGGATAATAAAAACGTTCAGTCAGACATTGAGGCAGCTTTCCAAACTGCTGGCTGCCAATTCCCTAGTTAAGAGAAGCTTGGCTCCAAGCCATGCATATTAACCCTTTTCACTCTGTGTCTCTGCAGAGGTGTTCCTACCAGGATCCTTGCAATTAAAGGTAAGGAAAGGGCAGGAGTTTGACATAAAAGAGGATTCTCCAGGCAGCATTCAGATACTGATGTTGCAGTTTTTCTTTTACATTGGAACAACTTGTGCTTCACTAAGTAAGGTGCTGTGAAGGAAGGGCAGTCAATATATTTGAAAGAAAAACATTTGAGGCTGAGATTCATCTCTCCCTGGCTTTTTAATAGCCATGAAAGGACTGATATTTTTGGTGTTTGTGTGTGTGTGTGTGTGTGTGTGTGTGTGTGTAAGAGAGAGAGGAAGGGGTTGGTTTTCTTTTTAAAAATATATATGAGGCACTTGGCTTTCTTGCAAAGCTGGCCCTAAGCTGTACTTCCCTAAGAGACCACTGAGTCTTGACAAATGTGCAAAAGGAGATAGAAAGGCAAGCAATAAAGGACTCCTTTCTTGTGGCAGTTACCTACATCCAAGTGGCATCACTGGCCATTATCTTCTGTCTACTTCACTTTCTGGCTCTACTGAGGGAGGCTCATGGCAAAAACACTAATTTCTTGCCTTTGTTTCATGCAAAATCTTTAACACGATACAGCCACAGGACTAAGGTTTAATGAGAGAGAATATGAGACAGAAAAAGAGACTTTAAGAGCCAGTCATGGCAACACTTTATTTGCTTTGGCACCCATTTAATGGCCTGTGTTTGAATCTCAGCTCTGTAAGAACCTAGTTTTGTTATTGAATTTTCATGTCCTCCCCAGAGAAGATCATTGTGGAAATGGCTTCCTTTGGTAGTGAACAGAAAAGATGCAAATTAATTCTGATAAATATTCATCATCATTAAGTACTACCTATAATTACTATCATTCTTTTAAAGCATCATTACTCCGATGAAAGATTTTCAGATTCTTCAGGACCATTTTGCACAGAATACAGTTACAGTTTCATTCCAAGACCATAGAAATCAGTCCTTTTGATAGGCAGGCAACCATCTTTCATCTTGCAAGAACCATCTTTAAACCCAGTTAATCAGCCACCATCCCTAAGGTATTGGATTGAATGTACTGTGTACCCATATCCAAAGGGAAATTATCAGACTTCAAAATGTTTTCTGTGTTTAGTACATCAGCATTCAGTCTAATTATGGAGGGAGCTTTCGGTCAAGATTCTGGTGCAATCTTATTCTCTTCTTTAAGTTGCTTTTTTTTCCAGGTATTTTGTTATAGCCATACATTCTCAGAGCAAATATTAAAAGAAAAGCAGGCAAAAACTACTTAGCCTCTGATCTTATACTGGAAGTCACATAGCATATACGGCTTCTGCTCCATTCTCTTTTTGGTATGTAAATCATGGAAGTTAGCACAGGTTCAAGAGGACAGAGGACTTTCTCCACCTCTTTGTTAGATATTATCAAGATGTATTGTGGAATATGTGGTGTGATGATAGAATTTGTGACCATGTCTCAGAATTTATGGGGCAAAAGTGATTGAGATGTCTGCCCTTAATAGCCCCATAAAGGTACCATAACTGACCCAAATTGCCAAACTAACCCTTGGAGTTCTCTTCCACTACAGCACCCCCATGTGTTTATGTGTTTTGTGTGTGTGCACTCAATTGTAAGAAGACATAGGCATTAACAATTTAAACTTCAGATAGAGTGCTTGTAAAAGAAGCTTTTCTATATTGAGGGAGGGAAAAATTCCAGTTGTCCTAGTCAAACTATTAATATTCTGATTTTATGTAAGGTGCAGTCAGAACAAATGATAGCTGACATATTGGCCAGAAACCTCAAGTCTTAGCCTATGAATAGCTCACCATGTACACAATCAGCTAAAACATCAACTAGGCCATGAAAATACATGCAAATGAACAGGCAAAATTCAACACCAAATCCATTGCAGTCATTAGGTTAATAGCATTCGCTTTTGCACTACCATTGACTCAATTTATTTTTTATCCCAGATATTTATCTTAGTGGAGAGCCGTAACCTCTTGGCTTAAATGGCCAGGTGGTGTTTCCCGTCCAGCGTGTTGCTGCTGGTGTGTACCAGCACGTTCTGATCCAGCTTTTGGAGCTGGAACAATCTAAACTTGTATGGAGAAAGCCTTCATGGGTTTTTGTTGGCATAAAAGAAGTCTAGTTACACACATCCAAAAACACAAGAGGAATGGAAGGGTTTTCCCCATTGACTTGGGAAAGTCAGTGGTTTCGACCTGCAGTGCTTGAATGAAAAGATCCAGGATAATTATGGGATTGTATGTTTAAACAGTCATTTCTTTACAGAACACTCACAGCACAGTTATGACTCTAATTTTCATTTGGATCTGTGCTTTCCATGGACTTACTATGCTGAGAATTTTCAATCCAGTGTAGTACATACACACGAATCAGGAGTAGCTTTATGAGTTCTGTGCCTGCATTCTGACCCACAATGACAAGATTGCTATTGACATATTCTTAATTGATTATATATCTGCTTTATCTCTGGTTGTAGAACACACTTCTTTGTTTAAATCAATTTGGTTATCATGCTTCCTCTGAAGGTGACACGGGTCCAACCGCCTGCTTCTCAGTTTGTTTGATAACTTGATCAGTTTAAAAATGGATAGTTATTCAGTATTTTGCAGAGCAAATATAAGTACAGCATGAATAATGAATAATTAGTTTTTGTTACTATCATGGGTGTTATGAAAGCAGATGTAGTTGGCCACCCTTTAAAGTGTTGTATATGACATCATGTTTTAGCAAATAGATCGATGTCATGGATATAACTACATGCTGGATCTAAGATGCTATTATATTATGATACATTTGTTATAGGGTTTTAAAGAGGAGGAAGAAGTTAAGACTATCTCTAATCGTGCTTAGCCCACAGAAAAGAAACTTTAACTGTAGCTCCAAATTAGATGTCCTATTAATGGCTCTTATTCATGAAGAAACCCCCTTCTGCAAATGGTTGGGTTATTGAACCAAACGTTATGGAGAGAAAAACAAAGCAGAAAAATAAGACAAAAATTCAGTCCATTTCATTGTCCTCCCCTCTTTTCTGTTCCTCTTCTTCCCTCTGTTCCTTCTCTCTCTCCTCTTCCTCCGGGCCCTCCTCCTCTGTCTCTCTCCTCTCTCTTCTCTCCTCTTTCACCTCCTCTTCCCTCCCCTCTATTCTTTCTAATCCTAGCTCCTGCCAGCACTCTCCTTTTGGATCCCTCCCCTCCCCTACTTTCTTCCTCCTCCTCTGCTCTTCTCTTCTTTCCCATCTTCCTTTCTTCCTTTCCATTCCATTTATCTTTCCTAGCTCCTCCTCCTTTCCCCTCTCCTCTTCTTTTCCCCACCCTTCACCTTTCCTCCTCCTCCCTCTCCTGCCTCCCTCCTGTAACTCCTGTTCTTCACTCAGTTTTACCATTTTCTGACCTCCATCCCCCCCCCCCGTTTGACTTTTCTCTGTCTTTTCTTTCCATTCTCCTCCTCCTTCCCCCATAGCCCTCCCCTCCTCTCCTTTTTACTATTTCCCTCCCTTCCCTCCCTTCCTTCCTCTCCCCTACTTTTCCTTTCTCTGCCTCTGCTCCTTTCCATTCTCCCCTCTGTTCGCCTCCACTCCCTCTTGTCCTCCCCCTTCTTTTTCTGTCTTCATTTCTCTCCCTCCCATGTTATTCTATTTTCATTGATCAATGTTTAAGGAAATGAGGATAAAACATATGTGTTACAGGAGAGGAAATGAGACCAGAGTTCAGATCCCTGGAACTCATACAGCCAGTGCAGCAGTCAACATCTGTAATGCCAGTCACTCACAGTGAGAGGAGAAGAGAAGCAGAGACAGGTGAATCCCACAATAAATAACTCTGTCTCAGTTAATGAGGGAGGTGAGGAATGATATCAGAGGGTTTCTTCTGATTTCCACATATGCACTGTGGTATTTGCATACCTGCACTCACACACACAAACATACACACATAATACAAAAGTACTATGCACATATTATACACATACCTATGAGATGAAATTATTTATATTTTAAAATATAGGATAAAATCACTTGGTAGGGAGGGTGGTCTGTAAAACTGAAACTTTAATAGTAGTATTGCTGGGATTTAATTGCTTATACCTAAACAGCTCACAAAACAAGAGGAGTAAAAAAACCCAAGCTTCCAACAGTTCCATGGATATCAAGGTTAACGAAGTTCATTTTGAAGAACTCCCTGCTAGTAGTGAGGAAGTTACGTGATGGTAGGTGAAGATCTGAAACCTATTGATGCTAGGAAGCTTATCAATTAGTAAAATAGAGAGCAGGGATGAGGGAGGGGATTCAGAGGAGTTGGGGGAGGGTTGGGATGCTCATGAAACACAAGAGTTAAAATGTTTCAAGTCTGCCAACACTGAAAGTTGCAAGATTCTCAAGGGCCCCTCTCCAGCTTTGAAGGAGCCAGTAACTGCTGGAGGAAGGGACTTTGATCTCTTGTAGGTTCCCTTTCTTGGTTGAGTGTGTGTGTGTGTGTGTGTGTGTGTGTGTGTGTGTGTGTGTGTGTGTGTGTGTGTGTGTTGAGTCTCCTCTCTTATTACTCACTACCTATCTCATTATCCTCCTTCCATGTCCTTTTGACCCTTTTTTTTTTTGCCCCATCAAGTCCCTATATTAAGTGTTTCTCAGCCATTTGAGATTCTTCTGTTCAAAATTCCCTTTCTCATCCCTGCTCTCTGGAAATGGTTCTGTTTGGAAGGAAATGTAGTCCAAGTAGATCAAAGACTTCAACATAAATCTAGTTACACTGAACTTGATAGAAGAGACTGGGAAGTAGCCTTGAAGGCATTGGCACAGGAGATAACTTTCTGTTGCACACCCGTAGCAGACACTAAGATCAACAATTAATAAATGAACCTTATGAAACTGAAAAGCTTCTGCAAGGCAAAGGACACCATCAATATGACAAAATGGCAGCCTACATAATGGGAAAAGATCTTCACCAACCCCACATTGGACAGAGGGCTGAGCTCCAAAATATATAAAGAACTCAAGAAACTAGGCATCAACAAACCAAATAATCCAATTCTAAAAATGAGGTACAGACCTAAACAGGGAACTTTGAACAGAAGAATCTCAAATGGCTGAGAAACACTTAAAGAGATGTTCATCATCCTTAGCCATCAGGGAAATGTAAATCAAAACAACTCCAAGATTCTACCTTTTACCTGTCAGAATGGCTAAGATCAAAAACAGAAATGATAGCTTATGTTGGAGAGGATGTGGAGTGATGGGAACACTCCTCCATTGCTAGTGGGAGTGCAAAATTGTATATCCACTTTGGAAAGCGATATGGCAGTTTCTCAGAAAATTGAAAAGCAATCTACTTCAAGACTCAGCTCTAACACTCTTGGGCATATCCCCAAAGGATACTCAATCATGTCACAAGGACACTTGCTTAACCACGTTCATAGCAGCTTTATTTGTTATAACCTGAACCGGGAAACAACCAAAGAATGGATAAAGAAAATGTGGTACATTTATACAATGGAATATTACTCAGCTGTTAAAAATAATGACTTTGAAAATTTGAAGAAAAATGGATAGAACTAAAGAAAAAAATATCTTGAATGAGATAACTCAAAACCAGAAAGATAAACATGGCATGTACTTGCTCATAAGTGGATATTAGCTATAAAGTAAAGGATAACCATGCTACAATCCACAGATCCAGATAGGCTAGGTAGCAAGGCAGGCCCAAGGCAGGGGTGGGGGGTGGGGGGCGGTGGGGAGGTGGGGAGGTGGGGGGGTGGGGGGTGGGGGTGGGGGGTGGGGGGTGGGGGGTGGGGGCATGAGTCTCCCTGGAAGGGGAAACAGAAGAGATCTTATGGGTAGACTGGGGGTGGGTTGGGATGGGAACTTGAGGGATTGAGTTGGGTGGTGGATGGAGGGAGAGAGTACTGAAAGAGATGGCTGGAAAGGGGGGCAAATCAGAGTCACATAGAGAGCTGATGAAAAGTAAACTCCCAGTAATCTACAAGCTGAGACTCCTAGCAATACTGAATATGGAGCTTGAACTGGTCATCTCCTCTGATCAAACTGATGACTACTCCAATTGTCATCAGAGAGCCTTCATCCAGGAACTGATGAGAACAGATACAGAGAGGGAGGAAGAATTGTGTTGTCAGGTTTTTAAGTACATTGAATTACATGTTGGATTCACTGCCAAAATACTTGAAAGAACAAATAGAGATAGATCTGCTGACTCTAATTTAGCCATAATTAGAAAATGGCTACTCACTAAGACATTTATTTATTATTTATTTATTTTCCATTCATTTCATGTTTATTTATTCATTTTTACAAAGTAAGTCTCTCTTTTTTTTAGGGTTTTACATTCCAGCTTGATTAATAGATGATTCGTCTCACCTTTTAAAACTAACACCAAGTTGTTCTCTCATACAATACATGCCAACTACAATTTTCCTTCCCTCCACTTCTCCTATCTCCTACCCACCTCCCCTCTCCACCAGGTGCACCCCCCCTCCAGGTTCCTCTTCAGTCTTCAGAAAAGAGCAGGTCTCCAAGAGACTATAGTTAAACAGGACAAAACAAAATACAATAATACAAGGAGAAAGCCCTCATACCCAGGCTGGAAAAGACAACCCTGTAGGAGGAAAAGAGTCCCAGGACCAGGCAAAAGAGTCAGAGATACCACTGCTTCTACTGTTAGGAGTCCCAGAAAAACATCAAACTAACAGCTGTAGCATATACACAGACAACCTGGTGCAGGCCCAGTCAGGTCCCAGGCTTGTCTCTTCAGTATCTGTGAGCCCATGTGAGCCTTGCTTAGTTAACTCGGTGGGCCATATTCTCCTGGTGTCCTTCATCCCCTCTGATTCCTACACTCTTCCCTTCCCACCTTCTGAGGGGTTCCTTGATGTCTGAGGAGAGCGACCCAATGGAGACCTCCAACTAAGAATCTCTTCACATACTGGGCAATGGTAGTGAACGCCTTTAATCCCAGCACTTGGGAGGCAGAAGCAGGTGGATGCCTGTGAGTTCAAGGCCAGCCTGGGCTACAGAGTGAGTTCCAGGACAGGTTTCAAAGCTACACAAAGAAGCGCAGTATAAAAAGAATTTCTTCACATAATGTCCGGCTATGGGTTTCTGCACCCACTCCCAGTGCTTCTGGAGGAAGCCTTTCTTTGTTTCTTTCTTTCATCTAAGTACATATTATTATTTTTTCTTTTTTTAATTAAGAAAAAATTCATTTTACATATCCCTCTTTCCTCCTCCTACCCCTGCAACTTCCCCCTCCCAATCCACACCCCCCTTCCCTCCTACAAGACGATTAGGCCTCCCGTGGGGAGGTAGATTTAGTAGAGGCAGGTCCAAGCCCTTCCCGCTGCCTCAAGGCTGTGTGCAATGTCTCATCATAGAAGTGGGCTCCCAAAGGCCTGCTCATGCACCAGGGATGGTTCTGATCCTACTGCCAGGAGTCCCCTTAAGCAGATCATGCTACACAACTGTCTTGCTATGCAGAGGGCCTAGTCCAGTCCTGTGGAGGCTCCACAGGTGTTGGTCTAAATTTCATGAGTTCCCACTAGTTTGGTTCAGTTGTCTTTGTAGATTTCCCCATCATGATCTTAATGCCTCTTGCTCATAGAATCCCTCTTCTCTCTTCAACTGGACTCCTGTAGCTCTGCCTGGTATTTGGCTGTGGATCTTTGCATCTGCTTCTGTTATTTACTAGAGAAAGGCTCTATGATAACAGTTAGGGTATTCACTGATCTGATTACTGGGGTAAGCCAGTTCAGGTGTTTTCAATCCTTTTCACTATTGCTAGTTATCTAAGCTGGGTTCATCCTTGTGGATTCCTGGAAACTTCCCTAACACCTGGTTTCTCCCTATCCCCATGATGTCTCCCTCTATCATGGTATCCCTTTCATTGCTCTCCCACTCCATCTCTGTTCCAGTTAGACCATCAAGTTCCCTTATGTTCTCATCCCTTATCCCCTACCCTCCATTGCCCACCCCTCACCCCCAGTTTACTCATGGTGAAAGCCTTTTTTATGATGACTGGCACTGATCTATGAATATAGCAGAATACCATTAGAAATTCTCTCTCTCTCTCTCTCTCTCTCTCTCTCTCTCCCTCCCTCCCTCCCTCCCTCCCTCCCTCCCTCTTTCTTTCTTTCTTTCTTTCTTTCTTTCTTTCTTTCTTTCTTTCTTTCTTTCTTTCTTTCTTTCTCTTCCCTTCCTTTCCCTTCCCTTTCTTTTTTCTTTCTTTCTTTTTTTTTGCCAGTCATGTTTGGTTCTACCCTAGATCTCTGGGATATCCAATCTCTGGTTCTTGGCCCTCTGGGGGTATAGTGTCAGGGGGCCCATTGCTGAAGATAACTTCCACATAACTCATTGAATGTAGAGAGATCCTTCTGGTGTGGACTTGGAGCCTTCACCCCTACATTTTGTCTCTTTAACCTGGGAATGTACTCTGCAGCTTATGGAAAGAGAAGCCTGGACACCAACGCAGCCACAAAACCCTTCACCTACAATCTGTCCTGCCTGCAAGATGTGCTGGGGCAATGGTGGCTCAGAGCTCGTGGAAGTGGCCAACCAATGTTTGGTTTAACTTGAGGCCCACATGTCAGTTCTTTCAGAGCTCTTGCGAAGTTGCTTTACCAGTATGAACTGCACAGTTGAGATAAAACAGGATCATGGAGAGTTAATGAGGATTCCTGATACTGAATTCAGGTATAAATGTCTAGTCTATTCAGGTCTTTTCAGACTGCACATTTAAGTTATTTATTTTTTCTCTGATAAATTATTTTACTAACAAGGACATTTATTTTGTATAGTTCCAAATCAGTACCAGATCCACACCCATGTAATTAGAGCAACTCAGGGTAAATGGTGAGAAAACGTGAGTGTGAACTCACATGGCAAGATGCTAAATCAGGCAAAGTTAATGGTAGTCAGCTTTAATCAACTAGACTTCCAAGACCTTTTCTGTAAATTAAAAGTTCCAAGTGTGACAGCTTGCAGTTGGGAACTGAAAGCTCTTAAGGTCCAAGCATTTGGAGAGAAGCTCTACTTTCACTTGCATTGAAAAAAAAATTTTAATTAGGAAAAAATCAAATTTCTGAAATTATTCTATAGTTTGTTATACTTTTTACTAACCAGATAAATATTTTGCTGTTGCTGTTGTTTTCATCTAGTTACCTAACATAATTTCTTGAGTCAGTGTGCAGCCATTTATTATTTCTAAGACCTTGAGTCTCTCTTCCCCCCACACTAAGTTTGTATTTAATCAATTTGTGTCTTTGTGGGAATGTCATGGTTTTAGCAGCATTAGAATAAGTGTGTGTGTGTGCACTTGCATGTTTGTGTATTTGTGTGTGTGCCTTTGCACGTGTGCATTAGTGTGTGAGTGTGTGTGACAACTGTCCGCCTCTCACCAGTTGAGACGTCACTTCTGTAGGGTGGATGCAGGGCACGCCGATCTTGGCAGACTTTCCTCTAAAGAAAACACAGCGGGATTCAAGGAGTGCCTGCCTCTCACAAGGCCCCGATTGTGCGAGAATGCCAGAAAAGAAACAAATGCAGTTTAATTGCGTCGGATGCTTGGTGACTAGTTTGCAAAGCTTTTATTTGTTTTTAGAAGCGCTGCAGTGGCACTAAATTTTGTGTGTGTTCAGGGAGATGCAGACGAAAGTTACAGTAGGACTTAGAAGCTGGCATAATTACCGGGGCCCCTGTCAAACTCATAAACCAATAGAAGGTTTAAATAAAACCAGGGAAGGCCAAGGGGCCAAGACACTCCAAGAATGAGACTAGATCTGGAGTCTTCAGACATTTTCTCTACAGCTGTATTTGAGAGATGAATGGTCCCAGAGATAGATTACATATTTCAAGCTTCAAAGGGTATTTTTTTTGCCTCTATTGAAGAGGGTCCTTGGGTTTTGATATCAATGAATTCTTTTTGTGCCTTATTTCAATCCACAGTGGTCTCTAGGACATCTCCTTCATATGGAGAGAAGAGAACATGTGAGAATCATACTGTGAAAAAGCAGTCCCTCTAGAACTCTGTTCCTAGGGTTGGGGAGATGGGTCAGTGGATAAGAAAATTTACTATACAAGCATGAGAATTTGAGGTCAAATGTTCAACACCCAGGTAAAAAGCAAGGCATGGCCATGTGTGCCTGTAACCCCAGAACAGCAGAACTGTGACCTTGCTGGCCACCAGCCTAGCTCCAAGTCAGTGAGAGACCCTGCCTCAAAGGGAGTAGGCAGAGAGTAATTGTGCAGAACATTCAACATCTCTCACCTCTGGACGTGTGTACATTTAAGACCTGTATTGTGTCTGTGAACTTCCTTAAGAGGCATGGTCTGTTTGTTTAATATTTTAGTCTTCTTTTATATGCATTACCATGCCTATTATTTTGTCAGCTAGTAAGAAATACCTCATTCAGGAGGTCATGTGTTTGTGGCTCCACAGTGGAACCTTATGGTAGAGATGACAAATAGCAAAGCATTTCCCATTTTCTTAGTAAGCACTGCCATGTTGACTACAAGGTTTATGTGTTTCCAGACAATACCTCCCAGGGTTTTCCACTCTGTTCTTACCATGGCTTACCTGTGGTGATTCAGTCTCAAAGAATCAATGGCTTTCAACACTCAGCAGGGAATATATCACAAAGAAAAACATTAGGATCTATGATTAAAAATATCAAACAAACAAACAAACCAAAAACTGGCCAAGAACTGAAATGGGCAGTATTGGAAACATCAAGGGAGAAATATTTAAAATTGATAGGATGCAAAGGTGGTTTGTTGCTGGATTGGCTACTGTGGCTTGGGAATGTCCAATGAGATTGGAGCTACCAAAGACAAAATTTGTCTCAGCATGTGAAGAACAGAATTCATACTACCTATATTTACTTAGCTGGAAGGCTTGGTTTAACAGCAGTTTCCCTTGACAGTAACCAGAACTGTATTCCTGAACTTCATGATGAGATGCTCTTAGGTGACAATTGGCACAAACTTTGCAGGTACGATTGGAGATAGCTGATGCAACCAATACCATCTGGGCACAGCCAAGTCCCAAAGAACTTGATGATGCATTGGTGGTTGCTCTGACAATATGAGGAATGGATTTTTATCAGAGCTGTGTGGCACATTACTGGCATTGTAGGAATCTTCTATGCTGTAGCGATGTGAACATCCACTGAGAAGTTTCTGAACATGAGTACCACTTTGGAATCCGGGTCTTGTGTTATGTTGCCATTGATAATCTATGTTCCTTCCACCTTCCAGTGTGGCTTGTCACACTCCATGCTCTCTGTCAATCAATGAATGGTTTAGTTATTTCAATACACTCCTTCTGTGTGATACTTAGAAAGTCATTAAATGTCCAGGAATAGCACTGATGAGCACAGTTTGAAATCATGATCCCATTGCCTGGATTTTAGGAATATATGAGGATACATTAAATGTATTTGTTCAAGCTGATGTTTAAGTGACTGTTTCGGGTCTCTTTGTTTTATATGGTACCTAGTTTTAATTGGTTGAGATAATCATTACAGTTTATACAAGCAATTTTCCTTGAGGGTTTAAAGCTAACATGTCACTATATTTAAAATTTCCCTGGGCTAGTGAGATGGTTTGGCAGGTAAAGATGCTTGCCACCAAGCCTGATCACTTGAGTTTGGTCCCCAGATTCTACAAAATGAAAAGAGAGAAATGATTTCCTCCCAATGCCTGCTGATTTTCATGTGTGTACTGTGGTGCACACTCTCCCCCCCCTAGTATGTTCACATACATATGGACATAGATACATGCAAAATAAATACAATATAGTAATTTAAATAGTGTATTGAGTATGCACTTCCTTTGTTTTCCTTAAGATTTTCTCTTCTGCAAGCAACATTACTAGCATTCTTGTGACATTTATAAATTTTTTTATAAAATCAGTTATTTTTTGGAAGTCTCTAGTGAATGGAAGTCTGCACAATTACTTAGATGGTTGCTATTGTTGAGAAATAATTATTTTAGCAATAAAGACACAACTATTTCAAGCATTTAAAGTAAGAGGGTGCTTATTTGGAAATTATACAACCTCTGGCCAGGTTAAAAACAAGAAGTAGCAGATTCAATGAAGAAATAAAAAAAAATGTGGGTCTAGGGTGATAGCTCAGTTAGTAAGACACTTGCTATATTGGCTTGAAGACCTGAGTTTAATCTCCAACACCAATGTAAAAGAGCCAGGCATGGTGGCATACCTGTAACCACTGTGCTGGAAAGGCAGGGATGGGCAGATCCCTGTTGCTTGATGGCCACCCAGTCTAGCCTAACCAAAAAGCCTCAGATTCTAGTGGGAGACCCTGTCTCCAAAACCAAAGAAGTCAATATCTCTTAAGTAACAATACCTGAGATTGACTTCTGGTTTCTATTTGTGCTTGTGCACATACACAAACACACACACACACGCACACAGACATGCCTGTACACATAAGTACACATAATTTTTTTATAACTTAAAAAGTGTTGATATTATAATTACATAATTTTTCTACTTCCCTCTCCTTCTTCCAACACCTTCTGTGTATTCCTCTTGCTCACTCTAAAATTCACACATTATTTTACTATAATTGCTGTTACATATATGTGCATTCATGCATTTATATATACATATATATTTAATGTATATATAAATACAACTTGCTCTGTCCATATAATGTTATCTGTATATGTCTGTTTTGAAAGACAAATGGGGCATATTCTCTGTCATCTGAGACTTCTACATTCAAATATTCAGATGTAAGTATATAACCTGGAGTAACTGCAGAAACCTAGTAACTCAAAAGGGACAATTTTTGGGCAGGCAGATACAGCAGAGTGAAGAATAGCAGGATGCAAGTGGTCTGAAGTGGAGTGTGTGGGGTTAATTGGGGATGGGGAGGGAGAGTAATACAGAAGAAGAAGAAGGGTAAAATAACAGCAAGGATACATGAAAATATCACACACACACACACACACACACACACACACACACACACACACACAATTTAAATGAGAAAATTCCATCTGGGCTGACAATGCTTCACCAAGAGCCATAGACTAACAAAAACCCCAATGCCAGATTTGGGAAGCCCTCTTTTGAGTTGTTATACAAGTCATCTACAAGACTACCTAGGCATTAGGCTACTGATAATTGCCCTTGGTTGCCTCCCAGATGTGGAAGGAGGATTAAATCCATATTGCTTTTGATACCTCATAGCTCTGACACAGGACCCTGAAATCTGATGTGGGTCTGACTTGAAATCCTCCTCCCTACGAACACAATTAAAAATATGTTATGACTCTCAGGATACTATACGAGAAGATCTTAAGAATCACTAATTGAGAGCATGATTAGAATAATATTCTTGAAGGCTTTTCCTCAGCAGCCATTCTGGACTAGAAATAGGAGAAACATACTGTCATGCCTAGTCATCCTTTGGTTTTGCCATTACAAGAAGTGAACGATTTAATTAATAAATAGCATGGGGTAATTTATAATTTTGAAAGGTAGAACCCAGGGAAAGTATCTCTGAAAGCTGAAGGGCAATGAGAAATAATAGAGAAATTTCCATCATTGTCTGGTTAATGAGTGAACAGCTAAAGATAACCAATTGTAAAATACTATCTATCACCATCACCTACTATAGAATTATATTAAAGCTCTTGAAGAGATGCTTCAACTCTATGTTATATGAAGCAGATCAGATGTTCTCCTTTTCAAGAAGGGTGGACAAGGTAGGGTAAGACAGCTGGTCCAGTTAGCAAATGTGGAGCCTACTACACACAATCTGGGTTGTTACCAACATTGCAAGTGAAAGAATCCAGGATGAAAACCATACATACAAAAGAAGTTTTCCCCTCTGAGTTGCTTGCAACACCATAGATCATGAAAGCAAAAGAATTAAAATTGCAATTTGCTTTTTCCCAGTGATTGGGAAGCTTGGCAGCATTTTCAGCTCTTCAAGTATCTTGAGCTATTTCTCAAATATTTGGTGTTCAATAAAATCCAACATACGTTTTGCTCTGAGCACTTTTTCTCTTAATTTTGAAACTCTTGTGTGATCTACAGGAAATGTAATCCACATGCCTCTGATTCATTCATTCATTTACATTAACTCATCAAAATATTTTTCTAGGAGCCATTTGGTGAAGAAGAAGCATTTTGAGATTTTTTTTAAAGCCTCTTTCTCCTTTAAAACAGAAGACCATGCTTCTCCAGGGTGGAAGAGGTCCCCACTACAAAATATTTGGGCTTGATCCCAAATTTCCAACAAAAGAATTTAAGACAGATCTGCAGTGAATGCTGTCTGTGCTTCTATTCTGCTCTCCATGTGTTGACAAGATGAAAATGGGACTCCAGTGACCTGACCACAAGATAAAGCAGAAGGATTAAACAAGCCAGGTGACAAGTTTGTGATATGTCTCTCTCTCTCTCTCTCTCTCTCTCTCTCTCTCTCTCTCTCTCTCTCTCTCTCTCTCTCTCTCTCTTTCACACACACACACACACACACACACACACACACACACACACACACACACACACAAAGACGGAGTGCCTTACCTAGTCCCCCTTTCAGGTTCACCACAAAATGAAGAGCTGAGGAGAACCATTTGCTTCAATGGGAATCACTGTCAAGGTGGTCAACCTCTGAGACTTCAATTTGCTCCACAAGCAACAATTGGTCTTTTGTGTTTCTCATTGCTACCTGAAATAACACAATGGAATTGATCTTTGCCACATGTTAGTTGCATGCTCCAGTTTCACCACTGCCTCTCTTAGACACCATGCTCAGCAATCAGGAGTTCTCTAGCCTCATCTTTTAATCTTATCCTGATTCCAGCCTAGATGATCTCTGACTCAGTGTCCCTGGGTGTGTAATGTGATGGAGACCTCAAGCAGATTATCAATACTTCATACTCTACATTCATCACATGTGGAACATAGCCACATTTGCTGCAGTGTCCAATGTCTTCAATTGTGTTGTCTGCCCTTGGTCAAGAATCCGTTGAGGACACAAGCAGGACTCCTTCTTGTTCTATGCTCACATCTCCTAGACTTCAATTTCCTATCTGTTAAATTGTTGACAATCTAGAAATGACTTGGTTTTATCTTGTCTTGCATTGGGGTTTTACATCTCTCTACTTGGGACATCCTAGCTATCCCTGTAATACAAACAAATAAAAAACAGGGCACAAAAGTCTGGAGGAAGATGTGTTAGAGAGGCTCAGGGAGAAGGGGACATGGGAGTGGCTATAATCACAATACATTTTATACATGCTTGAAATTTTCAAAGAACAACTAGTCTCTACTAGGTAGCCCTGCCATGACACTTTAATAATATCTGCAAGTGTCCCAGCATGGAAGTAAAATTGTCCCCAGTCAAGAATCATTGATGCCACATTCACAGCACTTCTATGGACGTTAGCGAGATTGCTTGACATGCATATGTGGAGTAGTGTATACATTAAGATTCTTGAAGGCAGGAAAAATATTATGCTTACCTTTGTATTCCGTATAGGGCATTTCTCAGAGATTTTTTAAAAAATCTCAATTTTGTTTTGTAGTGTTTGCTGTATTAAGTCCTGGAAAGGAAAAATAAATCCTGAATGCTTTTTTCTCCTTATACCTCCAAGTTATAAATACACAGTAATTGCTTTGGACTGAAAACACTGAGGATGAGCCCTAACTCTACAAAACCTTCCTCCATAATCCAGCTTTACAGTAATTTCTTTGGAAAGAGGACTCAGTTATCCTGTAATCACAACTACCTGGCCTTATTTCCACTAACCTTTGTTACAGTGAGAAAAAAGCATCAAACATATGACTATTGGAAAGTGAAAATCTAAGTGATTTAGAAATATATATAGCACTATGGAATGAAGGGCTAATATGATCCATGATACTATAGGTCCTACAAATTCAACAAAATAAAATGTAAAATTTTAATCTCTCTTTCATCTATCTATCTATCTATCTATCTATCTATCTATCTATCTATCTATCTTCATTATCATCTATCTCTCTATACAATCTTCATGCACATACTAATATTTGTGGTGAAAACACTTAAGAGCACTCTTGATAATTTTTCAACTACATAATGCATTATTATAAGCTTGAGCCATACATGCAAATACTGATACCCAAACGCACCACTTAGAACTTTTGTTGGTAAACCTGTCTATTAATAAAATGAACTGATGCTTACTCATTACTACAGCATCTTCTCAGGGCCGGAATGTAAAGAAAGCTGTGAGACAGCTGAAAGACTGATCACATGCAGGCAGGAACAAGGGAAAGAATTCCCTATGGTCAAAGATGGAACGAACTGGTCAACAAAGTCAATAATATGGTATTAGATTATAACTCATGGTGTGAACTAAACATTCCTAATTCTATATTGATTAAAAATAAATGATGGGATACATAAATGAATAATGAGAGAATAGACAGTTCTGTTTTGTTGAAGAATTCCAAATACAATCTGCAGATAGTTAACCATGATGAAAGTGTAACATAGCCCTCATTTTTTAAAATGGGATTTAATGGGAGCTGAGGACAAAGACTTTGGTACAATTTCTTCTAAAGAGAATAGGATAGAGAAAGTATACAAAGGTATCTTTATAATGAAGAAGTTTGGAGAATTGGACATCAGGTAAATGATCACAATTAAACTATAGTTATAGCATAGACCCTTATGGTATGTGATAGGAGGGACACTTTGTATGTGATCTTCCTTTGCCAAACTATAAGCCATAGTAACAACACCAGGAAGATATTCCTCGAACTATATATGTGCAAAGTATATAGTCCTCAAAACATCCATGTCATAAAAAAATCAGGAAAGTCTGAATGAGTGTCATAGCCAAGAGAATTCTAAAGAGACAGAAAGATTCACTTTAATGTGGTATCTTTGGGTAGAATTCTGGGAAAGAAAAAAAGCACTGATGAATTCAGAGTAAAAATTAACCTTTCTTTCATAATAGTGACCAAATATTTTCGCATGAGACATGACACATTTTTCTTGCTAATATAGGATGGCAGGTAAAATTTGGAGAAACCAGTGTGGAGTGTACATAGTTCGCAGCACTCTTTTGATAGTTTTTCCCCCCTGCAAATCTAAAGCTAATGTTTGAGAGACAGATAAAAAGACACACACAGAGAGTGTGATTAGACAGTCAGACAAAAGAGCATCTGGAATGGGATGAACTAAGGAGGAAAATGTTCCCAGAATGAAGCAAGATCACTCTCTGCAAATGTTGCTTCAGGTTATAAGCAACAGTGACCGCCCCACCCCCACCCCTTCTCCTGAAACGAATTTGTTCACACCATCCTCCCTTCAGTCTCTTCACATATCATGGATCAAAAAGATGCTCCAGGGACACAAACCAAGAGACTGGCTGTATGCTCCACATCCCATTTGCCCTGATGTGAATTCTCATAACTTGAATCAATCCCTTAGCTTTGGCTTTTATTTCATTTTCACATCTCTTCCTGGCTTCTTGGGCACAGTTTTTATCTTCCTAACTAAACTATAATATTCGTAACCACAAAGAAAGCTTATAAAAATATTTTTATATCTCCCATGGTGCCTGCCATGCTTCTGGGCATACGGTGAATGATCAAGAAATACTTTTGGCTCTAATTGAATTAGCATCCAGGGAAAACAATTTAGAAAATAGTATATAATTCATATCAAATGTTTGAAACTTTCTTAAAGAAATTTGTTGGGGGAAAACTGCTTCAAAGGTTAACCCTTCTTACCTAGACCTGTTTTCTTGCATGTCAAAGCTTGAATAATGTTTCCAAATCTATATGAGGATAGTAAAGTTGCCACACACTAATTACCCACAGCCTAACAAGTGGTTCTCAACCTTTCTAATGTTGCTACCCTTTAATACAGTTCTTCATTTTGTGCTGACCTCAACCATTAAATTATTTTCGAACACATAGCTGAGAAATAATTGCTTTGGAATAAAAACATAGGCTGATCAGAATCTAAACCTACATTTTTCACCATTGTGTCCCTTCCTATCCAACTGGGAGGCACCTCTGACTCCTATACATAAGCATTGATACCTAGAGTGCTCACCTTGAAACTAGTAGAAGGACCCCTCAGTTACTCAAGGTATCTGTTATTTTCTTCATCTCTCTCTCTGTCTCTGTCTCTGTCTCTGTCTCTGTCTCTGTCTCTGTCTCTCTCTCTCTCTCTCTCTCTCTCTCTCTCTGTGTGTGTGTGTGTGTGTGTGTGTGTGTGTGTGTGTATGTGTGTGTATGTATGTATGTTCAGATACATATGCACATGTTTGCATGTAGAGACCAGAGGTCAAAATCTAGTGTCTTCCTCAATCATTTGTTCTCTACCTTCCTTTTTGAGGCAGGATCTCCTAATAACTCCTACTGTTCAGTCTCTGCAACTCTATTTTTAATTAATTGTAATTTCCATTTATCTGCATGGGTGTTTTCCTGCATGTATGCATATGTGCATCACCTTGTGTAAAGAGGGCATAAGATCCCCTGGAATTGTAGTTCCAGGAGGTCATGGGCTGCTTTGTGGGTGGTGGAAATTGAACCCAGATCCTCTGAAAGAACATCTAGTGCTCTTTAGACCCTTTGAAACTCTTCAGATTATCAATTTTGTAAGCCTATGATCTGAGTGGGACAGGCAGTAGTCACTTCTTCATTTCTCCTTGTTCTAAGGGGTGGGAAATTTAAAGTTCTTGGGGACTCTTGAGGATAACAGATGATTCTTCAAAACCTAGTGAAAAGGGCACAATTAAAACCAATTACAACTACAATTTTTGTGCATTGTCTTCTCATGGACCTATCCCACTGAAAATCACCAGGTCTAAAAAAATGGGGAGGGGATGGTTTACCTTAGAAGACTGTGGGGATTTGGGACCTTTAATATTTTAGATGACATTCAAAGGAACTGGTCAACATAAGTAAGGGCTTATTGTTGTCACACAAGGAAGATAATTTCATTGACATGTTTATTCAAGTAAGGAACACAAGGATTCATCGATGGAAAAAAATGTAACCACAACTGTAAGTATAACCATTTGGTATTCCATTTAGCCCCAAATAAAATTCAAAGTTGCAACACTTCATTTAGCAGAATATTAATCCCGTAAGACTGGAAAGGAGAGCTAGTGTGAACAAAACTTTGCAGGGGGGATCAAGTTAAAAACACACATGCAGTTACATCCGTGCACACACCTAGACATACACAAAGGAAGGAAACAAGAGGAGTCCTAACAGAAGTCCAAAGCTCTGTGCATGTAAGCTTATCTGCCTTGTGACCACCAATTCATCTGCTTGGAATGGAGAAGGTCATGCTGCAATGAATAATTATTTAATCAAATAATTATTCCATGCCTGCAACGCCACCCCTTTTAGAATCATACTGGAAAAAAAAAGGTGGGTGGGTAGGAGCAGAAAATATGTAAATTGGAACTGATTAGGGGATTAAGTTTCACTAAAAAAAATAAATAAATTCTGGAATAAAAACAGCTTGCAAATCCCTCTAAGCCAAGCCCTGTCCCTGAATTACAACACTAGTGCCTGTTGGTTGTGATAATTTTACTTCATTAGGTTCCAGATATAAATAGCCTTTTTTTTTTTCCATGCACCACTTTGAGTAAGTGTGGACTGAAAACACAGGGGTTATTGATCCACTCAGCTGTTTGTTATTGGGTCTTTGGTCTTGCTTCATTGTTACACTGGAAACTTCCAAACACCTATATAAGGAAGCCAGGGACTGCTCACCTCTGTAGAGCCCATTTTAAAGCTGATGCCAAAAATGTTTAAAGAATAAAACTCCTCAAGTATGCTACACAGTGAAATATAAAACAGACGTGTGTGTGCATTGTGTACAGGCATTAATAAGAAAACTTGATTAAAAAAGCAGTGTTTGGGGACGCTTGCACCAGATCACTTTGTAAAGTAGGATTATATAAAATGTGTATTTTTTCCTGGATGTTTAAGAGTTCATATTCAAAAGCATTTTTCCCTTAAATCAGAAGTTTTCATATAGATTTTCCAGATAATGTAGAAACCAGGTTTTTCAAATTAACTCTATTTTGTCCTCCCTCAATTTGAAAAATAAAATTTATTATGGGAATACCACTAATTCTAATCTTAATGTCTTATGATAAAAACCCAACAGCTGGATTCAGAAAACAATAAAAAATATTTTTACATTTTAATGTTGTGGTTGGCAAATATTTTTTGTAAAAGAGATGAAATAACAAAATATTATATTGGTACTTCTATGACCATTAAAACGAAACCCTTTTAAAAGCGTAAAATCTATTCTTAGCTTGCAAGCCTTGTGAAAACAGGTGGTGTGTTTGAGTCTTGAGCCGGTTTGCCTACCCTGGCTTACCATATAGAATGACACATTGTACATTATCACTTTTAGTCACTAACTTTTCAGCTGAAATTTAGACACCGAGTGTGCTTGAACTTCAACCTTTTAGCTCAGAAATTTTAGATTCAAAATATTTTTTAAGTCAAAAGAACAAAATGGTTTTGCAAAGCCTTTCCTTCCTGTCAGTGGGCATCTGTCCATATAATAAAATCACTTGGCATCATTTGATACCAACAAACACAACTGACCATCTGCAGTTGGCAGCAAGCTAAGAGTGAATGAGGGAATGAGGTTGTAGATCAACACAGGAGTTTAAAGTCTGTGCTGTGGGGTGAAGGTACTGAGATGTTTCTCTGAGTTTGGCAGGGCCTATGTTTGACTCAAATCACTTGGTTCTATGGACTTTTCTATTCATGAGCATCTATTTAGATGATAGTTTCAAGAAATCAATATAAGAGATAAAGGTGTTTCTGGACATTGTTTGGACAATCCTCAACTTACTCAAGATTGGTTTGGAATGCTCAAGTGGTCTTTTATTCTCTATATCTCTTGTCAAATGAATTTAACCAAAACCAGCTATAAATAGCTTAGTATGATATTCCTTTTGTCCACCATCAGTAGCTAATTAAGTTAGGAAGAAAAATCTTCAGTGAGTTCTATATCAAAACTCTTCAAACTCTATTAAGCCCCAAAGACTAGTGTTTTTGTTCTGAATTACTGTTGTTCAATAGATTCTACAGTGTGTGTAAAGGTCAGCAGACAGCTTTAGAAGGAAATCTCTAGAATAGACTATTCTCAGTGTGAATGGGAAGGTTGATCTCAGCAGCAACAAAATCTGGTGTATTTGCACCTAGAGATTCCTATTTCTGAAACAAGTAGTTTAAGGAAGCCATAGTGTTCTGGCAGGATTTCTAAGAATTTATATTTGTAAAGCATTATTTTTTGATTAAGTGTCTTCTAGAAATATATGCCCAATTATATAGTTTACATGGTAATCTGTGCACTTACACACACACACACAAACCACATACACACATGTGTGATTATTATAAACAACTGATATAAAAACCGGTGTCTAATTATGAAATCAATGGCAAATATGTTTGAGGTACAGAGACGTTACTAGGCACTGTTGATGTTGAAAGTCTTTGATAAGTAGTATGACCGCTATCTGTCAGATCATCTCAAGAAGTAATACTATTCTCAAGGATTGAGAATCACACAAATGGCACAGTGAGGAGAGAAAGGGGTAGAGAGAGAGAAAGAGAAAATGACAAAGTGACCTTGTGTGTATGTGTGTTTGTCTCTATATGAGAGAGAGGTGGAGGAAGGAAGAGAGAGGGAGGGAAGGAGGAAGAGAGAGAGAGAGAGAGAGAGAGAGAGAGAGAGAGAGAGAGAGAGAGAGGGAGAGAGGGAGGGAGGGAGGGAGGGAGGGAGGGAGGGAGGGGGGGGGGAGGGAGGGAAGGAAGCAAACATATCCACTTCCAGGAAAACTGAGATCACTTCTACGTAGATGGCCCATTCCTTCCATCTAGGCATTAATATTCTCCCAATGGTGGAATGTCAATAAATTGAACACCTCTTCCAGATCACTGTTGCGTTAAGAATTAAATTTCAAAACATGAACGTTTGTGGACATGTTGAGACCTCAGGATGCACAGACTCATCTAATTTTACTGTTGGTTTGTGAATGTCCTTTAAAATGTTTGAACTTGTTACCAAAAAGGAGTTACTTCAGGGCCTTATGCTGAAGTTACATTTATACTTGGAAAAAATAACTACAAATTAATTCATGAAATCTTTATCTGTTGGTGCTTTAAAGGAAGATTGATTTGTTTTTATTTTATGTGTACAGGTGTTTTTCCTGCATGCATGTATGTGCATACAGTATTCACAGAGGCCGGAAGGAGATGTCAGATCCCCTGAACTTGAGTTACAGATTTTATAAGCTGACAGAGTGGTGCTGGGAGTAGGACCTAGGTCCTCTACAAGAGCAGTCACCAGTGCTCTTCATCTCTAAGTCATCCCTCCAGACCCAAGCTATTGGCTTTTGTTTGGTCAGCACTCACTGGTAGCAAGCCACACACAGAATTCCCTCCCTCCCTCCCTCCCTCCCTCCCTCCCTCCCTCCCTCCCTCCCTCCCTCCCTCCCTCCCTTCCCCCTCTCTCCCTCCTTCCTTCCTTTCAAAATTTATTTTTTCTCATACAATACATTCCAACTACAGTTTTCCCTCCTTCCACTCTTCCTAGTACAGTCCCCCCACCTCCCCTCTACACCAGATCCACTCCTCCTCCATTTCTCTTTAGAAAAGAGCAGGTCTCCCAGGTATACCAACCAAACATGACATAGCAAGATACAATAAGGCCAGGTACAAAAACCTCATATCAAGGCTAGGCAAGGGAACCCAGTAGGTAGAAAGGGTCCAAAATCAGGCAAAAGTCAGAGATACTCAAACTCCTACTGTTAGAAGTCCCACAAAACCCATCATGCTAACAACCATAAAGTATATGCATAGGACCTAGCACAGACCCATGCATGCTCTGTGATTGCCACTTCAGTCTCTATGAGTCCATTTGAGCCCTGCTTAGTTGTTTCTGTGGGCTATATTCTCCTGTTGTCCTTGAGCCCTCTGGCCCCTACAATTCTTCCTCCCCCTCTTCTGCAGGGTTTCCCAAGCTTCAAGGGAGACAACCCTGATGGAGATCTCAAATTAGGGCTCTCTCTCTCTCTCTCTCTCTCTCTCTCTCTCTCTCTCTCTCTCTCTCTCTCTCTCTCTCCAGTGTTTGGCTCTGGGTCTATGTACCCACTCCCATTAGCTGGTGGAGGATGCCTCTCTAATGGCAACTGGGCTAGGCACCTGTGGTGGTTTGAAAGAATTCCCAAAGGGAGTGGCACAATTAGTAGGTGTTGCTTTATGGTGTAGGTATGTCCTTTTTGGAGAAAGTGTGTCACTGTAGGGGTGGACTTTGAGGTCTCTTTTGCTCAAGCTTTGCTTAGTGTGACATTTAGTCCACTTCCTTATGCCTGCAAGATGTAGGAATCTCAGTTACTTCTCAGCACCATGTCTGCCTGCATGCCGCTATGTCCCACCATGATGATAATGGACTGAACTTCTGAACTGCAAGCAAGCCACCCCAATTAAATGTTTTCCTTTATAAAAGTTGCCATGGTCATGATGTCTCTTCATAGCAATAGAAATCCTAAGACAGTACTAATCTATGGGTATAGCAGAATATCATTCAGAATCATTGTATTGATTTTTTTTTTCTATCCTAGGTCTCTGGGCTATCTAGCCTCTGGTTCCTAGTCATCCAGTCAGTGTCCACCATGGACTGGATTGTGTGGGCCTCAAATTAGACCAGTCAGTTGGTTGGCCACTCCCACAAGTTCTGTGCCTCCATTGTCCCAGTGCTTCTTGTAGACAGGATAGATTGTAGGTAGATGGTTTTATGTCTTGGTTGGTATCCCAGTTCCACCACTGGAAGTTGCCTGGTTACAGAAGATGGTGGTTCAGGCTTCTATCCCCCATTACTAGGAGTCCTGCCTAGGGTCACCCTCATAGAATACTGGAAATTTCTACTGCACTAGTTTCCCACATTGCTGCCCAATGCTCTCCAATTCCCAGTTGTTTTCCCCTATTCTCTTCTTCCAACCCTTTCCCCCATCTGATCCCTCCAGTTTCCATTCCTTCCTACCCCCAGGCAACCCACAAAATTTATTCTATTTCCCCTTCCCAGGAAGCTCATAAGTCCCCCCCCTTAGAGCCCTCCTTTTCTGCTCCTCTGGGAGTAACAGTGATATGCATGTCAACACTGTATTGTATTTGGCTCTAAGTCTTATGTCAGCTCGTAATAGACAGAAAAACTAGTGATCGCTTTTACATTTTTGTGCAGTCTTTATTATGATGTTTATTTTATCTTCACAGTACAACTCAGTTCAGTTATTAAATCTATTTGGAAATACTTGATCTATATTTTCAGTCAACAAAATTCACTGTTGAAAAAAAATCTATTAATGTCCCCAAGCTCTCCTAGGCACAGTTAAAACTTTTCCAGTATCTGAATCAAGTGTTGGGCATTGAAATTAAAATAAAGAAATTTAAATAAAAATTAAAGTTTGACTCACTCAATGCATCAGATGCTATTGATATTTTGAGCTAAAGTGTGTTGCTTTCATCTGTAGTTAGTGTCTGTCAGCCTAGACAAGGCAGCTGAAGACTGCAGTTTTTAATTCTCAGATGCATTTCAGAATCTTCCTTTGACATGCTAGCTTTTCCTGGGCATACACAAAGGTCTATTCACTCCAGATAGGGAACTAAATCTAAATCATAGACAAAATCAATGATACCCTAACTTAGAGAATCAATGAGTTTACTGAGGTTGGTTACAGGATTAAGGGTGGCTCAAAGGCAGCTGCATTAAGGAAAAGCCTACCTGAGAGTGGGTGATGACCCACGGAAACTCCATCCCTGGGGGTCTCATACCATGCACAGGGAATTAGACATGTCCCCAGGTCAGAGTGTCCTCTTCCCAGCACTGTTTACTACTCACACAACCTTAGTGAGGAATGTTGCAAATACTATAAATTTCATCTATGGAGTGCATGTGGGTTTGTTTATCTCCCCTCATGGATCTCTCTAGGATGAAAAGTTTCCCTTTGGAAGACATTGCAATGCAGCCTTGAAGGTTATTAAACAAATATGCAGTAAAGAGCAACGTGGAAAACAGCTATGCTGAGTACCTTCATCATGTCAATTTTCAGTATCGTTCTTTTACATGTGAGAAAGATGAGATACAGAGTTGTGTCATACCCTGAGCAAGGTCACATAATTAAGAGGAGATAGAGTCATTCTAGAGCCTTAGTTTGTGAGAACTCTTCTGCCAATGGTGGAATATCATTCTGAAAGGAGTCTGTGGATACTAGGAACTCTTTGAAAAGGAATCTACTGTACCTCCAGTAACTTCTTAACCCCACTACCTTTCGTAAAGTTTTATTTAGTCACTTATTTATTTGTAAGCTTGTGTGCACATGTGTGCAAGAGTGTTCATGCACTTGTGGAGGTCAGAAGTCAGCACTGAATATCTTCCTCTGTAATGCTATGCCTTATAGTTTGAGGCAGTCTTTCACTGGACCTAGAACTCACAATTTAGCTAGGTTGGCTAGTCAGAAATTCCCTGGGAGCTGTCCTTTTCTGATTCACCCCAGTGCTGGAACTATAGATGATTGCTACAATATCTGATTTTTATGTGTTGGTCAGGGATCTGAACTCAGGTCTTCATGTTAATGCAGCAAGCATTTTGCCCACTGACCTACCACCCAAGCACAACACTCACACTTATCATATGATCTACAGCTGATTATGCAGCATATAGCCACTCAGCCACATTATTGAAAGGTTTGCTCCTAGTTGAAAGTGAGGGATAAGTATGTACTTAATTTAAACCAAATATCCCTCAAAAACATTTGATGAATATTAAAGCACAGTTGAAAGAAACACTCTTTCTATCTGGCTCCATTTTCATGAAATGATTCCATAGACTCAACTTCTGGTACCCCTACTAATTCCTGGAGGGATTAACTAAGTCCTATAGAAGTTTGGACAATAATTTCATCTAAGAATATAATGCTTTCTTATGCTCCTGCACTTGACACCCAGAGTTTATTGCTAATGTGTTGTGGTTAGAAGTTGAAATAGAGAAGGGCTAACACAGTGGTTAAGTGGCTCAATGTTATAGAACACTTGCTCTTCCAGAGAACAGGGTATCACACAATTATGTGTAACTCCAATTTCAGGCGATCCAATGCCCTCTTCTGACTTCCATAGATACTAGGAACTCACTTGGTGTAGCTGAACACTCATACACATAAAATTCTTAAAATATTGAAAATAATTTTTAAAAGATAAATAAGCAAGATCTTTTATAGATTTCTTCAATATGTTTGCCTTCAGAAACTGCTGTATTTCCTTGGGGGTTGAGGCCTGTGGAATAAACAACTTTCATTTATTCAGCATCAAGTTGGTGGTGCCCATGTTTCCATGGAGACAGTGGAGCCATTTCCTTTCCCACATCACCAGACCAGACCTTTCTACCAAGCCTGATTTCTGCCCCCTTCACCCAAGAGTTTGGTGAGATTGGGAAGTTTGATCCTGGGGTCTGGCATGGCTCCAGAGAGAACAATAAAAAAAGACATAAATCTCGGAGAAAAGAGGTTAACACCGGTGGGAGGTGTGAAGGTGGAGAGTTGAAATATGACTACCATTGCACATCTGGAGCAACCCAGAGCTCACTTAAAGAGAAAGAGTGCATCTTAATGAAAATGTGTGTACAACCTCCAGTATTCTCAGTGAGGATGCCAACATGTGTAATGTTGCTAAAGGATCTTAGGCCAGTGGCATTCCTGGATTCCTGTAGATAATACCTAGCTCTCAGATGTATTAGTTCAAGATGTTACGCTCTCCAACTTTTCATCTATTTTGCTGCTCCTTCCTTTAGTAACCATTATTTATGTGTACATGAAGTACAAAGTGACACAGCAGATCACAAAGTAGAGGATGGAGCCAATGGAAATCCAAAATCACTTTGGATGTGACCCTTCCTGAAATACAGAGAGGCAGGCTATCCACAAAGAACCCCAGTCAGAGATAGCTGCAGGTGCCAGGAGGCATTCTGTGCAGTGCTCTGGAAATATGGATGAGCCTACTTTTCACCTCTAAATTCAATATAAATTAAGCAGCCCCAGAGGGGTTGATATGTAACCTATCTAAATTCCTCACAAAAAAGAGTGATAGACATGTAAAAATTAATCACTATTCAATGTAGAAACTCCAGAACTGAGATTGCAGAGTGGTGAGATTGTTTGTTGCTGGGATTACCTGGCACTGGGGACTTTTATGCTGATAGCACACACTAGGTCACATGGCATCCCCATTCAGGAAGCATTGTTTTCTGATTACTCTCTTTATTAATACCCCTAGAATCCCAGCCCATGGGATGGTGCTACCCACATTTAATATGGGTTTTTCTATTTGGATTAATCTAATCTACACAGTTCTTCACAGACACGCACAGAGGTTCATTTCTACAGTGATTCTAAATGCCAGTCAACTGACTATCAAGATGAACTTTGACACAAGGTGTCAGAGATAGAGACAGGGCTTGTTTTCAGGCTTTTATTTGGGAGGTGAGCCTAGGATACATGAGTAGGGGGCAGGGTGAGTTAAGAGGATGGAAAGAAAACTGCACAGCTTAAGCTTGATATCTTGAGGGTATGCTCTGAGCTACTGGGTAGAAAGGAATGAGCCTGAGCCACAGAAATGGAATCAAGCTGATGCATCTTCAACTCTTCCTTGTTGGGACACACCATGTTGGATGTTCATTTTTTTGGTTTCTTTCTCAGTAGAGTTGGGTGCAAATGTTTCTCAGACAACTCACAGTGCAGAGAAGAGGACACTTACAGAGTCAACTGGGTAATTAGGACATCTGCTAACAACTGGTTCCTTGCTGTTGAAACACACTAAGAGTCTGAAGGTACTCAAGATGGAGGATAAGATGCAGTTCAATAATTACTCCCATCCCCATTAACACAATGAAGGTTTTCCAAGAATGAGGATCAAGTTCAATGTACTACAATCATCATCTCTGTTTAGCACTCTGGATGGAGATAGGTTTTGAAACACATTTGGCCAGTTGATTGAGCTGGCATTTTGAGGAAACTGAGGAACAACTGGATTTATACCTGAATTTTTATCTTAAAAAGTTTATTTTGTTATTTTTTTAAGTGTTTTGTACATGAGAACTCTATTTACATAATTTCCACACTGACCTCTTTCCTTCCAACTCCTTGCATGCCCCCCTCTCAAAGCATGATCATTTTTCTTTATTATTGATACACACAAACACACTCTACCAAGTCTCTCTCTCTCTCTCTCTCTCTCTCTCTCTCTCTCTCTCACACACACACACACACACACACACACACACACACACACACACACACCATCTGTCATGTCCTTTTAAGTTCCTTTGCTCAGGGCTGAATTACTCGGGGCTGATAACCCTGTCAGGGAACTCCTCTCTGAAGAACGTTTCCCCCTCTCTCTACAGCTGTCATGTAAGAGTGGAACCTTTTGAGGTTTTCTCCATCTCTGCTGGGATGCCCAACTGTTACTTCTGTTGTGCAGGTCTTGCTTAGGTCACCAAGTGGTTAAGATGTCATGGATGTAACTCCCTGTCATACAGAAAAGACATTGCATCACAGCAGACATCCTGCTTTTCTGACTCTTATAATCTCTCCACACTCTCTTCCAAAATGTTCTCTGAGTCTTAGGTATAACAATCATGTAGATGTGTCAAATGGGATGGACATCCCTTGGTCAGCTCTTTGCATTTTGTTGCTGTCTTGATTTACACATATGTCTTATTTGGGCTTCTTTTGCCATATTTGTTAATTTGTTCATTCCATTGAATCTATGACACATGTATAGTTTGGGTATAGGTATAAGATCAGCTTTGGATTCCAGATAAAATGATAGATCTACTTCCTTCTCTCCATGTGATGGAACAAAACATAGCCCAGTTTCTAGAAAGAACCATAGGCCCAAATATGTCTCAGTCTCGTATACTGCTATCACCAAATACATTTTAATAGATTTTGAAAATGTGATATGATCCAATCGTAAGATGCTGCATAATGTGTTTTTCTTTTCTCTTCCTTCTGTAGCCAAATTAGAAAACCAATAACAACAACAAGAAAAGTGATTTTAACTTTTTTCTTTCCTCCCTTGGAGTCTGAATGTCTAGCCTTTATGTTCTAGCTGGAATATCTTGACTCACTCATGGGGGTTTTAATATCCTTGTTTCCAAACAATGACGTGAACAGAAACCTGAACATAGCCTCAGGCTTGTGGTCCTGTTTGGCATTGGAGACTTGGGCTAATCTGGGTTGGTCACTGAAGAGGGCATGAGGGAAGTTATAGAAGATGGCTGCATCTAGGTCATAGACCCTGAAAGAGAAATGGTAGATGTGCAATTCTGATAGGGTTGAGGGCAAATGTACAATATTTCTCTATGTCCTATTCCTCTAATTCAGTGGTTATCAGCCTTCCTAATGCTCTGACACTATAATACAGTTCCTCATGTGCTGGTGACCCCCCCCACCATAAAATTATTTTCATCGCTACTTCATTACTGTATTTTACTACTATTATGAATTGTAATGTAAATATCTGATATGCAGAATATCTGACATTCGACCCTTATGAAAGGATCCTTCGACCCCCAAAGGGATTTCGACCTACGGGTTGAGAATCACTGCTCTAATGCAACCTCTTGGAAAGTGTTGGGGGACTTCATGGACTTGCTGGTCAAAGCTACAAATGTTGAAATTTAAGGACCATCAAGTTGTGATATTCTTTTTCAAAGACTCCCATGGCCCCGATAAAGAAAAACCTATTGATCAGTTGGTTGGTTTGTGCTTGCCAGTTTACCTGTGCTGTCCTGTTTAAAAATTACAATAGTGTGAAAGGAAAATGACTGTCTTATTGCCATTAGAATGCAGAGGGCATTGGCATTCAGAGAAAGGATCTAACTCACAATTTCCTAAGTATAAGTGACATATTAGAATTCAGACTGAGACTATCTCTTGTGCAAAGCCCTGCTCACTTTCCAGGCTGCCACAGCACCTCTTTATGAACAGTTGGCAAGATGATTTCCACTTTAACTTTACGAGGGCTATCCAAGAATCCCACTGCAGCAGTTAAGCTCTGATCCCTTTACCTCAAAGGGAGGAGATGTTTGGGAATTTTACTTTCTAGTTCCAGACTTCTGGTAAGTAAGCTTTACTCAATCTAATTTAATCAACATCTCAATTTTATCACCAGTATGGGGGATTAACATGAGTCATCGGTAAGTTTAATACGCAAGCGCTAAGATGAGAGGTGTTCATCAGAAAAGTAAAATCTTTTTTCAACTCATATTGATTCAGAAGACAGAACTCAATAAAATTACTGAATTCAAGTAAGATATCTTAACTTGAAATATTAAACGTTTGACACTCCTCCCTTTGACCACTGCATTTTAATGTTTGTTCTCTTTAAAAACAAATGTGATAAATGGTTTTGTGATTTCAGTTTAGAAACAGGAGACTATAGAAATCACATTTTAATATATTCCAGATTAGAGTGCATGCTATATTTGTAATAAGGATTTGTTTCCAACATTAGTTGGCAGATCACTCACATGAACAATTATCCAAATAGCTATTAGGATATGATTGCACTCATTTCCAGGCAAAGTTGCCAGAACTAAGCCTGGCTGCTGGTTAGATCTTGGTTTGACGTTTGGAGAAAGCCACAAGAATTTGTCAGTCATCTTGGCTGTAAGGGAGTCTCCCTGTCTTGAAACTCGTCTCCTTCCCACTTGAAAATAGAGGCAAATGTTTTCCTTTGTTTTCTTTTTATAGCTTTACATGATCTAGAACAGAAGGAAAAGACATGGGGGGGGGTGAGAAGGAAAGAGGGAAAGAAGCGTGTTGAACAGGAGAGTGCCACAAGACACCGAGATAATGGATTTTCAAAAGACTTAAGATCACGGTGTTCTGGAGAACCACAAGTCTCAGGAGCATAGCTACTCAGCTAGGTGTTCTTCATTTAATGCACATGATTCATAGGTGTATATCAACAGAGTTTAGCTTAATTTGTAGAATGGATGCCAAGGAGAGATGGTGTTTATGGAAATGGGGACTCAAGCTTTTTCTGTTGCCCGTTCATTATGGTTCTGCACAGCTTGGCAGTTGGGGACCATTGCTAGGTAATCTACTCCAACACTCTAACCCAAGAACAGTGACTCCCTTAGATGAGGTGAAGAAAAGCTCCCTTTGTGTTCAGGTCTATGGCTGGTGGAGAGATTATTTAGAAAGCCCGTGTGCTTCGTGAGAGTGGGGTGGTCCTTCCCACAGCTGAATGATGATGGAGGTTTGTGACAAGTCTCAGATTCCACTCATCAACCACCAAAACCACTGTCCCTGCCATAGCTGGAAAGGTCACCTTTCTTCAGATTTGGGGATGGAAAATTCTAGAAGGGTAGAGAATATTCTTATTTTATTTGAATTTGCAGTTATTGGGGTCCATCTAACTGAGGGCCACCCCAGTATACTTTTAATGGTTTGAGTTTAACAAGACAAATTATCCAAATAAATTATCTTTAAATGGAATAAAATGTGATGCTCTCAGAGGTTCCCTTTTAAAATATTGTTTTGCCTAATATAAATAGAATAATGATACTTTATTTGCATAAACTTTAAGGATCTCTAATAGTCATATAGCTAAGGTTTTGGCTTTTACTGATACTTGCAAACAAAACCAAACCCCTGTAACCCATGTAGAAGAGTTAGTTATCAATTGTAGACTTTTATAGTCTCATCTGGGTGTTTCTACCAATATTTTATTGACTCTGATGTTCAAATTCAGAGCATCAATAAAGAGAAATCAGTAGATCATCCTTACAAGTATTCTTTTCGCCTCAATCAGTCAGGTGAAAACAATTACAGATTATGTACGTGTGTGTGAGGGAGATGTTATACATATGTTCACAGGGATATGTGTATGTGAAATCCAGAGGCAGACACCAAGTGTCTTCCACTATCTCTCTATTATCCTTCAAGACAGTATCTCTTTGAACACTTAAAGATGGGCTAGAACCAATCATATCTGGCTTTTTATGTGGGTGCTTGGGATCAGAACTCAATTCATAATGCTTGCATGGCTCGCACTTAACCAACTGAGCTATCTCCCCGGTCCCAGGATTATAAACTTGCACAGCTTTAACAGACATTCATTGAATTCTTATGTGACAAATCTCTAAGTTCTTACAAATGCAAGATCTGCTCCTGACAGTACTCCTTGAGAGGTATGACCACACTTCCATCTATAGATATAGAAACAGGATCTGATAGCCCTTCAGTTGCTTGTCTGAGTATATAAGAATCTTAAGAATGATTCAGCTTGTAGCATCAGTGGTCCAAATACCTGCTTAAATGCTGAGTGGTTTGCTATCTTTAAAAGTTGTATACTGACTTGTACAATGGAGAAAAAAACCCTCAATCATTTCATCATGTCAAAATAACTTCTTTTAAATGTAATAGGAAAGAGCATGATGCACTGGAGGTCTCTAAAACCAAAGGAAAATATCTCTGTTCTATTATGAATATTTGACCTTCTCTCTTGGCCAGCAGTTAGTAACACAAGAAGAATTCCCATGAAAGACGGAGATAGGAGCTGCAAATGACAAAATTTCATTTTATACATGCATGCACTATCAAAAAAAAAAACCACTTCAATCTCCTGAGAGTATTGGAAAGAAATGTTGCCAAATTTAATTTCTGTGTGTGTGTGTGTGTGTGTGTGTGTGTGTGTGTGTGTGTGTGTGTAAAGTGATAGGTAAAGTGTTGCTGGAGGGCTTCTCTCCAGGTTCCCCAAGCCCCGCAGTCCCACAATCCACTTATAAAATAATCACTCAGACGCTTATATCACTTATAAACTGTATGGCCGTGGCAGGCTTCTTGCTAACTGTTCCTTTATCTTAAATTAACCCATTTTTATAAATCTATACCTTGCCACGTGGCTGGTGGCTTCCCAGCGTCTTCACATGCTCCTTCCTGGCGGTGGCTGCAGTGTCTCTCTCCTCAGCCTTCCGCTTCCCAGAATTCTCCTCTCTCCTTGTCCCACCTACTTCCTGCCTGGCAACTGGCCATCAGTGTTTTATTTAGATATAGAGCAATATCCACAGCACTTCCCCTTTCTTCTTTTTTTTTTAAAAAGGAAGGTTTTAACTTTAACATGGTAAAATTACATATAACAAAACAATTACTGAGCAAGAATTATAGTTACAATATTAAAGAAGATGTCTTATCTATCTTATATTTGTGAGTTTAAGGTTTTATAGCTAACTTATCTTTTATCATAACTGAGGAAATTACAACTATCTAGTTTTCAACCACATCAAAGACCTGAGAAGGAACATAATGGTCCCTGAGAAATGGTAGATGGATGCAAGCAACTTTCAGGAATCTTGCAAGAGTAGACCAAGACAGCTGGCAGCCTGGACAGTCACCTAATGTTTCTCAGCATTGTTGGTGCATTCAAATTGGCTATAGGCCTAGAGTATCTGACAGACCATTTTCGGAAGCAGGAATTCTGAGAGACCATCTTACCCTGTCTTGGCAGAGTACAGTGGTCGCTTTCCTTGTGTCCCGCTTGTCCAGGAAGGACAGCATTGAATTCGTACTGTCAGCCGTCAAGGCAAGGACAGTTCTTTGTCCAGTAGGCCATTTTGTGCCAAGAAGACAAACTTCCAAATGGAAATGTCTTAGAAGCCCAACATTCTCTCGGGATCAAATTGGTGCAGCCAGGAGCAATTGTGTCTCGCGTCAACAGAATTCTAAGTTATTTAAATGCCATATTCTCCAGGTCTATGAAGTGTTTGAAGATTACCTATCTATCTGAAATATATCTATGTATACCTAGAAGACTTAACTAACATGGCTACAAATATGATTATCATAGATGACTAATTATTAATCTATTTCTTAATTATCCATTACAATTTTAAATGAGTTACATAAACATAATACCTCAAACAAGAATAGAAACATATATATAGTATAACAAAATTAACTTAAAGTTTGTATCAATAAACTAAAATTTATACCAATGTAAAACATTTTAAACATGAACTAAAATCTATACCAATGTAAGACATTTCAAACAAGTTTTCTTTAAAAGCAGGTTCATTAATCTACCCTTTTATCTCATCATCTCCACATTCTCCTATATATCTATATCATATCCCCTTTTCTTTTTTAGAAAGAGATCACATTTATAATCAACCTGTTTTAAATAAAAATAATGTTTTTTCTCTGTCCCACATCAGAGGGCTCTTCTGATTTGGGACACAAGAATCTCTTAACCATTTTTTTTTTTAAAGCAGTATGTCTGGGTTTAGAGGGGGAGTGAGCCAATTCTACCTCTAAAGCCAGCTTGGTATATTTGGGAATTTGGGCGTAGTATCTCTTACTACTTCCTGCTGGAGGGGGGCGCTGTATCTTATGGGGAAGCAAAGAAAATTTTAGGCCTATGGGGTAGTCCGTGAGGCTGTATTGTGTGAACCAGTTGCCTTGAAACCGCTCTGGATGTCGGATCATCTGGGCCATGGTGTCATCGGAGACCTTTCAGGGGGTCTTGGCTGGTGAAACCTGATGTATCTTAATCTGGAACAAATCCACAGCCTCTGGCTTTCTGTGGAAACAAAAGCAAAACCTCTTTTCCAAAGTAACATATCCTTAAATCCAAATTTTGAAGTCAAGGTACCTTTAAAATATACATTTTGGCATAACTCAACAGCTTTTGTAATCAAATGTTTTTCTTCAGTTACGAATATCAAAGAGAACATAATCCAGATTCTCTGTGTGGTAGCCATCTTTACGTGGCTTATTTTTTATATTACCTTGAGCTTATTGGTTTAAACTGCACCATTTTAAGACTGAAACTGCGGTGTGGCTGCTGGCTCCGCCCACTTTAGCTTTCCAACATAGCAGTGGTACGTTTTCCGCCAGCTCTGGGAGTCATCAAGTCTCAGAAATAGTGGGTCTAAGCTTTTATCAAAGCAGCGTGTAGCCCAGAAACCTTTTTTTTTTTTTTTAAATACTAGTAAAGACTAAATCTACTACACAGCATAATGTGCCGCTGGCAGACTCCTCATTCCCGCCATACTGCCGGTCAAACACACACGCCAGGAACCCGCCAGTGTTCAAACCTGCGGTTTGCAGCTTCTAGCTGCCCATATGAGACAAGAAGCAGGAACCTGGTTTTGGCTCTGTTTAGAATTGGTTATTAAATATTTTAAGGTTTAAGGTAGAAATTCGAGCCGTTGGGCGCCATTTGTAGCTGGAGGGCTTCTCTCCAGGTTCCCCAAGCCCCGCAGTCCCACAATCCACTTATAAAATAATCACTCAGACGCTTATATCACTTATAAACTGTATGGCCGTGGCAGGCTTCTTGCTAACTATTCTTTTATCTTAAATTAACCCATTTTTATAAATCTATACCTTGCCACGTGGCTGGTGGCTTCTCAGCGTCTTCACATGCTCTTCTCCTGGCGGTGGCTGCAGTGTCTCTCTCCTCAGCCTTCCGCTTCCCAGAATTCTCCTCTCTCCTTGTCCCACCTACTTCCTGCCTGGCAACTGGCCATCAGTGTTTTATTTAGATATAGAGCAATATCCACAGCAGTAAAGTGCTAGATTTTCTTCATTTTCTGGGACATAAGACTATCAGGGACTCCTGAGTATATGGATGAGTGGGTCTCTGTTTCATCTGACTGCTTTTGGGCTACTTCTCTTCTGTTTCTTGGTTTTGTACAAATCCAATGTACTAGATTTTATTTGATTTTGATTTTATTATTATCCCACAGAAGACTGTTTTCTAATGAGAGACAGAAAGGGGATGGATCCAGATGGGAAGGGAGGGACTGGGAAGAGTAGAAGGAGGGGGAATTATATAAAGGATATATAATGTAAGAAAAAAAAACTATTTTCAATAAAAGGGAAAAATTTAAAAAGAATAAAACACGACAGAGTGAAGATATTAATTTTAAGGAAGGAAAAAGTCTCACAAGGCTGCTAGTTTGGTCTTTTTGAGGGAGTCCTAACTGTGGGAATGGGTGTGTCTCTGACTCTTTTTTCCTGCTCTTGGGACACTTTTCCTCCTGTTGGGTTGCCTTGTCCAATCACAATACTATGGCTTTTGCCTTGTCTTGTATCTTGTTTTGTTGTGTTTGGGTATTGTCTCTTGGAGGCCTGCTCTTTTTTGAAGGGAAAAGAGGGGAGAGGAGAGGTGGAGGGACCTGGGAGTAGTGGCAGGAGGGGAAACTGTGGTCTCAATGTATTATATGAGAGAAAAGTCTATTTTCAATAAAATATAAAATAAAAGAAGTTCTTAGCAGAAAGTATACAGAAAATTCTGTCTTGCTCCTTCTTTTCTTTTGCTTCCCACCACCGTTATATTTTTATCTTCTTTAATTAATACAAATCCATGTAATAGAGTACTTACAATAACACACGTTGAATGAAGTATATCATAAAATTAATGAAATTAGGGCAATGGACTAGGAAAGCCAGATAAAGAGGCAATAATTTCAATCTTTCAGAACTAAAAGAACAAAACAAAACAAAAAATAGAAAAGAGAGGGAGGAAGGAAGAAAAGAAAAATCATAGATTGTCTTTACAATCATATCTTATAGAAAATATTTCTCCCAAATGTTTCTTATTACAATAACAGTTTTATTGAGTCACTATAAAACATGTTAGATCCCCAAGCACCAACTTTTTAAATGAAAGTATGCTGAAAGTTACTAATAACAGTACATGACATTTCCATGGAGTCCATTTTCTTTTCTTTCAGAAATTCCAGTCTTGGCCTGGCAGTCAATGAATTTTTCTTGTCAACTGGAGGACAGGAGTTTGGGCTTTGCTTGCCACAGTCTCCATTCTTCACGGACTTCTCAAATGCATCATAGTCATCAGAAGCCCATGTGGCATCCAAGGTCAAGGATACAACCAACTATAAAGAGAATATGCCGTCCTGTTTTATATAAATTATAATTAAGATCTGCAGTTGCCTGGGGTAGAATGATATCTCGCCTATAGTTGCATTTTCTTTCATGACTCCTGCTGAAATAAAACTTGGAAATGAGAGGGAAAAGATTGATATTGTTGGTCATTGGGGTTTGCACTTTGCATTCCTCAAATAATGGGATGTAATATGGTGATGTGGAAAACAGATTGATTTTTCACTATTTTCCCACAGAGATAATAGGGAACAGACTGGAGGAAATTCCAAGGTTTCATTGGGGGAACTATTTGCAACACAACTGAAGAGGAAAACAAACGAAAACCATCCTTTTGTGCAATTCTCCCTTCAATATTTTTAAGTAGGAAATTTGCTAACCGATTTGTTTTATTTCAGTGAGTCTCAGGAATTTGGGAATATATTCGGTTTTGTAAAAAAAGATTTCAGAATATCCTACCCATTGGGTAAATCACAGATGATCTCAGTTAAAATCACGATAATGGAGATAGAATTTACATAATGATTTTGTTATAAGGAGTTATACTATATGGTTCAGGCTGCTCCTCCCCGTTTTCCCAACCCCACTCTTCTCTGCTTCTTTTGGTACTAGTAGAGGCAGAAAATGATATCAATATGTTACTATAATTGTAATTCGGCCAGAGATCTTGGAACATAGTTGCAGTGTCATACAGTTGGTAGTGGCAGTCCTGGAAACGCTCTCATTTCTACCTAGGCAGACTTTTATTAATGTGGAACAAAGGAATTTGCCTGTTAATTTAATTTCCTATGTCTTCATAAGATGCCAGTCAACTGGTGCGCTCAGATGTATGATTAATCAGGCTGAATTCAATGGCTTGACCCCAAAATACTGTCTTCAGCCTTGCATTTGCGAAGTTTCGTTCATTTTCTACTCCCAGACAATGGGCTTGAATAGAACACAAATTTTGATCAATTCCTTCTGTGGTCAGAGTATGGTTAGTACAAAAAAAAATTCAGCCTTCAATCTAGAGAAAGAAACTAATAGAATTTATCCTAAATTTTATGTATCTATAGAAACAATGCCACCAGAACAATCAGCCTTATTAATATATATATATATATATATATATATATATATATATATATATATATATATATACACATATATGTATATATGTATATATTAGACCGTCTCATTTTCTCTCTAAATGTCTTCCTATAACTTTCATTTGTGGCACAGCCAGAAAATTGTTTCTCATTGCCCCATGTCCCTAGTGTCTAACAAAATAGCTGCAGGAAGCCTCAATAAAGAGGTGGCTGTAAATGTAGAGCGTAAACACAGTTCAGGCTACACACACTTTCCAGTGTCAGCCTGGAGGTCCTCCACACAGACCGCCGTAAAGAGACTGAGTCCTAATCTCCAGGAACAACAACATAGCTACCTGGCTCATGCACAGATCTTGCCTCATGCTTTTTCTAATTATTAGTTTTATTTTGGGCACACACATTCTAATTTCGTATTCTTTTCTTTCAGTTGCTCATCTTTCGTTAAGGTGTGAAAAGCCTTTCCACCCCGTGTGATCTGGAGACAGTTCCAAGTCTTTCTGCAAGCATCAGACTTCTAAATAGGTTGGCCTATGCTCTGGACCAGAAACAAACCCATAATAGGATGAGTGTCAAACAGCAAGCAACAAGTTTAGGATTAACTGTCAGTAGAGAAAGTGGTATAAATACCATTAGAAATTCTGGCCAGGCTGTGAAACATAAAGGTGACGTTTTGCATCACACAGGCAAGTTAGTACAGAGCTTACTTTTACTAGTCTACTCATTGGGAGCTGTTGCAGACTTCTTTAGTTAGGGCATTCTGCTTCTGCCTTGGATGTGTCATTCGATCTTGTCTTAACAAAACTTAACTTGGTGCCATCATTTCACAGGGCTGACCTCATCCAGCTTTTAGACTCCACTGTAATCTCGGCAATTGACTGGAATGTTTGGCTATCAGTTGTGTTTCCTTCCTAGGCATAGCCAAGGTAAGATGAGCTTCCTACAGAAAGAAAAAACTTTCTCTTCAAAGCTAGTCATCAAATCAATGGATATTAGTAAGGACATGATCTAACAAACAAAAAAACAAATAAACAAACAAAAAACAGCCTAGAAAGTATATGCTAATGTTGGGATAAACTTTCTGAGCCCTTCCAGTTTCACAATGTAGAATCGATGTCTATCTCATCCATTGCGCATACAACAAGCTTTGTCCACTAAACATTAACCTATCTTAACACTGAATCTAGCAGGATACTGAACAAGAAACAGCATTGATGGAGAGCTTTCCATCAGCTCTGACATTATTTGATAGATCTTTCTTGATCCCCCTTGAAGATGGGGAATCTGACTCTGATGACATACTAGATGCAAACTCCTTTCCTCCTTGATGCACTTAGAAAACACCCCCAGCCAGTGTCTTAGTCCCCAAGCTGGTCTTGATTGTGTAGCTCTTCTATTGCTTCGGGCCAGCCAGCCGTGTGGCGTACATTAGTTCATAGTTAAGTAAACTTTGCTTCTTTGTGTTCCACGGGAAATTACTCAGTGCACAACACATACGTGTCGCCCTCACATTTCCCCAAGACTCGCTTCCTTTGTAACTGTGTGTCCTGCTGTTTAACAAAGATCAAAAGTTACAGAAGCCTGGCTTTCATTCTTGTTCTTTTGCTACTTCACAAGCTCCAATTACATTCATTTCCCTTCTCTTTTCCTTGTCTGAATGAAACCCATGAACAATAGTAACTTAAAATTTCATCCACTTGGAAGCCCTGTAAATGGGTTCCATTAAAAGATACCAACTGTTTTGATTGAGATTGCCTCTTTATGGGAAATATAGGTGGTAATTTAAATCTTTTTTTTTTGAACATTGATCTGTGGTTGGTAATTCAATTCTAAAAGGACACAGGTTTGCCTTTTTTGTTTATTTATTTGTTTTTTTCTGTTTTTTCTTTTTTTATATAAATATTTTATTCTATAATTAATTTAATTTTACATATCAGCCATGGATTCTCCTGTCCTCTATCCTTCCACCCCCCAGCCTTCCCCCCCGCAACCCACACCCCATTTCTACCCCCTCCAAGGCAAGGCATCATCACACTTCTTGATTCTTCCCATTTTGCACATGTAAGTTACAATTGCTTTAGAGAAGTAACTAGCAAGTCTCTGCCATTGAACTTCACTGTTCCACACATGGAAACAAAAAGAGAATGACTCCTGGAGGAGACGTCTTTGAAGATTCTTATAGGTGTGACATCAATATTTGCCACTGAAATAGTTAAAAGACTATTATACAATTTACATGTTTAGTCGACAATTCTGTTAGTGCAATGGATCTATAATCAAGAATCTAGATGGATGTTGTCATTAACTGTCCCACATTGAGTTTGGCATAATGGTTCAGGCTTGTAATCCCAGAACTCGAGAGGTGGAGGCAAGGGAATTGGTGCAGTTTTGGGGCATTGATTACATGACACATTCTAGGATAGCCTCAAAACAAAACAAATGTGACAGCTAATTTTGATTATTTGCTTGATTGAATTAAGAAAAGCCTAGGAGATCAATAAGGCTGAAGAAGTTTTTACAAACAGTATTAACATTAGATGAAGGCTTACCCTCCATGTGGATAAAACTATTCCATAGGTTGAGGTTTTGGAAACAAAAATAAAAATAAAGTGAGAGAAAGAAAGGCAACTGAGTACCAGTAATTCTCTTTCCTTTCTTTCTGGTCTACCAAGATGTGAACAAACATCCCCCTATTTATGCTCCTTCCTTGCCATGATGAGCTATATCATAAGCTCACAAGCTAGGGAATCACTTTTAACAACCCTGATGATGTCTTACTTGGACATGTCTCCAGTTAAAGGAAAATGGTAATCCAGGGATGCTTGATATTGTTCAGCTGCTCACTCATGGATGATTCTCAAAAGAGGATAAGGTAGACTAAGACATATGGATGCATGTTGTTGAAACATGAGCCATAATGCCTGCCTGTGTATGATATCCACGGTCTTTCAGCTCCTAGGTCTGATTCTTCAGCAAAGGAGAATAGAATTGGTCTCAGTTGCAACTAACATACTGCATGTATAGACACCCCTGAGCAATGAGGTCTGCAATACAAGTGGGTTTTTTAAAACCAGACTGGAGCTAGGAAGACAAGTACATCCAAACTCTCAGGTTTCTTAGATGTAAACTCTCAGGTTTCTTACATGTATCTTTCTGTCTATATTGTGTTACTGAACCAGACTCCCCCAACCCTCTCTCCTCTTTCTCTCACTGGTATTTAATTAATTAGTATATATATTCATGTGTGTGTGTGTGTGTGTGTGTGTGTGTGTGTGTGTGTAGAGGTGAACAATTGTGAGGCATCAGGATATCTTTCTTTGATTTTCTTCAAATACTTTTTTTTGAGACAGTCTTGCACTGAACCAAGACTTATAGATTCAGTTATGGTGACTAGCCAATGAGCTCTGGGAATTCTTCTATCCCTGCTTCCTCACTTATGGGGTTAAAACAATTCTACCTGGCTTTTATGTGAATACTGGAGACCTGAACTCAGGTCCTCATGCTTGGGTCACAGGCACTGCATTGCCTGAGCCATCATTCTAACCCCTCTCCTGGCTTTGATTTGAAGATACGGCATTACATATATGATACAGTATCAAACTTGTTAAGCCACTGAAGATATTCCTGAACTCCAGATCCTCTTGCTTCCACTTCTCAAGTGCTGGCACTAAAGGCATGCTACCATGTCTAGCTGAGTAAGCATCTCGTGTGTGTGTGTGTGTGTGTGTGTGTGTGTGTGTGTGTGTGTGTGTGTGTGTATGCATGTGTGTGTCCAGCAGAAAGGCAATATTCACAGCTTAGGGGTTCTGTGAGATGCAGCAGATAACATAAGAGGTAATTAACATCCTGTCAAGCACACGATGCCAAATAATGTTATATTTTTCAAATCTTAGAATTTAGTGACAATAAGCAACTGCATCAACAGAGAAGATAGCAACGCATCAACAAAAATAATGTAGAATGTATTAAATGACAATACAGTCTCTTATCTATTTGCTATGTTATTCTTTTAAACAGTGATCCAGGAATATTAAATGCTCAAATAAAATATTACTTATGAAATTTACCATGTGGAAGGTTTCCAAGTAGTAGGTAATGAAGACATGGGTGGGTAGTCCATTATCCCACTTGCTGTGTATTAAATATTTACCAGTTTGCTTCTGTTAGCACCTCCATGCATCAGGTGACTCTAAACTAACAAGCTGACGCTGGTTGTAACTTGTGGCCACCAACTGAATGAAAGTAAATCATTCATTAAGGGTTAGGAAAAACAAATGGTGTGTTGTTAGGACATTTCTTATTGGCTTTGGGATGTGTGTAGGCAGTTCATGTGGGAGAATATAATAAGATCAAATTTCAGAATGTTCAATTAATTAAAATAATATATTGCCAAGCTCAAGATGATTCTTGGCATGAACTAAACACCTAACAGACAACATCAGCATCCTTCTCAGTATCACCTCCTCTATCACCATGGTGAAGGTGTTTTCTTTCTCACTATGCAATGATATCAAATTATGTATTTCAAAACTTTTTATATGACACCTGTGCAAATACACAAGACATCTTATGGCCAATGGGAACAAATTACTCTTTAATATAATGAGCATTTACTTAGAGTGTCAACTCTTGATATGCTTCAAAATTTTTCCCTACTCAGGAGTCCTGCTGTATACTGCTGTATAACTGTAATAATGGCACACAGGAGGCAGGAGGAAGGAAAATCTAGAGTTTGAAGTCACCTTGAGCTACATAGAAAGATCCTTTCTCCAAAAAAGTGTAAAAGGAAAAACTTCAGGTCAACACATTATAAATTTTTATAGACAAAGAAACTGAGAAGCTGGAGTGGCTCACTGGAGCTGGCATGGAAAATATTGTTATCACATTTGAGGTGTAGTCTGACTCTTGTTGACTCTTGGCCATAGGTATCCTCAATTACTTTAGAGATTCTGAAGATCCAAGATGATGGCATATGGATATGTAAAGAAAGAAGGTGAGACAGAGAGGATATAAGCTAGTCCAGGCTAGGTAGAGTAGGATACTCAGTATACATTTTATTTTCCCATGATAGCCCCAGTATGAAGATAATGTAACCCACTGACAGACAGAAAAGTAAGACAAAACCAACTCAGTATTCATGGAATCAAGAAGTTGAACAGCAAGATTTTGTAGTCACTTGACCAAAATAACCAAAGATTGTAAGAGCAGACAGAAGCAAAGCATTCTCTTCATGGAGCTTGCTACACTAAGACCTTAGCCTGACATGCTTGCTAGACTAAAAGAAGAATGATGTCAATGGTTATCTGTGTCCACTGTGTACTAGAAACTCTTCAATAAACTGGGTGAGATTTCTTGTCCTCAAGGTTGGTGTCATTTTTCCAAGTAAAAGCTTAATTTCCAGAGGCTCGTGGTTTGGAATCCTGGTCTGTTGTTGGCATTCCATTTTGTCCTGTGCCTGCCACAGCTAGATTGAATTTGCTGTTTCTGGACTCAAGTGAAGAACAAGATCCTTATGCCTCAGGTAGAGTCTGTTTGACCATAGAGGAAGAAAACTCTGTCTGCGGGCTCCTTTGTCCAAAGAAAAGAAACAGCTGTGAATATGAGGTAGATCAACAGTGTAAGCATTGAGATGCAGTGCAGAACAAGTCAATGCACAAGTACCTAATGCTTCTTTAAAAAAAAAAAGAACAAAGACATTTCCTTTCATAATCTGTTCAAGTAGAGAAACTGTCATGGAATGAGCCCTCCTGAACTTCTGATCCCTAGAGGGGTTGGATTGTTCCCAGCTCCTGGTAGAATTACTTGTGTTATTGCTATTATTTGAATTGCATATGCTCATGGGATATAGTTTGATAATTATATATACATATAAAACACACACACACATATGTGGTCATCTGAGAGTAGTTACATATATCTCTACCAGTGAGAGGCATTATGAATATTTGTTTTTCTGGGTTTGATGATATGTTTCTAAGACACTATTTTTTATCCATGCTCTGAAATTGTCACCTATGAATCTCTTATGAATTCTCAATATCAGCATTCTGTTCACATGGACTCATCTAGAGATTTTAATTCAACTCCCACATTTTCAGTTGACTAATTATGTCATTACCTCATTCTGAGGTGATAGTGTACCAAAATTTTCTCTCTATCACTTCATCAAAAAGCACAACGTTGCCTTTTTTAGTGTGTTATCTATAACCTGTCCAAGGTAAACTGCCTCTGTTTCTATTCTTTTGCTCACTTGGTTAGTTTTTTATCACTCCTGTCTTTCATATTATTTACACTAAAATAATTTAGAAATGGATTGTCTTTTGCATTATTTTATCTCCATGGTTTGATTTAAAGAGCTTTTATAAGTGTCCATCAAATTGAAGATACACCATCCTTCAGATATGCACCTTGTGTTTTAATCTGTCACCAGTGTTCAGTGTTGATGACTTGACCAAAAGAAGTTTTTATTTATCTTACAGGTTCACATGTTTATAAGCACCATTAGTTGAAATTTTAAAAGTTAACTTCCCAGTAAAAAGCCATCTTGGATAGTTTAAAGGAGAGGTGGCAGTTGTACAATGTCTGATAACTGGACATGAACATTATTGCTATAGCATTTTATCAACAAAGAGAGAAATTGAAGATCTTGGTCAAGGCAAAGTGGAATAATAAAGGCTCCTTTTCCAGTCATTCAGCTGTAAGATACCATCAACCACACCACAGCGAAGCTTGTCTCCAGAATATAAAACCAAAGGTTTTGTTTATTTTAATACACATATTTTCCCTTCCTACTGCACTTGTGTAAGAGGCACAATTCTCACCTTACTCTGCAATTACGTTGTGAAGACTCTTCTAAAACTGGAAACCCTGTCATTAGAATATGCACTGTGCTTTGGTCCTGCAAAAAAAATATCAGATCTTTGTGGGCAGTCTTAGCGACCACATGCTGGGGCTAGTTGTAGAAATCATCCTTCTCAATGACTGTACTGGTAAAATGGGTTCATGAAGCATAAACATTGATTTGAGCTCTGTCTCTCTGTCTAGCACCGTGTCTCTGTCTCTGTCATTGTCCCTCTCTGTCTCTCCTTCTTTCTCTCATGTCTCTCATCCTGGCAGGTGACACCTCTTCACTATAGACTTCTTAATGCCTAAGTTAAAAGCTCAAGTTGCCTTTTAATGAAAAGATGGATCATTAGATGTAACATTCAGCTGCAGCTACCTATAATGTTAGGCTATTGAAGTTCTCTGCCCTTGCTTCCCCTTCTCCCACACCCAAGGATGATGTAGGTCCTGAGCTATTAAATTGGTTGGGAACTCTTTAACTTCCTGCTGTAAACCTTCCATAACAAGGTGTAAATGTAATATGAAGATAATTGATGTTTTTATGATGGTAGATTCTCACTGGAGAGTAACAGAAAAATCCCATGCATACCTATGTATCAGGTGTATATTTTAAGAAATGTTAAAATTACTGTATAAAATACACTTTGTCATTTCAGAAAAAAAAATGTAGAGCTATACCAGTAGTGATCATTTTAAATAGATTATGGGTTAGGTTGGTTCATTCAAGGTTGTATCATAGATTTGAATGCTTTCAATTTGGTTAATTAAATAGGGATAAAGTATGATGTATTTGGAAATGATTGACTGTCTTATCCTCTGTTTGCTCTCTGTGACTTTCTTATATGTCTGCAGAATACAGACAGACATTATTTAGCCTGAGTCTTGGGATGAGTGATGCACTCTGAGACCACCTGTAGCATTAGGATATAGACTGACAAATTCCACACATGCCTAACACATAGTAGGTGGTTAATAAATCCTTAATGGCACATGGGCTCAAAATTAGCTTTAACTTTATAACTTGCATATAGTTCACACTTTGAGAGTCTGGTATGCCTATTGTTTTACTTTGTGTGTGTGTGTGTGTGTGTGTGTGTGTGTGTGTGTGTGTAGAATGGGCTAGGAGTGATAACTTCTTTCATGTGCCTCCTTGAATAAATAGAGTGATCAGAAATTCTCTTGTTTCTTTCAATGCACCAAAGGAAAGTGAATTTACTAATGTGGGTCATCTTGTCAATTAGAATACACATATGCAACCATAATCCAATTGATGGCTATGTAAACAGTAAAGCTTATATCATTCAGATCTCATACAGTAATGCTATTTGTCTTAATAATATTACTTAATGTTGTGTTTTAATTTTTTTCTTAACCTAAGAGGTATATGTGCTGATACCTGGGTCCATCCAAAAGACTATAATTTCTTTCTCTGTGTTGCAGGCTCATTAAAAGACAACTGCCATTTTTCACCTTAGAGGACCGGTCTTCTGTGCTTTTGTAGATACACCTTTGTTGCTGTGAGCATGTTTCTGAACAGGTGAATAAGGACCTGTGTGCATCCATTTGACACTTCTGCTAAGGAGAAATGAGACCTGTGCCACTTCAGTTTAAGGGAATCTTAAATAGAGATGAGGAAATGTCTAAAAGTCATTTTATTGTTTTCTTTCTATACTGTGAACCTCATACCACCAAAGTTATTTAATTTGGAATGTGAAACACTATATGAAATTTTATAAACATGTGGAAATTGTGTAGGGGAGATATGCAGATGACACAGCTACTTTATTAGCTTTCTTCTTGCCATGACAGTTCCATTATAAAATACTTAATTTAAAAAAAAAATAAAAAAAAATTTAAAAGCTCCTTAAGGAAGAAAGAATTTACTAGCTAGTGGTTGGAGGTAACACAGTCCATCATGAGGAAAACAGGATGATGTCAATATCAGGCAGCTGTGCAAATTACATTCACAGTCAAGCAGGGACTTTATCCATGCTCCTTTGCATTCAGAACCCCATCCAATGGCGTAATGTTATCCACATCAGGGTGGGCCTTCCTCAGTTAAACTTCTCTGGAAGCATTCTCCTTGGCATGCTCAGAGCTTTGTCTCCTCCACCACTTGAAATCAGGTTAAGATGACATGGAGATCAATCATAACAGATCTCTCTCTCTCTCTCTCTCTCTCTCTCTCTCTCTCTCTCTCTCTCTCTCTCTCTCTCCCTCCCTCCCTCTCCCTCTCCCTCTCCCCCCCTCTGTCTGTCTCTCTCTCTGCTTCTCTCCCTTTATAAATGCAAAATCTACATATGCATGCAAAACTTTACACAGGTAAGTTTTAGCCTAAATCATCCCATCAAAATGTCAAGATATGACTGAGGTCTTTTGTATCTCACAAGAAATTTGGCAGGTGTTTAAAGACTAGTTTTCAGGGAAGTTTCAGATTTAATTTGAAACCAAGAGGAAAGCACAGGAGTTTCTGATGTGCCCCTTCCAGCCCTGCACAGCCTCCTCCATTACCATCATCCCCCATCTCAGTGGCACATTTGCTTCAAGGGACAGGTCTTTGCTGAAACACAATATGTTGCTACTTATTTTTTTAAAACTGGTTCTTACAGGTGTTAGACTCTGTGATTTAATTCTCAATATCAATAATAACACAACCCTTGACAGTTTAATACCAATGGTGTTGAATCAGTTCAGTTTCTTTGTGATCCCTTATTCCTCTCCCGAACTATTAGAAGTTATTTCAAATAAAACCATCTGAAATAAGGAGGATTTGTAAGGGAAGGCATGGAAGAAGTAGAAGATATTTTCTTCATTCCTTTTAGCTACTGGAAAGCTCACAGTCAAAACATGTGAAGAAACGTCCCATACCATTTCTCAGGGTCTTATTACACAGTTTGATGGCCAGGTAAAGATATATCCTGTGTTCAGTGGAGGAAGGCACACTCGTATGTAGTTAATCCTTCATGATATAAAATAGCCTTCATATTCTTTTATAATTTTCTCTCTATATCTCTTTTTTCCCCCAGGAATTTGATAAATTGTGCCACTTCAGAAATTTGTCTTTCTAGTTTTTCTGTTCTAGTAACCTTAGCCATCTTTGGACTTTACTAATTCTTCTGGGGTGTTTTACTTCCCTTTAATGATGGCTGTAAGAAGATACCAATTTTTATTTTTCATCATCCTGGGTTGTTTCTGTTTCCCAGAAAGGCCTCATGGTGGTACCTCTACTATACATGGATGTTTATCAGAGAAAATCCTATGCCTTTGTTCTGGGTGCCCTGGATGCTGCCTGGATCCCTTCTCTTATGCAGCTCTCATGGCTGCTGTCTAGGCTGTAGGCACTCACAGGGCTCCTTATTAAGACAACACTAAAGGTGGCACTGACAGTTTCCCTCTTCCCCACAGCATGGTTGAAATCAAGACAAGAGCCTGGCAGCTCTGCTTGCTGCCTGTGGTTCAACTGGAAACCACAAGGGTCTGGAGGCACATGGTTTCCATTCAATCTTTCCCCGGCTAACAGGAACCATTTGTTCAAGCAACTTGGTATCTGTTTGAGAATAAGAGATCTGCCCCAGTCCTCTCCAGACAGTCAAATACATTCTCTTGGCTTTAAGACAAGTTCAGAAATGTCTGCTCAACAATGGCATGCTTCTCAGGTTTTTTTTTTCCTCGTTTATTTTTGCAACATGTGAAGAAACGACCCGTGGACTCCTTGAGAAATCTGAAAATGCCAATCAAAAAAAGTGGAAAATTAAGAACCGTTTATTATGGAAAGTTTCTATATTACATTTAGGGAAGATGGAAATAAGATGATATATCAAGCAGGAAATAGAATTAGAGGGTTGCCAGAAGCAGAATATCAGCCACTGATATTTTCTCCCCACTTTTTAATTCTCCCACTTAGCTGAATTGGAGGTAAATACTATTCGTAGACATTGGAGGTGGGAAGCAAGGAAAACTCGGAGAGTGGACTATGTTGTATTTATCTGCTGGATGTTAAAAGTATTTCTGTCTTCATGAGAAGCTCTCTTTTAAGGTGTTGATCAAGGCTATCCAAGAGTTTCTCAAAACATTATACATTATTGTTACTACAGCCCCCCAAAAAGCCCCACAACCAACCAACCAAAACACTTTTATTTTTCTTTTGTTGTCTGAATAAATCTATGTTCATAATTCAGAGAGTCTCGTTCTTCGACATCAAGTCTTATTGTTCTTGTAATGTGTAGCTCCTCGGAACAGTGGGAGATGTGAGTGCATTATAGTTGTAGTGAGATACACAAAATTACTTCTGAAATGTTTTATGTCATTTTCCAAACTGGAATTTTGAAAACTAAAATAAAAAGTAGTTATTGTTTGCCTATGCCTCATATAAGTCCTTTGCTATTCTCTGAAGTTCTGCATAGCTCAAAAAAGAAAGAAAACAGCATAGGCAAGTGTCAAGAAATCAATCATGGCAGTCAAATATTTGAATCCAAATGTGAGAATTTGGAATCCTTATTGAAAGAGAAATGTTTGCTCTACTGAAGTGCCAACCAACCAACTAACCCAGGTTTCAAACTCAATCACCATTCTGCAATGTTCACATTTAAGCCACTTTGCATATATCATTTAATTCAACTCTGAAAGTTTCTGCAGAACAGAAAGCTATGTGATGGGATCTGGAAGAAACACAAAGGCAGGCCTGACCTTTCTGTTGCCTTTATGGTTCAAACACAAAAATAATGAATAATGTTGAAAAATCATGTTTCATATATTAATTAAAAATACAATGGAAAAACTGTACCTCCCTGTCTACAGAAAAGCTTTGTATGGGGTGGAGGGAGACATTTGAGCTGGGCCTTAATTTATTATAACATGATTGTTAAAATGGGGCTGACTGAAAGAATAAAGAAGCCATTACAGTGAGGTTATGGCTTTTCCAAGACCTAGTGGACCATCTGAGGCCCAAAGCTTAGATAAATAATAGTCATTCTCATGTACATCTCTACTTTCTAGAGAGTAGTGACATTTAGAGTGACCACAACAGCTTTCCTGAGGAAAAATTTGCTTCACATGTATAAGGTGGACTGTGAGGGAAATCAACTCATGTGTGGGGAAGTGCTAGTATAAGACATGTGTCACACGAGCCATCTTCAATTTGCTTTGATTTCAGTAGATTTCTCATGTTCTAGATGATACATGAAGAAATGTGATTGCGGCACCTGTCCTCTACAGTCTGGATCTTCATCCTAGCTCTATATGGACCCTTTCCCCAAATTACAGAAGGAATTTAAGTCCCTGAGCTGTTTATTAACACCTCCTCCCAAGGTGTGAGGAACCTCATGGAAGAGGGAGCACTGTACTGTAAGAGCCAGAGGTGGAACATGATCACAACAAAACAGTCTTTCATGGATACAACAGGGCAGCTCACATATGAATCCTTACCATTTACCACAGCATGCACAAGACCTGTGCAAGCTCAAACCAGACAAAATATCAGCATGGGGGAGGTGGGTGGGAGAAGAGGGTATGAAATTACATCCATAGCTGAGGAGGTCTTGGCAATTCATAGCAGCAGAGAAAGGAGGAGAGGAGAGAGGAGGAGGGAGAGGGGGAGAATCTGTTTTCTTTAAGAATTTGGCCCCTGCCAGATCAGGCATGCTCCAGTGGATGGCCACATATCTAAGAGTATAGGAACAGCACAAATTGGACTTGATAGTTTTAAAAACAACTATAAAAGAAGACACAAAATTGAGTGGGTGGGGAAAGAAATCTGGGGAGAATTTGTGGAAGGGCACGAATATGATCACTGTGTGAAATTCTTAGAGTACTAATAAAAAGTCAGAAGTAAAATAAAACACAATTTGGCAATGAGTGTTAAAGCAGCCAGTGAGCAATACCAGGTAGTCTGGTCTGGCGTCTTCCCAGTACCGTCTCTATTCTTCCCATTCTGTGTATATTAACTTATGCACAGCACCATGACTCATGCTCTTTAAACCTCAAAAGATGAGAGGAGATAAGGAAAGATATTTGAATCCTGAAAGATAATTTCCCCAAGTTTGCCCTTTTGGGGGTAAATTATATCTTTTGAGATATAATTTATATTGTGCAAATATTCATTATTCCCATCAGAATAATATGCCACTGACTTCCATATTCTTAGTAGTATGTGACACGTATTGATTATGGCTATTTTAAGTCTCAAAATTTAACAGTCTAACCAATCTAGAGCCTAGACTTTGATCATTCATAGTTTAAGCAGTATATAATAAAGGCTTACCAATCAGAAATTACTCACGTATTAGTTGCTCTTTAAAAAGTGTTATTTCTTAGATATACCTTTGCAACACAGGGACAAAATAATAAATTGAGTAAAAACAAACACTTTTCTGCTATGTGCCTCTATTTCTTAGTTATGAATAAGTGACTATAATGTAGTTGAATGTGTGAAGCCACAATATGTCTCCCTGTTCTATCATTAAAAGCTATTTGCAACATACATGGGAATGGAAGGGAGACGGCTAGAGGGAGGGAAAATACTTTTAAGATTATAAATACAGAATTATTCCCAGCAAGGATTGTTTTTGTGAATGTGGGCTCCTTATTCCTATGTTATGGGAATCTTGAAGAGACTTCTAATGTTACAACCTCTTTCTATGTGGCACTGTATCATTAATATTAGCAACATGGAATCCATAACATCAGAAGCTAAAGTTCCGGAGTTAATGAGGTGAGTCTGAGACACTGGGAGATGGATATACCGTAGGTACAGCATCTCAAAACTAGCTTGGCAACCTTATAACTGAATGGAAATGCAGATTTAGCTTTTATGTCTGTTGTTTAAGCCTGTTGGCCAGGCATCAAGTCGAGCATTGGGCTGAGCTGTTCAACAGCAGTTTCAGAATGTTCTGAGGCAGTCTGCTCTGCATGTAAAATCCAAACAGAAAACATTTTAGGCTGTGCAGGGACCGAAGATGGTTAAGCTTTGGGGATAATTTTAATGAGAAGAAAAAGGCAAATAGAGGAACACCTAATTGGGAATAATTTCATGTGTGTGAAGGGTGGAGAGGACGTGGGGACATGGGGTGTGTTTGTGTACACAGTAGAGTTTGGAGAAAGGAAAGCCTGTTGGATTCAAAGCACTGTTTATTTTCCACACAGCCCCCTCGCAATCAGTCATCAATCTACTGCTTTGCTTAATTAGGGAAGAAATGTTTTTAAACAGATTGGAAATGTAGATGGTGGAGTCATAAAAGAGCCAGGATGGTAATAGGTTTGCACTAAAGGAAGTCACTTTTACACCGTGAAACAGCAAATTGCTTAATAAGGGGCAAAGGTGGATATTAACACATGAGAGACAAGATATGGCATTTTTGCTCATCTAACAGATGGCCAAGATAAAACTCAGAAAAAAACAGATGACTCATTAATGTTTCCTTATTAAACTATCTTATTACTTACCGATTTCATTTTAGATTACAGTAATTGATATGAGGGCATGTAAGGAGTGAAGTGAACACTGCGTGTTAATTCTTGAAACTGCATGTAATCGCAAGGTGTCATGAGACTCAGGTTTATGCTGAAAGATAATTATATACATAGTCCAAATTGAAGAAATTGGAAAAGAAAACCAATCTACACATCACTCACAGCCTATATAATAAAGAGAGATTACAATATGAATAATCAGATAATAAGCACTAATGAAAGAGTGCTAAATTCTGAAGGGGAAGAGAAGAAAAGGAAGGATACGGGGGAAACTATAGTTAAAGTATGTAGTATAGTTAACAGAAATTGTCCTTATAATAATTGCCATCACTGTGTCTGCTGAATACATACATATAGCCATATGTATATTTAATTATGAAATAATAAATAATTTAGTTCCACAATCAGTACCCAGCAAATGTAAAGACAAGAGACTATGATATTATCAGCTCTAAACAGAATGTCTATACCATGCCCTTTCTTCTCAAGGCTCCTGGATCACTGTGGAAATAGAGGCAGAAAGATCATAAGAGCCACAGCTGATGTCTATAGTGAAAAGGTATTTGCTAGACATGCTGGTGTCCTTGCACATATGAACTCATAGGTACTGGACTGAGTGTACAAGTCTTTCTTTTTTAAATTTTATTTTATAATTTAATTTAATTTTACATATCAGCCACGGATTCCCTTGTTCTCCCTCCTCCGGCCCTCCTGCCTTCTCCCCAGCCCAACCCCCATTCCAACTCCTCCAGGGCAAAGACTCCCTTGAGGATTGAGTTAAACTTGGTAGATTCAGTACAGGTAGGTCCAGTCCCCTCTTCCTGGTCCCACTGCCTGGATGCCTCCCAAACAGATCATGCTAATCAACTGTCTCACTTATCCAGAGGGCCTGATCCAGTTGGGGGCTCCTCAGCTATTGGTTCATAGTTCATGTGTTTCCCTTTGCTTGGCTATTTGTCTTTCATAAGATCAAGAAAGCCAATTCCAGCATTGACAGGGGAGGAGCTCATGAAGTCTTCTCCCGACCTGAGGAGCTATGATAGTTGATGGTTGCTGGAGATGAAATTCAGTCGTCATTGCTTGTTTGTTTTTGTTTTGTTTTGCTTTAGGAGTGCAATCTCTGAAAGGCTACCCATTCCCCCAGCAGATGCTACCATACCATACCCACATGTACACAGACCTACAGTTACCACTAAATGGACACCGTAGTTATTAAAGACAGGCAGAGAGTAAATAAAATTAGGAAGGAAAAACTTTTGGTAGGCTGGGGAGGAATAGGAAAGGAGGGGTAGATTGGATCTAAACACATTATATGAATGTATAAATATTAAATAAAATATTTTTAAAGAAAACACATCAAATACAAGTATCCCAGTGAGTATTTTTAAAAAGCCTTTCAACTCAGAAGTTAATAATGGCTAGCTAGGCTCCACCCCTCACCTGAGAGGGGTAGTCCCAGTGGCCCAGACAGACTAGCTCAGCTACCACCCAGACCCACATTCTGGGCCTTGGGTTAGTTCACCCTGGTATCTGCCCAATTTATGACCTGCTGGGGTGTGTGAAATGACTGGTCCTATGGTACAATAGCTGCAGGATTTTTATTACTTGGGGCAAAGGGCAGAATGTCCTAGGAGAGTTTTTGTGAGGGTCCAATGATGATGGTGTGCCAGAGACCAGAAACCTTGACCTAGACCAGCGACTCAGTGCAATGAACATTTGTTGGTGGGACTGATTGGACAAAAGGGTATATACTGCATGATGTACTCAGCTCCCAATGCCACAAGGCAAATGAAGGGTGTTGCAGAGATAGCCTTGATGAGGGAGTGAGGTAATTCTTTATTTGTTTGTTTTGTTTTTAATGAATTTGGGGGGGGGGTTCTTTTGGGAGGGACACTACTGGGGTAAGGAGCAGATATGGAAGGGCTGGAAAGTGATCAGGATTGAGGTAAATAATGTGAAATTCCCAAAGAATCAATAAAGAATTATACAAACAAACAAAACAAAGTTAAAAAAATGACTAGCTCTTTTAGATTATACATCATATATGCCCTCCGTTTAAAAAAGAGAAGAAAAATAAGTCCCATTCTTGTAATTGGAGTCTCTAATAAATAGAAAAGTGATATACTTTAGCCATAGAATCAAATATACAGTTCATACTACACCTTAGAAAAAATGAATCAACCTTTTTCAGATGGGATTTTAACTGGTTTTGCAATCTTTAGGTAGCAAAATCTTCACTGAGCTAGGAAAATGCATTTTCATTAAACTTGATATATAATATAAATGAAGAAGGTTTTATTTACTTAGGAGTCACCCCATGAGCATTACAGAATGACAACTGAAGTTGGTCAATCTTGACTATCAACTTGATGGGACCTATTGTTTTTATCTATGTTGTTCTATTTATCAATAAAGTCTCAGAAGTCAGATGTTGGAGTGAAAACCTGATATCTCAGAGGGGCCAAGAAACAACCGGCTGACCTTCCTTTTGGCTGGAGACTCAGCAAGAGAACCTCTCTCCATTCATCCCAAACCCAAAAGGCTCTTGAGGAAGTCCCTCCCTACTTCTTCCTGTGCATCTCTCTATCTATCCACATTTCTGGCTCCTCTGTAGTCTCTATGGCTAATTCCTGTCAACTAGTTGCTGGCTTCATTTTGGAGAACCTGAAGCTAATGTTCCTCAGGACCAGTCTCTTCACATGCTCTAGCAGGTGATAGATGGGGAAGATGCCTGGGTGGACCAACCAAAAAGACTAGGATGTGGGTCTGGGTGGGAGAACTGGTCAGTCCAGGCCACTGGGACCACCCCCTTCTGGTGAGGGGTAGAGACTAGCTGGCCATTATTAACTTCTGAGTTGAAATGCTTTTTAAAAATACTAACTGGGATGCTTATTAATCTTGATCTAAAGTTAGTTTTATTAACACAGTCTTAGAATTTCACAGTGTAATCAAATATCCTACAACTACCTGTAGTTGCTTAGGAGACAAATATATTCGCATGGCTGTGAGGGAGTTTCTATGTTGGGACACTTGAGGTGGAAAGACTCCTTAAATGTGGTCAGCAACATTTCATACAATTTATCTTTATTTATGTATCTGTGAGTGTGCCTGTGAGTGCAGTACCTTCAGAACCTAGAAGAGGAAATCTGATCCCCCAGAGCTGGAGTACAGGTGGCTGTGAGTTGCCTGGCATGGGTGCTAGGAACCAAACACAAGAACTCTAGAAGAGCCCCAAGCTTTCTTATTCACTAAGCCAGCTCTTCAGCCCCTTAAATTCTGTTTTTGAATACTATCAATAGTTTCTTCAAAGGAACTTTCCTAGCTGGTTGGTTGTGTGGCTCACTGCCTGGGAAGTTTTGTTGTTGTTGATTATTTTTTACATATAAGGCATTCTGTCTTACATTTTTTGCTTAATATTTGTTGCATGAAATAACACCTTCAAATTCAATTCTATTTTCCCTGGAAGAGTTTCTCCTCACTTGAAGAACAAACTATGATTTCAACGACAAAGTACATCTATGACCTTTCTTTGTAAGACCCTCTCCTTTCCTTTAATGCATGCAGTTCTGGAACAAGACAATTTGTACTTTTTACATATTTTCTTTAGAGAAATATTTGATGGTAGCTATTGTGAATGAGGGAATGAAGCATATTCTCTCATAACTACTGACAAAGCTCACAAAAGGAAGCAGAAGCCATTTAGCATAATTTTTCTAGATTTCTGTGCAAGGTGTGTGTGTGTGTGTGTGTGTGTGTGTGTGTGTGTGTGTGTGTGTGTGTGTATGAATGGGTGGCAGTGTATATGTGTGTGGAAGCAAGGGGATAAGCCTGGGTGTTATTCCTCAAGTCCTGTCTTCTTGTTTTTGGCCTAGAATTTACCAAGTAGACTAGAATGGTTGGTTTGAAAGCCCTGGGGATCCTCCTGTCTATGTCCCCCAGTGTTGGGATTATAAGAATGCAATCATATCCAGCTTTTTATGTGAATGCTGGAGATAAAATTTGGCTCTTAATGCTCACATAACATGCACTTTACAAACTCAGTCATCTCCCCATTTTCATCACACTTCTTAAAGTACACTTCCTAGACTTAGTCCTTATGGAACAATATTCAATACAAAAAAAGTGGCTTTTTTTTTTTTTGACTCTTGAAAATCAAGCAAGCGAACACAGCACCTTCCCTGAGGATGGAAACATTTTAGGCAGGAATCCAATATGAGAAAACAAAACAAGTTTCAACCACTAAAGCTACATTTTCAAATGAAGTTGTGCTGGTCCAAACTAAAACTTTAATATAAGGTTTGAAGACACGCCATCATATGTGGATGTTCAATGTCAACATGCATGTGTAGAACATGTATTGCAGAAGAACCATCACTTCTATGTAAAATGTTGGCTATAATTTGGGTGGGGAGGGAGGGAAATTTCTCCTTCCATATTTTTAAAGTCTAGCACTATATTGACATTAAGCAGGTGCTATTAAATAATGGGGGAAAAGTAAGTTCAATTTTTAAAAGTTATCTTGAGTCATGCTTTTAAATTCAGCTCACGTATGTGCTTTCATGGGGGAGTTCGTTGACGAAAGACTTTCTGAGCAGGGGTGACTGAAAAGCAGTAGCTCAATGAGGCAGCTCAATAAAGACTGGGTCGACCTCCAGGATGTTGGGGAGCGATGACCTTGAACACCCCAGACGACATGAAACTCCAGGTTATAGCTGACTGGAAGCCTGAGGTTTTATTGGCCATGAGCCAGTCTGCAGCCCGGCTAACCACCCCAGTATTTTATAACATTGTAAAGACTGTATTGTTTGAAACTTTTCAAAATTTTACACACAACTTGGCAGTCTTCCAAAGCCATTTCCAATGGGCCAAAACTATCAGCAGCCACCCACCTCCTCAGCCATCGCTGCTGGAATAACGAAGCTCCATCAATGGAGTCTTCTATGAGAGATTCCATGCTGGAAGAGACTGGAATACACAGCATCTTTGAAAGCCATAAAATAAACTGTCTCTATATTGTACAGCTTCTATTTTATTTTTCTAAGATACAGAGGGAGTTTTTGAAAGTGGCAATGGGATGGGACAGGGCTTGGATCCACTAACTCAGCAGGCAGGCTTTCATTCATTAAAAAAAAAAAAAAAGCCAAAGATATGCTTTGTCATCAACGCTGTTCTTGCTTCTGGGTATTTCTTGTTGTCGGAATATTTCTAAAGGACTCCAGTTCCATCTCCTTGCCCCGCCATGTTTTTCCTTTGCTCCTTTATCCAGACATACAATTTATTTACCTTAGGGGCTGAGGACTGAAGTTCTTTTTGTAAAGCAAGCTTGATGCTTAATGTTCTTCCTTGATTCTTGCCATCTTAAAATAGATTATTTACATGATACTGAGTATGTATCAGCTGATAGTATTGTAACCTTCTATGTGCTGGTCCTATTCTGGATGCATCACACAGAGTAGCTCCTGTCATCTCTGCAACAGTTCTGTGAGGTAGTGATTAATGGAACCCTCCCTTTTTGAAGAGAAGGCAGAGGGATGGGAAGATGAATGGTTATAAAATGTATCAAATGGTTTCCAGTTGCAGCTAGGAAATGAGCCAGACAGAGTAAGCATTTTTAACATATTCTATTTATATATATTTAATATATAATTAATTTATAATTAATTAGTTTTTATTTATATTTTTATTTGTTTTTGAGACACAATACATACTTCTCTCTGGAAATCACTCTGTAGCCTAGAGTACATTTGTGTACTGTGGCAATTCCCCTGCCTCACCGTCCTGAGTGTTTAGCTGCCATGTGTCACTATACTCAACTAACTGCTTAAAAATATTTGGATATTTATTTTGGCTAAACCAATAGCCTAAACCACTAACCATTTTATGTGTTGATCACTCAGTTAGCTGTTCTTCCCTTCTACATGCTATCTGTTCCCCAGTGATACAGGCTTATGGACGCTCTGATCGCCTGTGTTACCGGTAAAACACAGGTTCTTAGGAAGAACATTAGTGCTGTGGCTGCTGCCTGGAACCCCTTGTTCATGCATAAATCCCGCCTTATTGTGAGTTGCCAAAATAAAGCAGGAGATAATCAGCTAATTGTGTCCATATATCAGAAATTTATTTCTGGATGTTTCATACAAGATTAAAATATAATTCAGTTAATTTGAATCCTGCTATTTACAGCGAATTTTAGATAGAGATTTTCAAAGAACCTCCAATAGTAATATTTGGGATTCTTTGTTTCTTTGTTTCTTCCTTTCTTCCTCTCTTTCTCTCTTTCTCTCTTTCTCTCTTTCTCTCTTTCTCTCTTTCTCTCTTTCTCTCTTTCTCTCTTTCTTTCTTTCTTTCTTTCTTTCTTTCTTTCTTTCTTTCTTTCTTTCTTTCTTTCTTTCTTTCTTTCTTTCTTCCTTTCTTTTTGTTTGTTTTATTTTTTTGAGACAGAGTTCCTCTGTGAAGCCCTGGCTATCCTGGAACTCACTCTGCACAAGCTGGCCTTCAACTCAGAAATCTGTCTGGCTCTGCCTCCCAAGTGCTGGGATTAAAGGCATGCACCACCACCACCACCACAGGGCTAGAATTCTTATGCTAAGCAGGCATTTAATCCTTTACTGCTTCATTAAAATAGAACCTAAGGGTTTGAGAGATGGCTCATTCACAAATGTGAGTACACATTTTTTTTTTTTTTAAAAAGCTGGTTATTGTTCTGTCAACAACCAAAACTCCAAATTGTGAGTGGTGGAGGCAGGAGGATCACTGAGTGCTATTGGTGGTTGACTTAGCTTCAAGTTCAGTTAGAGACCCTGTATCAAGGGAATAAAGTATACACTGATAGAGCAGGTCAATGAATGTTTTCTTTGGAACCTCTATATAGGTGAGTAGGAGTGCATACATTTCCTACACACACCATCCATTAAGTAAATAGATAAGTGAATAAATAAAATAAAAGTATATCACTCAGTGAGAGGATTATAGCACACCTGTTGTTCAGAGAAAGGAATCTATGAACCAGATTATGATAATTCTTTTCTGTAGGAAAGGATAACTTCATGTCCTGATTTACTTTTCTGATTTAGAATATATCTTGTCTGGAGCTGGAGAGATGGCTCAGAGGTTAAGAACACCGAATAACTGCTCTTCCAGAGGACCAGGGCTCAATTCCCAGCACCTACATATAGCTCATAACTCTCTCTAACTCCAGTTCCAGGGGATCAAGAATATAGCTTTTCTTTGTTGCTTAATTTTTTTTTTGTCTTCAGCAATATGGTGACCACAACAAGTTCTTTTGTCTTTATCATTCACTGCTTGCAACTTTCTTTTAATTCAGGTAATGTTATTTATTAAGCTGACATTGTAAAAATGAAGGACCTTATATGGAAACAGAGGGGACTCCTTCCTATCCTTGCAGTGTTTATCCCTAAGGTGGGACCTAAAAAAGAAAAAAAAATGGATTTGACTAGTCTTCAGGGTCTCTTCAGTGAATACCTTTCTTTCAGGTATTCTCTAAACCAAATGGTAACCAATGATATCAACAAGAGCCTCAATTTCTGTAGGAATAACTGTCCAATATCATGAAAGGCCCCATAGGAATCTTCTATTCCAAGTTTAAGCAATTCATATTTCCAAACATCTGTTTCCTCATTTACACAAATGTTTAAAAGAATATCCACAATGAAATGCCCCCTTTGGGGTCAGGAGTAGGTTTTTGTAGAGAACTTAAGAGTGAGCCTTAAATAAGTAAGTCATAATGATTATTCTTTATAATGTGATTTAGATATGAGTCGACCCCTCCTGAAAGTCTCAAGTGCTTCAGGCTTGGTCCCAACTGTCATCACTATTGAGAGGGCACTGGACCATGAGGAATCTCATCTATCTGACAGATGAATCCCCCAATGGACTCATAATGCAGTATTGTGAAGAGACAGGGCTCTGTGTGGAAGGTATGAGTCCTTGAAGGATACCTTTGAAGATGTCTTTTGTCCTGTCTCCCTCCTCTCATTCTACTTCCTGGTTGTCCTATGGTGTGGTGAGCAGCCTTCTTTGGCCACACCCCCTTACTGAGATATTTCTGCACAGCCATTGAAGTCAAACAACCATGACAGAAACATCTGAAATAAATCTTTTCTCTCAAGTGTTTGACACAGCAATAAAAACAGGGACATGGGTTAAATGTGTTAACTTCTCAGGAAGAAGATACAAGGGTTCCTGGGCAGATGTCAGGGGTCATGAAGTAATGAAATGGCAAGCACAGTATCATAGTATTGCATTCATGAGATCAGTAGGTGTAGAGGCTGAAATGGGATATGTTCTAAAACAACTATGTGAAAAGCCCAGGTTTTACATGGACAAAAGCAACTGTAATATAGCTTAGGGGGGGTAGAGAAGAAAAAAAAAGCTTCTGTATTTCACTCCAGTGGGAAGGCATTTTCTTTACAGTTTTCCTAATATATTCATATTCAGGTAAAACACATCCCTGATGGAGATAAAGCACAGACTAAAGCCTCCATTACTGAAGGTTTACACTCACTGAAATACAATAAGGTCCTTTAAGATACTGTGAGTAGGGAAAGGATTAATCCCAACATCCTTCAAACGTTGATTCAGCACACACTCTCAAGCAGCAGGCCAAATGAGTGTTAAGAGCACAGGCATAAGATAGTAACTCTAAACCTCTATTAACAATCCCTCATATTGTTTCAGGGCTTCTACAACAAGCCAACTAGGAAACCAAACCTCAATTCTGGTGGCGGGTGTGATTTGTAAGTTGTTTTTCCATAGTGATTATTTTGTCAGGCTAAGCCTTGCTGCTGCGTAGAGGTCTGTGGAAGCCCGGAGTGCACCAGGCTGTGTTTGCCATGCTAAATCAGGGATCACCGCTCACTGAATGAAAATCTTTTTGTTGTAGATGGAGCTTGAACAAGAAACATATCCACTGGGTTGGATAAAGAACACTTTGAACATTTGCTTATTACAGCAGTCTCTAAACATTGGTGTGGGAGTGAAGCCCACAATTTTGTTTTACGTTAAATACTCCTAAAAATCAAGAGGCTAATAGCACCAACTAAGGCCAGTTACTTTTCTGGCAAGGAACATGTGAGTTTCCTCTCTCTGCTAAGCCAGTAAAACTGCTGTGTCAATTTTCCTATTGCGCCAGCTGTTGGATGGCATCTCGATAGTCCCAAAATAGCCAGATGAGACGTGAAAACTTTATTCAATCAGAGAGGCACTGCCAAACAACAGAACACAACATATTATAAGTTATCAAACTATTTCAGCACATTTCCTCCTTCTCTCTACGTATTTTGGTATTGTTTAGATGCCAAGGTGGACTTTATTCATATGATATTTCTCAGACACAACTGGGAGATTCAGCACAGAACAAGAGAGTCAGCATCCATTCTATGTTCAAAGTGGGTCTGGTTCTGTGCTTGCTTGCTTGCTTGTTTGTTTGTTTTATTTTAGACTAAAATGGTTCCTTATTCTAAGTCTTGTTAAAGCACATGTCCTGTGTTATAAAATCCTGTTTACACTTTCTTAGAGGAGGCTATCAGACAGCTTTTTTTTTCTTTGTCATTTCTGTGTGTGGGTGTGTGTATGTATGTGCACATGTGTGCATGTGCATATAGAAGCCTGAGTTTGTGGTCAGGAATCATCATTGATTATTCTTTTACCTTATTCAATGAGGCAGGATCTCTTAGTCAATCTCTGTAGCTATCAATGTGGCTTATCATGCTAGCCAGCTTGCTCTGTGGATCTCTGGTCTCCGCCTTTCAAGGCTGGAAGTAGAGGTGAGCTGCCATGATCACCTGGCATTTACTTGGTTTCTGGGTCTCCAGACTCCAGTCCTCACACTTGCACATCAGGAGCTTTATCTTCTGAGTCATCTTTCCAGCTGAAGTAGTTTTTATAGATGTAAAATAATGAAATTTTCAGAGATAACATATATTTCTCAATAGTAACAATTGTATTGCATATTGTACTGAAATTCTTGAACAAATATATATACATGTATAGTTTTGCAGTATTGGGGATCAAATTTAGTATAGGAAAAAGAACATGGAGGTGGGAGTTCTTGCTTCCTAGGAACGAATTCCCCAAAGAAGAATATATCTATGAATGACATATATTTTAAGAACATAATAGCATTTGACAAAATAATATACTGGGATTGTTACTAATGTCAAAAAGTCATCATGTGAACAGAGACAAAGGCTTTGTTGAGAACCTGTGGTGTCCGTGGGTGTCACAAAAAAATAGGGTCCATTGGCCCTTAAAAAGGAGACAAAGGATTTCCCAAGGGGAAAACAGTCAGGTGCCTAGGTGGGAATGGAACACTCAAAGCCACTAGCCTGGAATTTTCTCCATTTTAATTTTGGAAACCCTGTGTGCCAGGAAATCCTTCTATCCCAGCCAAACTAGGATTGTAGTTTCCCTAACAGGTGCAAAGGGACATGGCAATGTCATGAAACAGTGGGGGGTCTAACCTGGAAGGGTTCTTTTCAGTGAAAATGGCAGGAACACTTAGGGAGAAAGAAACGTGATTTGCATCATGTGTCAAGGTCTTTGATGTTAATATTGAAGTAATTGAAATTAGTCTATGTTCAGGAATGGGAATTAAAAAAAAAACATTTAAAAAGAGTATCTAAAACCTACAAGATCTTTTGCTGAGGACTATTGAGATGACTTATAATTAAGAGTGTTTGCTATTCATCCAGAGGACTGAAGTTTGATTCCCAGCACCCATGCTGGGCAGGTCACAACTCTACCTCCATGAGATCCTAAGCCTTTCTTCTAATGGACTCTGTGGGCCCCTTTATTTGTGTGAACATATCCACAAATAGATACACACAATTAAATGATGATGATGATATGATAAATATTTTAAGAGATTTTTGTTTAGAGATGAAGTTATACCCTATAGATGTAAGTAATCACTGAATATTTGAACACACATACACACCACAAACATACACACACACACACACACACACACACACACACACACGCACACGCATAGGTACATGCATATGCACATGCACACACACACACACACACACACACACACACACACACACACACACCACACCTGCACACACCTATCTTTCTAATGTTGAGGAACAAACCCATAACCTTGTGCATGCTATGTCAACACTATTACTGAGCGACACTCCTAATACTCCCAGACCCTAAGAAAGCCAGGTTGATCTTGAATTTGTCATCCTCCTATCTCCATTGCCATGGTATTGAGAGTATAGGCATAAGCTAATGCTATTTAACAAATATTTAAGTATTACTTATTGTCTACTACAATCTCTTTTATTGGTAATGTATTGATAAATATTAGTAATGAGCTTCATTTTCGTGGTGCTTATGTTCTTTTGGTGGGATAAAAGGAAACCAGTAATTTTAGTGTGATGTGTCAAGATAATATATAAATGAATCAATCAAAAAGACTAGAAGTAGATATACCAACAACAACATATTTTTGCATGTGTGTGTGTGTACACATGTGTGCATTCAAGTACAGTGTTCACAGAGGCCAAAAGAGGGCATCAGATAACCCAGTGCTGAACTGTAGACACCTATGACCCAGCCAATGAAGGTACTATAACTAATTTTGAGTCATTTGCAAGAACAGGACACTGACTGGCCAGTAAGCGCCAGGGATCCTCCCATCCCAGCCTCCCCAGCATTGTGACTACTAGCACGAACTGCCCCTCTGAGCTTTTTATGTAGGTGTTGGGAGTTTAAATCAGACTCTTGTGCTTGTGAACCAAGCACTGTGTTAACTGAGTCACGTTCTCTGCTTCTGAATTAACTTCTAATATGTAACTGTGTCTTCTCAGTTATCCCTTTACATTTGTTTTTCCTTAGTTTATGTGTTACCTTTCATTTACTATGTTTTATATGAGGTAAGGTAATTGTTATTGAACTATATTCTTCATATTCTCTCATGACCCTGAAGTACCTACTTTAATCCGTTTTACAACACAGTAAACTTCTATGGCCAAATAAATAGCCAATGCCATTTTAAACTCCAAAAAAACAATATTTAAAGTCATTTGAAGTCACATGGTAGTCAAAGCCTCTTCTGCAAATTTCTCTGAAGTTTGATTCCCAGCACCCACACAATGGCTCACAAGCTGATATTCTGGTTCTAGGGTATCTTACAATACACAATGAGTATCGCATTCTTGTGGTACACATGCCTATATGTAGGCAAAACACTCATATACAGAAATTAAAAATAAAACATTAAAAATATGTCCAGCTCAAAAGATTAATAGACATGTTATAATTTATAAAAAGATATTGTCAAATGAGCAAAGTGTCCTCCAACTTAAATGTCTCAACAATGGTGAGGAAGTGAATATATAAACACCTCCTTATTCACAGGTGAAAGGGAATAACCATGTTTCTGTTCCTACAAAAAGTGTAGCAAGATCTCTATGATATCACTAGTGACAAAGAGTATCATCTCCCAACTCAATGGTTTACAACCAGTCTCTAAGCAACCTTAATAAAGCTGCAGTAAGGTATGAACTGGGGAGTGTAGCTTTATAAAAGTATGCAACCTCTAAAGAGAATTGTAGACAGGAGTCTTGCTCCATTATGACTCATCACATGCTTTCCTTTCTACACTCGACCAAAGAACTAGGTTTACTTCGCCACGTCTGAGAGGAGCCAGAGCTCATTCTCACAAGCCCTTTCTGTGAACAGAGACCATTAGGCCACCTCTGAAACATCAATTTGTGGGCTCCTGCTTTTATGCAATAATGACCTTGGCTTGCACAACCCAAACAGAATGCGCCCCAGCTCATGAAGTCAAGGTAGTGTGGTAAACAGAGACCGTGCCAGCTGGATGGCATTTTGACAGCCTCTGCATATGAAGCATGCGTGGGCCGAGCATGCATATCCCCAGCTGTGTTTTGGTGTGGACAACTCAGGGCCTGGCTGAGAGCTATGTCATAGAACCATTAGTTTCCCAGCAGCAATGTCTGGTGTTCATTGTCAGCCACCTGTTGAACTCCTGAATAGACTCTAAAACAAACTATCTTACGACAAAGACTGGTCAGTATCATAGAAATAGAGCAGATATAAACTACTTGAAGAAGGAGCTGTGTAAGATATTTTTATGATATTATTATTGTGGTGATAGTGGCTGGTTTCCACTACAGGGTTTCTTCCACAGTCTTATCCACTTAGGTAGAACTGCCTAAAAGTGGCCAGAACTTCCTTCCAGACAGACTCCATAAACTCTTACAATATTTGGTGCTCTAACTCTGAATGTTGTCTGTTTATAAGTTTACCTTAAGGCTTTAACATTCATCTGGATAATTTTGGAGTTTTAAGAATAAATACAAATATTTTTGACATCTTTAAATAGATTTCTCTATCTTTTTCTGTATGCATACACATATGTATAGATACAGTTTGTGGTTTCTCACAAGTGTTAAATTGTGTGAAGGAGCATGCATGTGCAGACCATAGTTCACAGATGTCAGTTCTTAGGGGGGTGCCATGAACCTTGCTTTTTGAGATAGGATCTTTCTTTGGCATGATGTTCACTGACTTTATTCTCTAGGCTGACTTGCCTGCTATTGGCAGAGTTTCATCTGTCTCTGTCCCCTCCATGCTAGAATTGCATCACACCCAGCTTTCTCACCATGATTGTGAAGATCAAACATGGGGTCGTTCTGGAATGTTATATACACTCTATTGATTATCTCCACAGCCCCATATTTCTATGGAAGGCAATGCACTGTGTGCCCTGAGCTTTTACACTTCAGTACGTGAAGGTCAGAAAGAGTTGCCATGCTAAGAATTCATGCTTGTGTAACACTTTTAAATTACTGTTGAGTTATCATGGTTAATGAATAATCTAGGAGCATGCTGTATTTGGTACATCAGGCGTACAAAATGCTCAATAAAGATGTAAACAAATTAACTTTTTTTTTCTTTTTTGCTGTTCTGAGTTCCCAGGAGAGCCAAGTGGTTGCAAATTGCTTTGTTTTTATTTATGAAACCAAGATGTGCCTGAGAAGCTCTGATACTTTCATAGAGCAGGTACTATTGAGATCCACCTTCAGCTACTCCTGACTCTGGTTCATACACTTCTTTTCGGCGGCTTCAACCATCAATTACTTTGCTTAAGACGGTGCCATGAGGAGAATGTTACATGTCAAAAAACAACCAGATGGTTAGCCTTTCAAATACCATAGCTAGCTTAAAAATTGTTGAGGAGTATAAAATGAAGACCAGATAAAGACAGAGACAGATGTACATGTGGCACTTTATAGCTAGCTCTGGCCAGGAGTTATCAGGCATACACCATGATGCTCTGCACATTGTCCCCTGTGGTCCAATAGGATTTTATTTTTAGACATTTAAAACTTGGGTTGTGGACCTAACCCATTCACATAGCTTCATGCAAGAAATATGAACTTGGAAACTTGGGCTATATACCTTGGTTCTTTGCAAGCCTTTTGATTCTCAGTTTCCTGTCTTTGTAGCAGCTTTTTAAAGATGGTATTACATCTCAAGGGCCTGATTTGTACTAGCATGAGCTTGTGATGGATAAAACAAATGTGAGATCTTGTAATAAATAAATAGCACCACTTCATATGAACCAGAACACTGAGAGACCTGAATATAAAATACAGTATGGTTGGAAATATAAGACCATGACTGTGGAAAGAAAAGATGTGCCATGAAGAGTTCAGGAATATGACTTAGCAAATAGCCCAGACCAAAACATACTTTAAAAAGGGAAATCTACTCGTGGAAATAATTTCTGACTTGGGATTTGTATGTCTAAAGAAGTCACATTCATTTGCATGGCCCCATACTGGACCATGCAAAATAACCCTGCTACTTACTATGCCAATATTTGTATATTATTTGACAAACAGATGCATCAGTATTTTTATAACTTCCATTTATTTATTGTTTGAAAAGCTCATACATGTACAGAATGTATTCTGATCATATGCATCCCACTGCCTCCTATAACTACCCCCTGGATCCTCAATCATATCTCCCTCTCAACCTCTTTTTACTATTTATATATTTATTTACTCACCAAGTCCAATTCATGCTGCCCATATATACACATGTGTTAGGTCATCCACCAAGGCATGGGGGAACCCACTAGGAGTCACAGTCCTAAAGAAAAAGTGACTTTCCTTCCACCAGCAGACAACTGCCAATAGCTTCTCAGCTAGAGGTGGGATCTCAGGAGCCCCGCTCCATCCATGCTAGAATTTTAACTGGCTTGTTCATGTACAGGTGTTACACAAGCAACCGCAGCTATTGTGAGTACAGGTGTGTGACAGTCCTGTCATGTTCAGAAGACAGCATTTCCCAGAACTCCATCCTGTTTTCTGTATTTTACATTTGCACCCTTTACTGTGACATCCCCTGAGCCCAGGAGGAGTGACCAATAGTTGTCCCATCTCTGACCATACACTCATGGTTGGTTATTCTCAGTCATTTCAATAATAAGGCATCTCTGGACTAACTACTAACCAGCACTAATATATGAACATAAACAGAAATATTGAGAAGACACCTTGACCACATGCCCATTTAGTAAAACAATATCAATAGGTCCTCCCTTAGAACCTGACTTCCCTAGGCATGGTTTCTGACCATGTTATATCACCAAACATGAATTCATTCTTACATAGCAGACCTTGGAACTAATCAAGAGAACAGTTGATTAGCCCGTAAATAGTCTTACCACTACTGCACCAGTGATCTTGCTAAGCAGGCTAGCACTGTAGGCTGGAGGTCTAGTGATATTAGCACTAACTGGTGCCCATGCACTGTTATCCTTTTAATGATCCCAGAATAAGTACAAATGTAGAGATTATGAACAATCATCAATGTTTAGTAAATAAAGTAAATCTTTATCATATCAACAAAAGGGAATGAGCTAAAAACAATCCTTTCTGAGAGGCTGCAATGTATCTCTTTCAGTGAATTGTATTTGGAGTTTAGAATTATTTGAGATGGAATCCTAAAATTTATTCAGTCCTTTTTTTTCTTCCTGTCTTTAGATGACCATATGTACTTTTATCAGGATGCTATGGGATGGTCTGTATGTGCTCTGATTGATCAATAAATAAAACACTGATTGGCCAGGCCAGGCAGAAATTATAGGTGGGACTAACAGAGAGGACAATTGAGAGAACAGGAAGGCGGAGAAACACACTGCCAGCCGCCACCATGACAAGCATCATGTGAAGATGCCGGTAAGCCATGAGCCACGTGGCAAGGTATAGATTTATAGAAATGGATTAATTTAAGATGTAAGAACTAGATAGCTAGAAGCCTGGGCTATTAGGCCATACAGTTTGTAAACAATATAAGTCTCTGTGTTTACTTGGTTGGGTCTGAGCGGCTGTGGGACTGGCAGGTAACAGAGATTTGTCCTGACTGTGGGCCAGGCAGGAAAACTCTAGCTACATCAGGAAGCTATGTATCCTGTGTAAAAATGAAAATTGACTCAATTATTGTTACAATATTAGATGTGAATTTATGTGGAATTATTTTATTCATTGAAAGTATGCTTTGTGAATGTATTTGTATACATACATACATACATACATACTTATATCTGGACCTCATTATGGAATTATCTGTGTTCTTAAAGCTTCTAGCAGTTTCATAACTTCAGCTCCCCCACCTGTCATACACTTAGACATGTGTTTTGGGTGTTGTGGGGCAGCTCCCCTCTATGCCCACAACTTGCTTTAGTGAACATCCTAAGATCCTGGCATCATCCATTTCCCGGGATCTCCACTGAAACGTAGGCATCACTTTCCTGGCTTTGTGCAATACTTCGTGCAATACTCTTTTCAAAACCAGTATCATGAGGACGGTGCTGCCAATTTCTGCTTCTGTATTGAGATGTAACCTGTCCTCGCCTCTAGACCATTCAGACAATGGCTCTAATATACTGCCAAGGCTTACCACAGGAAAACACTTTCCTAGGTGCATTCTCTGTTTTTTTGCTTCCCCCTTTCAGAAAGAAATGTATGAATGCACAATTTGGAGCACTTGGTAGGGGGAGACTAGCCCTTAGGACAACTTTCCTATTGGCCTGATGTCAAGAGCTAGCATACATAGTTACTTTCTCTGCTCCCTTATTTCTGTTTCCAGACTGCACCTTTTAAATATTCAACTTTCTCTTGCTGCGTATCTGAATAAGAGCAGTGAGATACAGCATGAATGCCACTCTTCATTTGAAATTTCTTCTACTGAAAAATTAGTTTATTTCTTTTGAATTTGGGCTCTCCCAAGTTCTTAGCAAAAGTGCAGAATAAAGACAGATTCTTTTCCAGAATGCATCAGGAATAGCCTCTAGCTCAGCTCCTGAAGATTCCTTCCTTCCACTGTGAAACCTCATAAGCCAGGCCTCCACTCTCCACATTCCTGCTGGCATTATTACCTTCCAGAGCTCACTAAACTGACTTACTAATCTCTGCCCATTGTCTGCTAGAGTTTTTCCATCTCATCACTTCAAACTTCTTAACATTACACCTGTAAACTGGTTCCAAAGCCTGGGTACCACAAAGTCAAAGTCAGGGTTAATCACAGCAACAGCCTGACTCCTTAGGGTACCAATTCTCTTTTCTTATTGCTGTGACATAATACTTGGCCAAAACAAATTGATGAATGGAGGGTTTGTTTTGGTTCACAATTTGAGAATGCAGTCAATTGTGGTGATGAATTCATGGTGGTAAAAGCCTAAGACTGCAACTATAGCTTTGAAACGGAGGTGAATTCTGGGACTCAGCTTGCTTTCTTCTCTTTGCTCAGCCCAAGACACAAGCTCATGAGATAATGGGCCACCAATACCCAAGGTGAGCCTTTTTACTTTGTTGAAACTTTTTGTTAATACTGTTATTAGATGTAGCCAGAGGTGTGTTTCCATGGTGATCCAGTGAAGTGGATGATGAATATTAACCAGTATACCTTGGAAGCGCTTGACTCCCTGTATTGTTGAAAGATAAAATATCACAGAACAGTAAAGTTTAATTATAGCGAATAACCCTGGTACTTAGCTATACATTTTATTCTTTATATCAGTGAAAAGAGGGACCACACTTCTTCATATTTTACTAGTGTTAGTTGCTAGGAGCTAATAGGTATGCTTTAACATTGGCCTTTGTACAAATTATTAATTTATGTTCTATCTATTAGAAAAACTTGACTATCCACTAATTACTTAGTGATCTTTCAGAAACTCCTTCCCTTCTAAGTGGAGGTGAGCTACAATCAATATTTTTATAAGCTTCAGCCAATGTTCACTTAAATATTTCATTATTTATATTTTTGCAGAAGAACAAAACAGAAATATTTTAGATTGTTTACAGATATTTTACAAAGACTAGTATGAAACTATGAATTACTGGTGTTTATTTTATCTCTGTGATTATAGGGCCATCAGGATATCAGCTATTATTAGTTGATTGTTTAATTGCACCTAACTTGAACTTAATAAGCCTCCTCATCAATCTCCCTTGTTTCCCTCTAAACTTCTTGAGATTGTATAATCGGCCAATTATAATTGTCTGAAACTGTGTTTACTGAAGAAGCAAAATCTGGAAGCCAGAGAGAAGAGTTAAAAACAGGGCAACTTGACTTTATATATATATATATATATATATATATATATATATATATATATATATATATATAATTTGAAATTTGCATGTATAATGCAAAATACATTTATTCTCAATGCATCAAGAGCACATAATTGCAGAAGAGTTCTTTAGTGACAATTGTTATTCACAGAGCTGCTCATGTTCAGAAAAAGAGCTGAAAAACCAAGAGTGTAATGGTTTGTAAGAGCTGAATTGATGTGCTCTGGTTTAATATAACGTAGGTAGTCTGAATCAGCACCATCAGACACTACCTACAGATGACTTACAGATTAAAACTGACAAGCAACTCTTTCAACTATATGGCTTTATCCTTCCAGAACTTCACAAAAGGAAACAATGAATTAGTACCTTTGAGAAAAGACATTGGGTGATACATGAACCTATTAAAATGTTAATTTTTTTCATTTTGAGTTAAGACTTTCCTTAAATGAGTGTTCTTTTTTCCTTTCAGTAAACATCTATTATAATATTGTTTGAGAAAAGCTGGTAAAATACAAAATAAATAGCATTTGACAGAGGAATTAGAAGATTCTCTTTACAGTGAGGTTCCTGATGGCAGTTGTTGTTACTGTTGAATACTTAATAGATTTATTAGGATCGCTAAGATGAGCCTAGAATTGTGTATAGTGTTGTTAAGTCAATAGAATTCAACTATGATATTTACTACAAAACTGAAACAGTAGAAAATGCAAATCATATTAGCACCAATAGGTCATTCATGGTTATTACAGTACTTGTGTGATCTGTCTTTAAAATAACTGAATTGCCACCATCAAGAAATAGTACTATTGGGACTAGGAGACAGTCTAGTGCGTGAAGTGTTTGTCATTCAAGCATGAAGACCTGAATTTGGTTTTTGCAGACTCCACATAAAATCCAGGAATTCTGGCAAGTGACTATGATCCTAGCCCTCAGGAAGTGGACTGGAAAATCCCTGGAGTTCACTAGCCTACCTATTTGTTGAGCTCCAGGATCAGTAGAGACTGAGGGGGAAGACACATGATGTTGACTTCTGGTTGCTCCTTGCACAGGTAAACACATGTAGACACCCCACACAAATGTGCCCCCACTGAGATATGATGCCCTTAATTTGACTTTACTCAAAACATTACTACAATCAAGTCACTCTCCTGTTGCAGTTCTGAATGCACACACACACATTCACACCACCACCACCACCACCAACCACCACCACCACCACCACCAACAACAACAACAACCACAAAGAAAATATCACCTAAACAAATCACACACAAACCCAAACTATATCACATTCTATCATCAATACAACATGTTGGGTCTTTGGCAAGTCATCTTGTGCTCACATCTCATGTGTGTCATGTATATTCTTCTCAGATCCTCTAGGAATTATTATAATATAATTCTAATAAATAAAAATATATCTTTTCTATATAACTCATTTATCTTGGATAATATTATGAAATTAAATATATATTATCTCTTCATCAGTCAAGTATTCATTTCATAGGCCAAAGGCCTTTGGTAGATATGTGCAGATGGGATATACTTGAACATAGTGATTTTCTTCCTTAGGGGGCAACCTAACTCATGTGGTTTCAAAACCTTGGAGCCTAAGTTAAAATTATCAAGTGAGTATTAATAGGAGTCTATTAGCTGTGGAATGCTCCATGCCAAAGTGATTCATTATAATGCCATAGTATGTGTCAAGAGAAAATAACAGTTTGGAACCATGAAAGCCCAATATTGAGGTGTTCTAACTGGAAATAAATATGATTTAACATCAGATTTTTTTTGAAGCCTATTAATTAATTTTACCACTTACTTATTTACTGCAATAAAAATCACAACTTCAATGGTGTTCGTTCTTTATTTAGAAGGCATAGTAGTTCCATTAAATATTACAACAGTGGGGAGATATATGTATATTTACATACATAAATATATATAATATAAGATTAATTTACCCAGAGTGACCTTTTAACACAAAATTAATGTCTTGTCATGGTAATATAAAATACTGTATTCAACTTTCTCAAATTTTTTTCAGTGATGCTTATTTGAAAATATTAAGGAAAAATGTTTATCTCCTTTAAATTATAGAAGGGAGGAATTTCATGTAGTTTGATCATTTTGTTGTTAAGTTTGGGGAATTGGACAGAGTGTAAATGGAAAATAAGAGAGGTGAAGACATAGCCTCCTGCCAGCATACATTTTCCAAAGTACTAGCTGTAAAATATGATAATACATTATTAATCAATCTTTGTTTATCTTAGTAGTGGAGACATTCTCTATTGAATTTCTTTCAGACATTATAGAAAAACCCTTCCAAACCTTCCTTCGGAGGCTGTACATGTAAGTAATAATCAACATTTGTAGAGTTTCCTCCCTGGCCACGTAAAAATTCCCCTTGGCTTTGGAGAGGATGGAGTCTTCAGAGAGGGTGTCAACAGTGATTTATTACAAAGCTGACTTAATTCTCCCTCGATTTAAAGGCCTTGCCTACGACATAATCACTTTCTTTGCCCCCCACCAAGGTAGCTGCTTAGTCCGTGATTCTCAAGACAGCTTCCACCAGACCCTGGCCATGCTGAGATTTCAAATGTTTACTTTGGAAATTTTTGTTTCAGGGGTTGCCTGCATGATGTCTAATTAGTCAAGTATGGGTCTCACCCAAGAAAATTTCAGCATGAAAAATGCAAGTGTGTGTGTGTGTGTGTGTGTGTGTGTGTGTGTGTGTGTGTGTGCTTTAACATGCTCTGTAAAGATCATCTGTATAAATGTTATATGTGGACACTTATGAGCAGAGAGAAGCCACAAACCCAGCCTTTTGTAACCTGTAGCATCTGAAGGCCTCTTGCCCATAGTGAGTTCACTGTGCTTTTATTTGGAGAACCATAAACTGAATTAACAGAACCTGGATAATGTTTTGGGATAACCCTGTGTTCTAGTTTGATTTTATTTCTGTAATAAACACAGAGGCCCAAACAACCTGAAGAAGGAAAAGGTGTATTGTTTGTATTTCCAGGGTACAATCCATCACTGAGGGAAGTCAGAGCAGGAACTCAAGGAGGACAGAACTGAAGTAAAAATGGTGAAGGAATGCTGCTTACTCACACTCTGGTCCATGCTCAGCTAGTTTTCTTACATAGCTCAGACTCATCTGCATAGTGATGGTGCCCTCCATAGTGGGTTTGGCTCTTCCACATCAAGACAGTCACTTACAGACATGGCCACAGGACTATGCTGTCTGCTTAATCCCTCAACTGAGGTTCCCTCTTCCCAGGTGACTCTAGGTTCTGCAATATTTACAATAATCATCTAACCAGTTCAGCCCACATCAGGTAAAAGAGGGAAAGCAAACCTAAATTCACTATGTAGGTAGCTAAGAAAGAAGAGAGGATGGGTCTACATGGTGCCTGGGACACCATCTTCAGTCATACAGACCTTCTGTTCACCACTGATCTGGTCTTTTCCATAATTTCTGTAGATAGTAAATAAAAGTTGGTCGTTCAAGCCAAAGTTGTGACATTTGAGGTAATGGTTTTCTTGTCCTGTTCTTAATGTCATGATCCTTGCACTATAAAAGCTTAATCATTCTGTTATGGGCCACAACTTCTGCTCAGTACCACCTGAGACTTTTGCAATAGAATCTGTTTCCTCCCAGAGAGCTGTCAGTTTTGCTTGATTTCCTTCTTGAAGGAAAATTACATACTCAAAAATCAAACACTCTGTGCTTTCTGCATGTCTCAGTGGTGTCCATTCAATGCAGGAAGCTACTTCATCTCTCTTCTGAAAATAATCTGATTTATCTAGACACTAGTGTTTCAGCATTACCTGATGGCTTCATCCCAGAAGGAATTATTACCCATGAAAAATAGATTTTCCTAATACTGCTGAATCTTTATAAACACTTATGTTCTTTTCAACAAACGAAATGTCATTGAAGGCCTAGGAAAATGATGGAACATTGAAAAAAGTGCATCATTATTTTGGGGGCAGTGCTGCTGCTGTTATATATTAAGCCATATAGCTAGGAGTATTCTAAATTTATGCTTTCAATTTTCTCAAAATAAAATTTTTCACCCTTGAAACTATTAAATAGTTGGATCACAACATCCAGTGTTGTTCAGGGACCGTGATTTAAACACAAATTCTTAGCAGTATTCCTGATACGTAATCAGCAGACAAATATCTTATGTGGCTTTATGACAACCACAGATGTCTCTGTGCATGGCCAAATGACCCTTGTAGGGCAAAGATTGTGCTCAATAGAGAACAGCCCATATAAAGAGATAATATTAGCTATACTAAGTTTGTGGCTGATATTAAAATATGAAATTTAAGCTTTATATCAGCATGATAGTTCTATGTTGAAATTCAGGATCAGCAGTTAGATCACATATGGATCTTAATTGGTGTAATGAAGAATCCATGAGTCTGGATATGAGGAAAACAGGGTCATTTGCAGTTAAACCCTAATATGAATGAATGTACAGGCATGGAAAGTCAGACACCTCTTGAGTTTTGATATTCCCAAGCAGAAAGCCTTAATGATTTCCCATTACCAGGCTCTAAATTTCTAACTTTGGAAGACGTTTCTAAATTACAATGCAGATTTTCTTGTCCTTTTTATACATGTGTAGGGATGGTCATTGAAGTGTCTTTTATAATAAGATTCCATTGGGTTGACTTTTTATCAAAATCTCCATCACACAGGCCATTTCCAGGCTGGCCATGGGCTTTGCAAAAGAAAATGACTGAGCAAGCAGCATATACAGTATCGAAGCTGCCAAGCCCCTGCCTACTCAGATATCCTCTGTCTTCATTATCTATCTGGTTGGTTTTATTTCTCAGGATAAACATCTGCTCTATTGGGGATCATTTCATTCATAAATGTAAACTCATGGTTGTTAATGCTTTTATTTTCTTGAGAAATAATCTGTTACTCAAATCATTTCATTCAATAGTTATAGATGTCGGCATTCAAAATTTCTTTCCATAGCAATCACTTTTACCATACTGATGCTAATAGCTATGGACTTTGTAGCTTAACAGATTTTGCCCTTTGATGATGAAACACCTCCATTTCTTAAAGGCATCACTGAGGAGGTGCTGAAACACTACGTATCCTCAACAAAATGAGAAACTAGCAGCAATTTAACCTGATTTTTTAAAAAAGGAGGACAATCTTTGCTATACCTGTGGAGTTTAGGCATTAATATAAGCTAGCAGGGACTTTTTTTGTGTTCCAAAGAAAACAATGGACTTATGATTCAAAGATACCCATACTCTTCTGATACTGTTATATATCTGGCATAGCTCATGGTATATAACTATTAAGGCCAATGAAAAATGAAAGTTTTGGTGAACATGTGCTCTCAGAATTACTGTATAAGACAGCATGGCTTATCTGTAGCCAGGGAGTTCATATCCATATTTTATGATTACTAGAATGATTATGCAGTAGTTAAAGGTGTTTTGTTATACACATGATATGAAACACTCACTACTCCTCAGGCTAAAGGTGATAGAAATATGAATGGAAATTCCACATAACCAAAGACAGGAAGGTGAGCACAAGAAGAGGCAATATGCACAACAGATGCTTCTTCTGTGTGCTCAGAAGTATCTTGGTGCAGGATGTGCTGTTTTGCTTTTGAAGATCTACTTATCCTCCACTCTCTACCCGAGGAAGATGATCTGTATGCATGCTGTTATATGGTTTTAATACCCTGTTGGTTATGGTTGAATTTAGCCAAAAGGAGGTCCTTGTGTAAATTGAGGTAAAGAAGAGAATGATATTAGACTATTGGATACCTCATCTTTCTACTAGGGAGAACTCAATAGTTGATTACTTCTGTCAGCTAAAGATCAGGCAAAGATGGTATACAATTGGGAGTTTTGGCACCATAACTCTAAGAGGCTTAGCTAGAGTCCTAAATGTCATGATAGATAAAAAAGTTCACCACTGACAAGATCTACCGTGGCCATTTCTATAAACCAATGTAGTATCTAACTATATTCTAAATACTTATCCTTATATCCATAGATAAGTATAACTCATTTCTTATCAGAGGAGTTTCTTTTTGCAGCAGATGGGGACTATTAAAGAAGTCCACATCTGAGAAAAGTGGGGAGAATAAATAATCATAAGGTGTCCAATCCTAATTAATACCTCGCCACACAACTTCTATATGTAAGGTTCATAGAAAAATCACAGAAAATGGAGTGGAAATATGGTAGGAGCCAGAAGATCAGGACACCAGATGATAGACAATATCTTCTAGACATGACAGGGAAGCTGCACCCACAAAATTTCAATATGCTCACCTAAACAAGAACTGAATAATGGCAGTAGTTGACATGATGCTATGGATGGGAAAAACTCACAGGGCCTCACTTCTAGATGAAGAGCAATAGGCAATCAAAGGCTGCTAAGACAGTGAGAATCAGTTTTCTCAGCGTTAGCCTCCCTGACAGATTATGCAATCGGAAGTGATGAGCCCTAAACACATGTACATATGAGCAATGCCAAGTGGACTAATTATGCTTTAGATATGTTCGCACACACATGCAACAATAATAAAGAAGTGTTCTAGAAGGAATGGCAGCAAATGAGAAGACTTGCAAGAGGGAGAGGAGTAGAAATGATATAAATTTAACCCTCATCTATGAAATCTTCTAACAGGTTTAAGTGATAAAGAAGTGAAAATTCTAGAATGTTTAAATTGTGTGGATGCCCTCATCATTTAAGAGAAGTGATCCATATCAACTTATGATTCAATGAGATTGACATCCCCAAACTGTATTCAATGAGGCTACATTCAAATTTTAGTTGAATATTAGCAAGGCTAGAAAGAACATGAAACAGAACATCAGAGATGGGCGTCCATTATGCCACACATAATATCACATGGAAAGCACGCCTCCTGTTCTACTGGGGCCTGGGCTAGGGTAGTGGCCCATGCCAAGTTCTTTATGTAAAGAGGGCCACATGGCAGTTGAGTGAGATTTGATGTTGGCTTAGTTCTTTCAGACATATTTACTTTAGTAGAGGGTTATGGAAAGGTTGAATCAATAAACACTTTCTTTTCAGTCAGCAGACTTGCCAGGGACATCAGAAGTTCTGCTTCACATGAGGCGGGGCTCCCTCTGTGAATGGAGGCATTCCATGTGTCCTGGAGGAAAAGGATTCTCAAGGCTGATACATCTAATCACAAGGTGCCTGGACAGAATTGTCAGTGTTCTTTATTTTATTCCAGATAAGATATTGACAAACAGGCAACTGCAAACTAAATTAGAAGTCTCATTGTCTATTTTTACATTCATTTTTAATAAGAAATGATAAAAATGGGCAATCGGTTTGTTCGTTTTTTTCACTTATGTCCCATTATTTATTCACTTGATTAAAATACATTTTGAGAGTTCCTATAAACTTGTAACCTTATCTTATATTTTGTCTTCCAGTCTAGATTTCTCCCTTAATCTTTCTGGTCAAGGATCATTTGTAGAAAAATGAACTAAAATAGAATTTATTTTATTTATTATACATTATTATATATATATAATTTATTATATTTTATTTATTGTTTTGCTATATATTTCTAATTTTTAAAGTTACTCAGTGAATTAAGAATTAGAAGACCAGAAAATTATCATAAAAAGTAAAATTACAAAATGAAGTAAATGGACTTTTCTTTTTAAGTGCAATTATCATGCCAAGAATTAAGTAAGAAGAACAATCAATCAAATGAGGCATATATTCAAATTCCCTATGCTCCTATTCTCTCTCTTGTCAAATGAGTATGCGGGAAGAGCAGCAACAAAAATGTATTTATATTACCTTAAGTCTTGAAGTCATTATGTAACTACATGGCAAGCTTGGCCTCTCCTTGTCTCCTGTAGTCATGGATACCTGCCATAACAACAGGGCTAAAGAAAGCTGCTATACAGGGAAGATGCAAGGAATATGATTTTATGGTCTTTGCAAGTTGTTGTTAAAGAACTTTACCTCTTACACCTTTGACATTGAGTAACAATTATCAGCCCCACCGGCTTGGCTTTCTATGGACAGAAGCATTCTGACACCTCCCTGGCCTTGGTCCAGCTTGACTATAATAAGGTGTTTATTTTATTTCTTCTCTTGTTTTGCTTGTTGGGTCCCCACATCACACAGGTGCACATCAAGCTCTATCATTTCCTCTTGTTCTTGAAATACAAGAATGTGATGGGAAGTACTTAGTGAGTTGGAAAGGGCTCAAAAGCAGGTGGGGAAGCTAAGCCGTGACACCAAGATTATCACAGCCCATGGAAGCAAACCAAAGGAAATGACCTCATCCATGTTCTTGAGTCAGGTGACAAAGGTGGAGACTCCAGTTTCCAGACCGAGGTAGAGGCAGAGGCAGCTGGTCCAGTGCTAGAAAGAAATTTGTGTGGTGCTGAACAAAACGTTGCAAGTAACTAGGCTGACGGTGTATCAGAAGAAGAAAATAAAACAGTGCTGTGTTGACCATCAAAAGTTCTATACTGAAGAAGAGAGGAGGGTATAAATGGAGAAGATTTATAGAGTTTTGTTTTATTTTGTTTTGTTTTGTTTTGTTTTGTTTTGTTTTGTTTTGTGGGGCTAGGGTAGAAAGTTCATTAAATTCTTGCCTTGAAAGCATAAGTACCTGAGTTTAATCCCTAGAACCTATGCAACAGAAGTTGGTTACAGTTGCACATACTTGTGGTCACAGCACAGGGAAGGTGGAGATGTGGAGGGAGATAAGAGGATGCCAAGGGCTTGCTGATCACACAGCCTAGCTGACTAGAGAGTTTGAGGACAATTAAAGATTCTGTCTCAAAATAAAAATGGAAATCAGGCAAGTTGACTCAGCTGGTGAAAGCACTTGTTGCCAAGCCTGATGAGCCAAGTTTGATCCCCAGAACCTACAGGGGGAAGGGGAACTAGATTTCCAAAAATTGTCCTGTGACAATGCATGGAAAGCACACACACACACACACACACACACACACACACACACACACACACACACACACTCCCTGTAAATAAGTCGGATTCCTATGTCAATTTTTATTGTTATCTTCTTTTAAAAGATGTATTACTTAATTTTGTATGTATGTGTGTTTTGCCTGTATGCATGTGTGCACACTACCTGTATGCCTGGTGCCTACAGAATCCAGAAGACTCTGCTGGATCCTTTGGAATTGAAGTTACAGAGAGTCATGAACCACCAAGTGGGTGCTGTGCACTTGGGTCTACTACAAGAACAATAAAAGCTCTTAACCACTGAGCTATCTCTTCAGATCTTTTTATTCTTATTATATTTACTTTTGCTTTTTCAATTTTATTATGTATTGCTTGACAAGTTGTAATCAATAGAGTTTTCACCTGGAATTCTTTTTTACCCTCTTCACCCTAATCTCCACATGTGTCAATGAATAAAAGCTACACTTTTGGTAGATTTGGAAATCTGATAATGAGGTGGCTTAAGGGCTTTGAAAGAAAATAATTACGGCCAGCGAGGACAAAACATACACAATGAAGTCCACAACAGCTTAATGATGAAAATGTGGTTAGGTTTTTAAAGTTGAGTTACATAAGACAAAAATATTTAAAAATTACAGTTATTAGCCAGGATAATATGCTGGAGCTATTTGAGACAATGAAGGGATGACTGAGTGGTATATTTAAAATTAGCATAGATTTATGTACTTTTAAATATATATAAGCCAAAACGTTAATAAATACCTCCATCACACAAATGTGAAGACCAGGAATAACTATAAATACATACAAACTCTCCCCCACACACCTTTCTCTCAAATGAGTAAAGTTGATTACGTCTTCCCTGGACTCTGGGCTGAACAAAGACTCCTTTTCCTACAGGTGAATGGCATAAGAAATACAGTTAGACATGGAGACCTGCCTGCTTTGATGTCTTTCTGTATGCTGTGAATTTGTGTTGCTCTGCTTGTTTAATAAATAAAGCTGCATTGGCCTATGGCAGGGCAGGATGGAACCAGATAGGAAAATCCAAGAGAGAGAGAGAGAGAGAGAGAGAGAGAGAGAGAGAGAGAGAGAGAGAGAGAGAGAGAGAGAGAGAGAGAGAGAGAGGAGAAAGGAGAGGAAGGAGATGCCAGCAGGTGCCAGGAGAAGCAAGATGTAAAAGTACCAGTAAGCCTCAGCCATGTGGCAACTTATAGATTAATAAAAATGGGTTGTTATAAGAGCTAGCTAGCAAATTGCTAAATGGTCTTATTAATAAAAAAAAACCTGGAGCCAGATATTGGGGTAAAAACTGAGAGATCAGAAAAGCAGAAAGAAGCCAGTCATGTTCTTACCACTTGGAGATCCTCAGCCAAAGAGACCTGCTTTCTGTATACCAGTGTCTATATGCCTTTCTGTTCTGCATCTCAGTTCCTTTCTTTGCCCAGCTACAAAACTTTCTGCCTGTCTATACAGACCTCCAGACCTCTATGATTAGTGCTGGGATTAAAGACATGTGTCACTATGCCTGGCTCTGTTCCCCAGTGTGGCCTTGAACTCATGGAGATCCGGATGGATCTCTGCCTCCACCCTAATACTAGGATTAAAGGCATATGCTGCCATTGCTTGACTTCTATGGTTATTATAGTGGCTGGCTTTTCTCTGATCCTCAGATAAGCTTTATTAGGGTGCACATTATATTGGGGATCACAACATATCACCTACTTACCTGTCCTGGCAAACTATTGTCACTGTGAGAACATAAACTAATGGATAATGAATCATAGTACAATTGCCCCCCAGAAGCAGAGTCTCCTAAATAAACATCGGTAGAAAAATCTTTCAGATGGTTGCAACCAGGTTTGTTAAGTTAAATAAATGGCCACTTCTTAAAGATGTGCGATTTTGAGATGTATTGTACTGTAAGAGCTACAGATCCCTCTCTTTCTGTGTCAGTGTGTGTGTGTGTGTGTGTGTGTGTGTGTGTGTGTGTGTGTGTGTGTGTGCTGTTTTTCCTAACGGGTTTTTGTTATATAGTCCAAGTTAAACTTAAACTCTCAAGTAACCCTATTCTCATAACTAGATCTTCTTCTCTCTACCTCACTGTTATTATATGCATGTACTACACTCAGCTCCAAAATGGTGATGTTTTGATAGTCTTATTAACCAAACTACATGACATTGGTGTAACTGTTAAAAGCACATGGTGAAGTAATGCACTGGGTTCCCTTTATATCCTTACTCATGCCTTCACTACCCCCAATGAAAGAATCACAAAAGAAAGACACCAGCACCCTGTGCTGATTAGTAATACTGCTCATACTCATTACACAGATAAACACAAAATGAAAATGACAAAAAGCAAAAGGTGTAAGAAGTGTTGAAGGCTGGTAGGTAGCCTCCTAGATTAAAGACACAGATGACTAGAACAGAGAGAAAACCCCAGGCATTTGTCTGAGTAAGGAAAGGCACACACAGTAGGGCACTCACCAGATAAGAGCTGGTGGAATGACCTAATACTCATCAAAAATTTTAAGAACAAGAAAGAATGAAAAAACAACAAAATGAAAAACACAGTAGAAACCCCAAGCAGTTAACCAGTGAGCTACAAATATTGGCTATGAGATTAACATATGTCACTGTTAAACTCCATATGATCAGACTGCAATTTTGAACTTCCCTGAAGATTTCCCATCCTGTCTGACCAGCTTTCCTTTTATTACCAATATTGAACTTCCCTGAAGATTTCCCATCCTGTCTGATTAGCTTTCCTTTTATTACCAATGTCCCAATGTACCTTTGCAAGCTTGAGTATCAGTTCCTTGAACGATCTTTTCACACTGGTCAGTGGTGCACACCTCTTTAATCCCAGCACCTGGGAGGCAGAGGCAGGAGGATTTCTGAGTTAAAAGCCAGCCTGGTCTACGAAGCAAATTTCAGGACCTCCAGGCCTACACAAAGAAACCCTGCCTTGAAGAGCCTCTACAACACCCCACCACCAAAAATGAAAGAAAGATCATTTTACTTGCAAAGTCATATTGAATATCTTACTTATATCAGCATGCCAATGTTGTGATAGCCATAGGGGCTACCTCTTCAATATATATCAGATAATTAGGCTGTTTCTTCAGAGTTTAGGAGCATTGACTCACCAGAAGTAGGAGTTTTGTCATTTGGAAAAGGAGAACCTAGCAGGGAATTATGCATTTGGATCTACATGAAGTGATGTGGGGGTAAGGTTACAGCTGGGGTGGTTTGCTGACCCCTCTGCTCAAGCCTCAAAGCTTCCTTTTCTTTTTCTTTATACTCTTAAGAAAATGTTGGAGAGGGTGGGGGTTCATCATGCCAACTTGTATATGCCGGTCTGTGGGAGCATCTTGAAGACTTCATCACATGCATCTGCCTTGTCACATTGTTTATTTTTCAAACCATTTGACATTTTCAGCTGTCGGCTGCCTAGAAAGTTTGCTCTCCAGATGCAGTTTCTCTGAACACCGATTTCCATGTGGTCACTTTCTGCCCCCTTCTCAAACCGTGGGCCGAAGCCAGGTCCCTGGCTAACCACAACTATGGTTTTTCTCAGAGAACAGAAAAGCCAGTTTTCTGTGAATCCACTGCTCCAAGCTGAATGTACTTGAAGGGTACACCCTCAGAGAAGAAACACTTTTGCTGTTTCCCCCTGGTACTTTTATACCTACTATTGTCTTACCGTATGCTTTCTTTTAAGCCAGAACAAAAATTATATCAAATTTCTTGAGTTAATTGGTCTTTCATTTGTGTTTATTTTTGTTGATAGATAATAATTTTTACAACCTTTGACATGTGATGTTTTGTTACATTTAAATATTATGGACTGGGGACTGTAAAGGTGGTTCTGTGGTTGACAGTGCTTGATGCTCTTTCGGGAGATTGGAGTTCAATTCCCAAGCAGGTGAGTGGCTCACAACTGCCTGTAACTCTAGTTCCAGGGGATCCAATACCCTCCTCTTGCCTCTGCTGGAACCCAAGTACAAATGTACACCACATACACATGCACACACACAACTAATAAAAACTAAATCTTTAATAATTAAATAAATATTAAATGAAGATATTAGCTTACCAAACATCTCCAACATTTATGAATTCATTGTGAGAATGTTCTTATGTAGAAAACAATGACATCACATTTATTGCAATAAATTTATCCCATGCTATAGATGTCATATTTCTTGAATAGCTCTTTTTCCTAGTCATTGTTTCTGATGATTTTTCAAAACATTTTGCTTACTACACTGTATAACAACTAAGAAAATTATGTTTATGTGTAGGCTGAAAATAAATCAACAATACAAAGATGTATGATGCTTATAAACAGCACCTGCCAAAAAAAAAATAGAGAAAAACCTAGTTATTGTTCACGTGGAGCTGGGGACAGAAATAACTTTGCCCTTAAAGACCTGTGAGGGTTCATAGAATTGAATGTTTAAAGTGAGTAAATGTTCAGTCATGGTGGTGCATGATAGTAATTCCAGCACTTGATAAGCAAAGGATGGAGTTTTCTAGTTCTGGAAGCCTGGGCTACATAGCAAGACCAGTCTATGAATAAAGCTAGATATTTAGGTATGGATTAACAAATGTGAAAGTGCTACCTGTACGAAACTTGTTTGATGATTAATTGGAACTGTCAGTGTGACGTATCCTCTGGGCTTTTTTGGCTCAGTAATACTAGTGAAGATTACCTTCAACAGTTAACTGACTATTAACTGATTTCTCAAATTTCTTTTTGTTCCCCAGCAAGCACACATGTGTGCTCATGCACATACACACACACACACACACACACACACACACACAAAAAAAAAAAAAACAGGGAAACAGAGAGACAGAGACAGAAAGAGATATGCACACACACACACACACACATATATATATATATATATATATATATATATATATATATATATATATATATATATATATATACAAATGCACAAACATAAATATACTTTAGAGACATACACACACACATATATATATACACAGAAAAAGAGAGAATTACAGACATATACAGACACATACATACCCACAGAATGATAGCTAGATATAAAAACAGATACATAAACACATACACATAAACACATATACAAACATGCATATATATGTGTATATGCATGTATATATATACATACATATATATATATATATGGAGAGAGAGACATACACAGACATATACAAGCATATGCACATATATACAAACACACATACACACATAGAGACACATGTATAAACAGAGACATACATACACACATGGACACATATGTACACACATGTGCGCACACACACACATACAAATACCTCTGTATCTGTATCAGGTAGGGCTTCTACGAAACCAATACAAACAAAACTCCCTTACATCATTTAATTTGTCCTCAATTGTCATGTTCATATCTACTTTCTTTCTGTCCAGTCTAGCTTTTTGAATCTGTCACTTGAATAAAGGCCTTGAATTTCTTCCTATTGAAACAGATCTTATCTGTGAGAATTATCTTTTGCTAGATCGTGCATCCCATGGACATACCTACAGAGGAAGAATGGTCTCATAAGTTTATTTTCTCATGCTCAAACCCTAAAAAATGTCCATGAATTCACATTTCACAAGTGAGGAAACGAATTGTTCTGCAGTTTGTTAGCCCTAATTTTATCAATATTCTTTCCTTCCAATCTCAAAATTACCTTTGATCTCTGGGCAGGTAAAAAGCTCTACACACAAGTGGAGTTTACTCATGAAGGACTTTGTGTGGGACTTTTTGTTATTACCCTCTGCATTCACTAAGCATCTTGTGTATAAGTTACTGTGAGAAACAAAGCAAATCCTGACCCAACCTTCTCATTCTGTATTATACAGCAACACCTCTAGAAGTCAGTGTGTGTGTGTGTGTGTGTGTGTGTGTGTGTGTGTGTGTGTGTGTGTGTCTGTGATTTTTCCTTCTCCCATAAATTTTACTTAGTGTTGAAGCCAATCTACATTTATATTTTTGATATAAACATTTTTAAAATACAAGATCTGAAAGCTCTTGGACTATGGATGTGGCTATAGTTGGTAGAGTCCTTGCCTAGCATGCAGGAAGCCCTGTGTCTAATCACTGGCACTGAGTAAATTGGGTGTAGTGGCCCCTTACCTGTCATCCTAGCATGTTCAAGGTGAAAGCAGGAGGATCAGAAGCTCAAGGTCACCCTTGAGCTACACAGAATTAGAATCTACAGCCTTAGCTGCTGCAAATAACCCTATGGTGGGGGGAGAAAAAAACAAAAGCAAAACTGAAACACTTAGAATCTCCTTGTGCATGTGTGTGCTTGTGGCAGGTCAATGATGTATGCAATATCTTATTTCCTCACTAGGAATTCACAGTACAGCAGAATGGAAGACTTGAAGCATCCCATGTCAGAGAAATCTTTTTAACTTATTATAGGGTAATGTTTCAACACTGAAGTGTATGTGTGGTGTTTGCGCTCACCTGTGACACATGTCAGAGGCCAGAGACTGGCGTCACATCTTATTCTCTTGAGATGGGGATTCTTATTGAATCAGGAGCCCCACCTAATGTCTAGTCTGCTGACCAGCAAGCTCTAGGGTCTACCTGTCTCCATCTCCCCAGTTCTGGGGCTACAGACACATTCCAGCACATGTAGCTTTTTATGTGGCTTTTGGGAACCTGAATTCAGGTCCTCACACTTGAGAAGAATGCATTTTACAGGCTAAGCTGTCTTCCCAGCCCCTCAATACCAGAGTTTATTCACAGTTCTGAAATCATTCTGGACATGATGGGAGAGCAAATTACTAAGCTGGTAAAAGTTTTCCAACTCTAAGACTCAGTAGATCTACTTGCCTTTTGTGTTCCAGAGTGAAAGCATTGTTGATCCACCCCATCTACACATACCCATGTTCCTGTAGGTTGAAAATTTCCCCCTTCTTTTTTTAGCCTGGCTGAATGTTCCAACTTATGTTTTCTGATGTTGACTCTGCCTGTGATCCATTTTCTTCTTTTAGGATGATAGAACATGAAATTCAGCATCCAAAAAGTATTCCCCAATTTAATTGCTTTAATTCAACTATAAGTGTTGTACTTTTTAAAATCATTCACCAGAGATCTACTCAGTTTTCCACTCAAGTTAACTATTAAAAACTTGAAGTCTCCACATGTGAATTATTAAATGAACAATTGTTGCATATATATATATATACATATATACATTTTTATATGATGTAGAGGAGTGAAAGACTTGAAGTATCTCATGATAGAGAAATCTTTTTAACATATCAAAAGACTTTTTCAATATTGAATGTGTGTGTGTGTGTGTGTGTGTGTGTGTGTGTGTGTGTGTGTGTGCTCACCTGTGACACATGCCAGAGGCCAGAGGCTGGTGTCACACCTTAGTCTCTTGAGACAGAATCTCTCATTGAATCATAATACATACACACATATATAATACACACACACACACACACACACACACACACACACATATATATATATATATATATATTCATATATTCACAAGACATTACTCAGATCTCTGATGGAGTAAAATGATGTCTGATGTCTAAAGCAAGTCGTCATTAGGGATTAATCTTTCTAGGAAAATGGGCCAGACAAAAACATTTGAATCTATAATTGGCATCTTTTAAGGTGCCTGCCATCTGGACCTCACTCGGTTTAATTAGACATTGCAGGGTGGCAGTACTCTTGTAAAAATCTTGCACTCCATTAACCTTGACTTTTCACACGTTGACATTTCAAGTCCTGTCTTTGCTTTCCTATGGTGGAGTGGCCATGTTTCCATTTCATAGGAGTCTACCTCAGAGTTCATGAGCCAGGCGCTTGCTCTTTGGCAAAGCCACGGAGAAGCTCAAGTCTGTAAATGGTAGTAGCCAGGAAAGGTTGTAGGCTGCTAAAAATGGCAAGACAGCAGAGTCAGAGGGTGCACCCCACCCTTCCTTTGGAAACATGTGAACAGCATGGCTAGCAAAGACTGGGGAGAAAGGGAGAAATGATGAGGAACCCAAGAGGGACCCAAGTGACACAGTTCACCCACTGAGGCCGCTCAGTCAACTGTGGGAAGCATCTCAAAGTCTGCTTATTTAACAGCTTCTGAAGTTAAAACATTTAGACATTTGCACAAATTATTCTCCATTTAAGTGAACTGTCAGCATGAGGGTGAAGAAATAAAGCTACCTATCTTCCAGGCCTTCAATCCAGTAGCTTTCTCTTCCTATCTTACCTCTTTCAGTTTTCATAACAATGGTTATTTGGGGAGTGTACATGTCAAGAATAGAAGTAGTAATGACTGGTCAGTGGCTTGTCTGTTTTACCTAAAGGTTTTGTTGTAGTTTTCTCGTTTGTCTGATACTATGAAGTCAGAAGTGCAAATGGTTATTGGATTCAGTACATTGATATCATGATAATTAGAGAGCAACTTAGTGTTCCACCTCTGGTAGTATAAGAAGAATCCATATTTTGGAGAATGTCAAGGGTCACTCAAATCAGACTCATCATATCATAGCTGAAGTAGGAAATATGTCATTTGTTTTTCTTCCAATAACTTTATTTAAAATATTATTGATGTGTTTTGTATTATATTTATCATGGTGCTTGTTTTAAAATATAAGTAAATTATATTATTTCAAAGAACATCAAATCATTTATTTCTTTTTATTGATATTTTATCCATTAATAAGTATCTATTCTGTCCTGTAATTTTGATATTATTACAGAGCATGAAATTTAAGCCTAAATAATTATATTACTTGCTGAATTCTACAGATAGAGTCAAGAAACAATTGCCAGTTAGCCATAAGCTGCTAGAAATGAGATTTGATAAACCATGTGAATGTTTCTGTACATGCTATGCACAGGGTGGATGGCATCCTAATTTGCATTTTGTTGCTGTCCTAAAATGCTAATTGGAAGTAACTTGGATGCTGTAGTTTTCCTTTCACCTTACAGGTCATAGCCCATCACTGAGGGATGTCAGAGCAGGATCTCAATTCAGTAACCTAGAGGCAGGAGCTGAAGCAGAGCCAGAGAGAAACACTGCTTACTGACTTGCTTCCCTTGGCTCACTCAGTACATTTAGACAGCCCAGGCCCACCTGCCCAGAGATGGCACTGTTGAGATCAATTAAGAAAATGATACATAAACATATATGTTCAAAGACCAATTAACTTCCTCAATTGAGGTTTGTAACTAGAGTTTTCCTGCCTTGCCCACAGTCAGGACAAATCTCTGTCACCTGCCAGTCCCACAGCCTCTCAGACCCAAGCAAGTAAACACAGAGACTTATATTGTTTACAAACTGTATGGCCATGGTAGGCTTCTTGCTAGCTGTTCTTACATCTTAAATTAATCCATTTCTATAAATCTATACCTTGCCATGTGGCTCGTGGCTTACCGGCATCTTCACATGCTGCTTGTCATGGCAGTCGCTGGTAGTGTCTCTCTCCACCTTCCTGTTCTCTCAATTCTCCTCTCTGTTAGTCCTGCCAGGCCACTGGCCAATCAGTATTTTATTTATTGACCTATCAGAGCAATTTGACATACAGACCATCCCGCAGCAGAGGTTCCCTCTTCCCAGATGATCCTGAATGATATCAAATTTATATTAAAAACCAAAACAAAAAACTGACCAGAACAGGTAGAGTTCAAGATGTAACATAATAACCAATCAACTGACTCATGCTCTCTAGTTGCAGTATACACATGTGTGCGTGTACATATATATTTATGTATATATATTAAAATGCATGTGGTACATGTGGTATGTGTGTGTCTGTGTGTGTGCCATAAGCCTCCTCTAGTGGGCTTCTGGCTTTCTTTAAGTCAAAAAGATAAGTACTGCCTTGGAATATTTCATTATGATCAGTAAACATATTCATTACTTATTTGGGGACAATAGTGACCAAGTCTGAGTCCCACGAGGGCTGCTGGGACCTCAGAGAGTATGATCAAGTACCTGGGAAGAAGCTTGAGATCAGTGTGACCCAGCATACAGGTTTCAGTAAGTTGGCTGTTTGACAGGGGCTGGGGGCAATGACAGGTAGTAGCCATGAGCACTAGAGTGCAATTTAACTGTTTACAGAGTCCAGTGGGTCATGGAAGTCCTCCTTTTTTTTTCAGCAGGTAATCTCTTGCCACCATATACTATACAGCAATCTATGTCAAAGATTTCTCACTTATGACAATAAGAATTTTTGAAGATTTGAGTCTCAGAGTGGCTGTTGATCCAGGGAGGCTTGGAGGGCTGTTTCTTTCATCTTGGATGGGCAACTCAAGTGCCAAGCAAGACCATGTAAGCTAGGCTCAAAACAATACCTGGTTATATGTTTCTTTACTCTCTAGAAGTCTGGATAGGCATATTTTTGTAAAAGACAGAGAAGCACTTGAAATCAACACACTCATTTTCACATCCTTCTATTAATCAAACCACATCAGTGGTGCAAAGGAGTAGGGGACAGATGACAAACTGCATGTACATAGATAATGATGTCATGAAATCATGTGGCCAAGGGTATGCACAAAACAGTGAGGGATTGTTGCTGTCAACATAACAAAACTATGTGTATTTCTTTCCTTCCAAAAATGTTTTAATTGGAAAATTATTTTTTTTCTCCAACTGTAATTTAGTAGAATATCAGTCTCTGTGTGGACAAGCAAAAATCACAATGTGGAATTAGAAATGAAAGTTATCAAGGAGGGCTCTGAATTATTCCCTCAAAATTAGGCACATTAGAAGACGATGTCTTTGCTATGGTCAATGCAAAAAATCCTCTGCAATTCTCATGGAAATGTCAATTTTAATATGGTCAAAGACAAACAAACAAACAAACACAAAACCCAATATGGTCCCATTTTCAGGATGAGCTGGGAATGTTGATGCCTTTTAACTGGTTCTGCAGGAGCTTTTCTCATCCTCATATACTCTGCCTACTCCCGGTAGCCTTAATACCCTATTAATTTTCTTAAAGCAAAGCACTGGGTGTAAAAGCAAGCTGAGAGTGCATCAGTGAGAGGGAAACCAGACTAGGGTCTCCCCACCTAGTAACATTTTTAGTAATGAAGGAAGAATTTAAAAATCTTGAATATGTTGTATGAGCTAACCACACCCTGTGTCTATATGACACCACCCACTCAGGTACGTGCAAACAGATTTGAAGTGTGTGGGATGCATTGATTAAATGAGCTGTTCTCAATGACACTCTACTCATGATAATATTTTCGGGTAAGATCAATTTTTTGTTTTATAATTTGTATATGTATTTCTATTAAGTGCTAGGAAAATCAAAATTCTATAAATGGCCTGTATAAGCAGATAGCACTCTGTCCCTTCTAACCCAGGCCTAAGGCATTCTCTGAGACATCTAGTTTTTGCTCTAGAAATTCAGAATGTCTTGGGCAAAGTGTGATAAGTTGATTACTCTATTAACAAGTGTGTTTTGTGGAGGGGTAGTTGAAAACCTGGTAATATTTCCAGTGGTTTAAACAAACTGTATTTGGTTAAACTGAGTGTTAAAGTATTCAACATATCTTGCAGGTATAGTTTTATTTAGTTTTGTACAGACTACTCCCAATTTTTCTACTTTGATACTTGCAACTTACAGTGAAAGAAATTGAAAGAACAGGAATATGAGTAAATCAGTGAAAATAAACACTTCAATTTAGCATAAATAGCAGAAAATATTATTTTTAATTAAGGAAAAACTCTAACTCATCCTGCTTATTTCTGTGTAGATTTTTCTGCCCAAAGCGTGAAGTAAATGATTTCTAAGATGTTCCTATAGTCTTTTGCTTGTAACAAAATGCATGCTGCATTAGGACAAAAGGAAATTCAGAGTGTAGCCTAGCTTACAAAGAGTTAAGCAGCAGGGTAGCAATGCTATCATTTTAACAGAACATTTAAACCAACTAAGTACACTGACTACTGCTATTGTTTATTTTCTTTCTAGTCTAGGGATTTTTTTCTTTTTAATCTGCCAGAAGGGAACCTTCAGGATTTGAGCCTTAACATTGTTCCTGAGACTTGAATTTATTTTTTAATTAGGGTTAAAATAAAAATAAATGTTCGCTTTTTGGAGCCGTCCAAGTTTTGGGAGATAAAAACCAAAAAAGAAAAAGATTTCCCCATCTGAAAAGATTTAATGCTAATCTGTGCTGTAAAGAAAGTTTTGAAAAAATATAAAACAAAAAGCTTTCAAAGTGGTCAAAGACTAATGTAAAGTGATATATTTTAGACCGGAGAGATGGTGTAACTTATCCCTGTCACTGTTGCCTGTTTATTGTGTTTGTCTGGTTGGCCTGGCAACCAGCTCATGCCATTTCACTCATTTTATAATGTTCCTGTAAATGTTAGGTAGGTCTGGATTTATTATACACTGTCAACACCTAAAATGGAACCCACTGCTTAACGCAGTTCATTTGGCTGCATGCCCCTGCCTCTTAAAAAAAAGTGTGTGTGTGTGTGTGTGCATGTGTGTTAAGAAAAAAAAGGCTGTAGTGAATCCAAAAGAAATGCAGCCTAGACAGAACTAGTAGTTGGGTGGTACAGGCAATGTCAATGGCTCGTTTGAGCTCTGTAGTTGTTGTGTTGTTGGGTGGGAACTTGTGACTCACAGTATTTGTGACTTGGATTTAGAGGGACAGAGTACCAAGAACCATATTTATTGCTGAATTTATCATCCCCAAAGAAACCAGATGGCAATCGCTGTTGTTCAGAAAGGCCTCTGAGCCACCAGGGGATGAATCATAAGGCCATTAGAAGCTGGACGGCTTTCCATCCTTCTCATAAATAGGCTGACTTCCTCCACCTACTGTATGACCAAGCATCCCAGAGAAGACAATCAGAAGGACGATTGATATAGCTGAAGCATTAAGGGGAAATGGATTCAGGATGCCAAAGTGCTTCAGAAATAGTAAAGGGAAATGTGATACTCTGGTCAGAACCAGTGACAGCAAAACCAGCATGGCAGTAATGACAATATCAGGCAGGTACCTCTGTTGCTTGGCTCTCTGTCAGACACACACTGCGCCTGTTAAATCCATACCCTGTGGGAAGCAGGAATGGCAATAGACAAGGATGGACCTTCATCTACAACTCTGGTCAGCATCAGTGAAAGATTCATTAAGTCCTACTATCTATTTACTATTTAGGATGAGTAGGGCTATCCTGTCTATCCTGCTGTCCTGTCACTGTGCATGTTAAACACGATGACTGGGTATCTAGGACAAACAGGAAGGTTTACAGAAACAGTGGCATCCACTGTTAAGCTCTGCTTACAGGAATTTTCTTCTAGCTTTTTTTTAATTAGTTGTGTATCATTCCATTATAAAAAAGAAGTGGGATGAAAGAAGTTACCAGCATTAAATTTAAAACTATCGTGTGTTCAGTGTTATGACTTAAATAATTATTATAACCATAGAGATAATAAATTCTGTCATGGAAACATACTTCTAAACAGATCATACCACTAAATGTAACTTCTCATTATCCTCTTTATATTCAACTTGTGTTTCATGGGTTAATCTCTAAAGGCAATTGTAGATGCAAAGGACTTTCTATTCATTTTATCTTAAGTTGTATAATGTTTCCAGATTGCCCATTGGTAATTAACATGAAAACATGAGGTTTTGACTATCATATTAAAAAATGTTTCCTATGTCACAGAATTCCTAGCTCATAGGAGGGTTCCCATCAGTATTACTTGAATAAATGAGCACATGGAAGTAAATTTCAAAAGAATACCAACTCATAAATAGATAGTTGTTATTTTATATAAAGTCATCTCCATGAAGGTTAAGTTCTATCATATAAATTTCTATTGTAAAACCTGGAAGGTCTGCCCTTTCTGAAGGGAAAGGAGACATGGACCTGGGGGTGGCAGGGTGAGAGAGTGGGGTGAAGGGACTGGGAGGGGAGGAGGAAGGGGAAACCAGTCAGGATGTAACATGTGAAAGAAGAAGAAATTTTAAAAGGCAAAACACTAAATAAAGCTTTTAAAAGAAATTCTACATGCCTCTTCTTGTTCCTGATTATTGGCCTCTGACACTTCCCATCCATGCGTATCCCACTTTTGGCTAGTTCTATGCCATTGTGTATCAGTCTGCAGGCTTGTGTTTCTTGATGTCCTCTTGATTTACTGGATTTCCTCTGTATCTACACCCACATTATTGTCCAAGGAATCTTATCCTGCCCCTCATATGTTGAAGTTCAACTCGCCCTATCCATTTCTCTTGCTCTTTTTCATTCTCTATTTTGCTCACACGGGTATCTTTTAGCCCCCTGGTTAATCTTTATAATAATTATTACCTGTTTCCTCTATGTTTTTATTTCATTGTTCTATTTCCAACATCTGGAACAGTACCTAGTGTCCAATAAATAATTATAGTTATTTGTAAATTTTTAGTGTGTGTGTGTGTGTGTGCGCACGCGCGTGCGCGCGTGCCTGAGTGTATGTATGTGTACCATGTGAGTGCAGAAGGGAGAAGAGGGAGTTGGATCTCCTGATAGGCAGTTGTGAGCTGACTGGTGTGAATGCTGGGAACAAAATTGAGGCTGTCTGCAAGAGCAGCAAGCGCTCTTAACCCCTGAGCCATCTCTACAGCACTTCAGTAGGTAAATATATATTAAACAAAAAAGTTCTTTAAAGCATTCTATAGGCATTAATACTGTACTACAAAACAGTATTGGAAAACAGTGCTATCAAAAAGTGAGTCCTTTCAGAAGGAACAGAAAGTGAGTGGATTTGGATTGGAGGGAAGATGTGGAGGAGTTGGGGGGAAGTGGGGAAGGGGAAACTGTAATCAGGACACATTATATGGAAAATCTATTTTCAATTTTAAAAAGTATTAAAAAAATCTTGGTACTTGTATCATGACTTTGGGAGGGTTATTTGGACACTCTCAAGCTCATTTTTCTACCATATGCCATATAAATAATACTCTTTACCATATATGTTCATTCCAGGTCAAAGTATGAAATCACTTGTTAGAGGATTTTGCCAACAGTAGACGTTGGATAAACCCTAATTCCTTTTTATTCAACATACATTAAATTAAATGTAAGTCATTTAAAATTATCATATGTAGAAGATAGAGTACAAATTAAATGCCAAATCAGAAATGGTAAGACAAAATAACCAACCAATACATTATCGTATATTAACACGAGACAAGCCAACCATGGCTCCTCTGAGACTGCTAGAATGAGATTAAGTCCATTACACATCAAGCCTTTAAAGTGAATTGGTTTATTTCAACTCTATCCCATTGTATTACTTTGAAAAGGCTTCTTATTTGATTTGCTCTTCAAAGAAACAGGTTATGATGCCTTCTACTCCCTTAAGCAAGATGCAATCTCTTGTAGGGGCTATGGAAACACATTTTCCAAACACAGCATCATCCTGCAAAAGGCTGATTTCTCTCATATTTGTAGACTATGGTATGAAGAAATTTGCCCACTTTAAGAGAGTCTTGTCATGTTCTACCTTCTCTTCCTCTTCATATTTGTTCTCGGTAACTCCTTTAATAAACACAGTAAAGAAATGTTCGAGATTCAATCCTTCATAGCTTCACAAATGTGATCAAATCTTAATTCTTGGTGACAAACACGGTAAATACGTGGGCAGTTTGTTTTGAAATGACGAAGTAGCCTGTGAAAACAAAGTTTAACAGGCCCATTAAAGTATGCTGTCTCCATCACTAATGTGGACTTTGCTTGCACGCTGTGTGTTATGGACTATAAACAGCAATGGTGGGGTCTTTTATTCCATAGTGTTATAAAATGTCCTAGCTTTGGCTGCATACAGACTTACTGGACTCAGCAAAGATAATGTGGTTATTTTATATTTCAATGAAGGCAATGCTTTTAAAATAATAAGGTTGCAGATAAGCATATTACATTGGAAACTCAATTACAGAAAACAGAAGAATTCCATGCTGACACACACGTTGTTATTAGATGGTGGACTATGCTGGTAGCACGATTCACACATGTCAGTTTGCATTTTGGTCTGTCTGTTCACATAATTTCTGACTGCATGATGGCCAGGCAAGGTTGGTAGAATCATGACTACTCTTCTTAATTACTTCACAATTTGCTCACTGGTTTGGGGTAATTGGAACAATTTGCTTGCAGAAACCTGTGAGGAATCAGATGTTAATTGACTTTGTCTTGTGTAATCAGCCCTTCAAGAAACAGGACCTCTTTCCCCACCCCACCCGCCATCACCATTTCTTAAGCTATGTGCTGGCATCCCGTGATCCTGTGGAAAGAAAACACACAGGCAGTTGCCTTGGTATTGACTCGCCAAATCAGATTATGCCTCTGACTCTGAATGGAGAGATTCCAAGAATTAGCAGAGGGGCCCAGGGAAAATACTGAGAAATATGAAATGACACGAGAAAGACTTTCTATGATTAATATACAAGGGACTGCATGAAGAGAATGAATTTAAGTCATGGTTCCACCTTGTCTGGTGATGCTACTGTTCACTAGAGCAATGCCGGAGTAAAATGAGTAAAATGCAGCTTCATTTACTTAACTTTTACATCATTTGGGATTTTAGGGTATCTCATCATACATCCTTATCACACCTTTTCACTTGACAATAATGTCCTGATTTCTAATTCTCTTTCTATGCTGCCTTTCTGACAGCTCCCTGCCCTGCCTCAGAGAAAAACAGATGTAAAGGCATCTCTATTATCTAAGACCTAGTCTTTTAAAATATCTTTACATTTAATATCCTATTTCCACAAATAGGGTTCAATAGATGCACGAGTGTTTTAGTGGGAAATGGGAAAGCGAGGATACGGAAAATTATAGCCATTTAAGCAACACTATTTTTTCTTAACCTAAGTAGATTTTTTTTTCTCTATTTGTCGGTCTCTGCCTTTATATTCTCCCTTCACCCTCTGTTCCTCCATCCCTCCACCCTTTCTTACGTGATTTTGACACCTTTGTGTGTGAGACACTCAGACTTGAATATCCAGGCATTTGGTGGACATGTGTGTGTGTGTGTGCGCGCGCGCGCGCGCGCGCGCAGCTGTCTTGGTCTCTCCAGGTCTTAGATTCTTTGAATCTGTGTGTTTTAAAGTAAGAATTGACGGACTCTTTCACTACAGCAGCACCCACTGCGTGCCCAGCTGAAATCAAATTTGATGTCATATGATCTCGTGTGTTTCCATTTAAAAATATTTCTCTCAATGATTCTTTCCCTTCTCTTCCTTTTCTTTATCTCCTTACATGTTTAGAGTTTCTGGAATCCTAGAATGAGTTGTGATATAAGCTTTTCATTCTCTGGGAAATTTGAGTAAAATTGGCATAGTTCTGCACATGAATATTGGAAATGTGAATGAGTCCTGCTTTGCTGGTATTTTATTTGGTAGAAAATTTTGAACGCATAAATTTTTTAAAAAGGTATAGTTTTAGGAAATTTTAGGATATTCTTTCCAAGAATCAGTTCCTGGTATACTGTTTTTAAAATCTGTTACAAATCGATGTTTGTAGCTATGTATCATGTACATTCATAATTTTCATTTTTGATTGCTCTTCAAAGAAGTATATCACTCACACAAAATAAGACAGCTGCTTCCTAAGGACGTGACACCTTGCAAAGCACATGGTCTCCATTCTATGCATTCTCTTCCTGATCTTTAAACTATCTTAGTTTTATAAGCAGCAGCAGATATTTATCTTTTTTTTTCCCTTTTTGTCACTGTGTGTTGATCTTAAGCTTCCTCTGGAAGATATTTTTCTTCTCCTTGAAGTATATATGTATTCTTATTAGTTCTTTGAAATAGTTATAATTCAGCCAATTAGTAGAAAGTTTGGTTTTGTATCTAAAAATGGTACTATTTTTATTCCCTATTTAAAAGACTGCTTAGCTTGGTGCATGATTCTAGTCCCTTGGTTATTTGCTAAGTGCTCAACTTAAAATCTCCAGCAGTTCATACTTTTATTGTTGCTTTTAAGCAATCTACCATCAACCTGTTTTTTATTCCTTGATTAATGAGACATCCTTTTTTCTCTGCTAACTGTGCCTCTGACTTACAATATGACATTTTAATATAGATGCTTACATATACAATCAAGGATATGTATAAGAAAAAAAGGATAATTTAAACTCTTTGAAAAATATCTATTACATGACTTATTTAATTTTATATAAACAGATATTTAATATTTATTTAGCACAGCATATAAATGTATACATGCTATCTATAGATACATGCATAGATCAAACACTTTTACTGTACGAATTTTATTTAAACAAATAAATAATGGAAATAATAAACAGCTCTTAAATATATGGTTTTCTGAGGGTATACTTATTTGGAGACTTGTGTAGTTTAATAGCATACCCAGAAGAATATTTTTAAAAAAATCATCACCCTCATGTAATGCCATATGAATAGGCCATGAAAACTCTTTTGATCCACAGCCAAGTTTTGCAACCCAGGGAAGGGACTCTGAATGAGGATGTATGTACTGGGTGCTTAGCATAACCCAACCTTACCACTTAGGGTGGCTGTCCATGACATTCCTCTGCTGTTTACTCCACATAGGGACCGGTTGTGGAAAGGACCAGAGAGGAAGAGCACAGAGGTTTGGAGGGAGTTCAGAGAGAAGAAGTGATGATTAAAGGCTGAGAAAACCAGAACTTTGAGAAAAGATAAAAGGAATCGGGTTTATGCAGCCCAAAGAGTAAGTCACTGAGGAGCCATTTATTACTATTTTTCAAGTTAGTATATAATGCAGAGGTTCTTCATCTCATGAAACTCTTCCAGAGAATATAGCTTTTGTGCTTAAATTGGGCACAGAGTCTGCCATGATTAGCTTTCTAATGATGGCTATTGGTCAATGTTTTATGTTCTGGGTTGGGTTAGAGACCATGTGGCTGTAGCTTTGCCCGAGCCACTACTCTCAATTCCAAATAGAAGGCATTAGCTTTCCTTAGTAATTTGCCATTCATGCACATACTAATAGTATACTCTGTCTTGGTCTTTTTTACATGGGTTCTGGGGATCAGAACTCAGATCATCATTGCTTGTACTGTAAATACTCCAACCACTGAGGCATCTTTCCAGCCCAGGTTCATTACTGAGGGCTAAAATAATTTTCTGAAAACTAACTGCTGAAGGCTAGTGGAAGGATCAATCAATGTGATCATTGTGAACATCTGAAGGGCTGTGTTAGTAGATGTCTCTGTGCCCTGGGTATATGAGCCTTCCCTATTATAATGAAGGACAACAAGCAAAAATGTTTGGATATTTATGAAAATTTTACAAAGTACATACAATTGAAAGTAGTCAATATGACAGGTGGTTATTGATTTTTACATGAAAAAGAGTTTCGTGTTCAACTAATTTGATAAGGAGGATTATGGATAAAATGAACCAGATTTTTAAATCAAGAGATGAAGGTACTGATGTACTAAAGTACATGAGGGAATTTTTTAAGGAGGTTGCAATAGGAAGTCATTCCAAAATACATTCGCATGACCATTTAGTAACAGAACTTGTCACCAGGTTTGTGCCATAAAGATAAAGGTAAATGGAGGGACACTGAGGATGAATACCAAGATTAAGGTCGTGAGATTGATTTGACAGAAATAAATTCCTGTTACAAGGATACTGCAACTAAGTGGCATGAGATAATTAATGTTTGAATTAGAATATTACAATATGGCAGACAAGATGGGCTTGCATGGGAAAGAGACATAAGAGAGTTGAACAGATTGGTAAATGATTAAGATAAGCGGTAGAGAGCCAACAAGATGAAAACTACCTCCAAAATTTGGAGTGTGGGTGGCTACAGGAATGGTAGGTAGCATCACTGACAGAAACAGGGAACCCAGCCAGCTAATGCATTTAGCTCTGTGTGAGGACTGGAAGCAGGGACGCCAACATTTCATAAGCTCACATGGCCATGAAGAGCTCACAGATCATAAAGATCATGTTTCTGAAGAGAAGAAAGCCTGTAGTTAACTTTCCTCTAATGATCAAGGACACTTTTATATTGGTCTCTGAAAATGAGGAAAGATTATAAAAATATTGTTCCAGGTAAGATTTTGTCATTTCCTCTAAGCAAATAGACATCTTTTTATCGAATGTGTTAAGATCTTTCCTCTGCTACTTATAGTGAACTTTTTGCCTTATTCATGATAAGGAACACCAGATGCTCTTCATATATGAATTTTGTATTGGAATTACAGTGTTGTTTGTTTTTTTATCTTCTCCCTCTTTTATGAATCCTCGGGATTCTCCAACATATTTCATTGGTTGTGATTTTCCAAAACACTGGCAGTTGTGATTATTAAAAATCAAATTCTTTATAAAATGCATTTTTTGGAAACAACTCTAAATCACTTGACAGGTTGAGATGCATTGGAAAGAAGAATTGAGAGTATAATGAGTTCTCTCAGATTATACTTTTATAAAAAAAATAAGAAATTCCACTTTATTGTTGATATTGATTGGGTCTAAAAGTTTATGAACCTGCGATAGTAGCAAATACATTATTTATAAAGTACAGTAGTCACAAGCTATTTAATATATCCTATGATGGCACCATTAGAATATCTGAAAACATATTATGCAGTCAAGGAATGTGCATGGAATATATGTAATGTATTATAACTAAAAATATATGTGCAGATGTGTCTGCAGAGACCACAGGAGGGCACTGGGTGTTCAGTTGCCTCATGCTCCATTTTATTCCCTTGAGAGACAGGATCTGTCACTGAACTTGGGCCTAGGCTGGCAGTCAGCAAGCTCCAGAGATCCTTTCCCACCCTGACACATATATAACCACACTTGACTTTTTACATAGGTACTGGAGATTTGAACTCAGGTTCTGATATTTGTGCAGCAACTGCTATTACCTGTTGAATTATGACCCTAATCTTAATTCACTTTTAAAAATTCTGAATTATAAGACTAATAGCTCTATAAATAATAGTGATAATCAGAGTAAAAATATATGATTAACTGATTCTGCATAATTACATAGTGCCTTATTTTAACTGATGACCTTAAATAACAAATTTTTAAACAGTCTTTGTAAATAAGAAACACAGAGCCAAATACAGAGGAAATAGCCAAAAAGATCAGAGCAATAGCCATGACTAACTTTAGCTTACCACCAGAAGTAGCTTCCCCAGAGAGAGAGCTTTTTATTGCTTTTCTGTTCTGCCTTCTCATTGGCTTTAAACCCAACCACATGACTTCCTCGTGACTGCCTGTCTATACAGACCTCCACGACTCTATGGTTAGTAATTGGATTAAAGGTTCATGTCACCATGCTTGACTGTGTCCTTGAACACACAGAGACTCTGCCTGCCATGTAATCAGATTAAGGCCGTGTGCTACCACTGCCTGACTCTGCTTATGGCTCACTTTGACCTCTGATCTCCAGGCAACTTTATTAACATACCAATAAAATCACATTTCAGCACAAATAAAATATCCCCATAAATATGTGTGCTGAATTACCTTCTAGGGTTATCAAAACTGAGAAATTGAAATCAACCACTTTTCTCATCACATAAATAATACAAAAGAAATGGGAAATATAGGGGTAATTAACATTGCTCTGCTTGATATGTCAGATCCCAAAATACACCATCATTGTGGAACATAGGTGTAATTGGGAAGTCGGGAGAAATAATCACTCTGGTTTTGTAAAGATGGAGAAGATGAGCCTTACTCATTTCCATGTCAGGGACAGAGTTCATAGCAACCATCTCAGGCTGACACTTGCGGGCACAGTACACACTTTGACTGTTTCTCAGTGCCCCCTCTCTCCCCTTAGCCCCACATCTAGGTTGAAGCAACAGTGCATCAGGCAAAGGAAGATTCACTCAGTCCAGAAACTTGACCATTAAAATAGCACAGCAGGATACAGCTGGCACAAAGTTAAATCTGAAATATCTTTGAGAAGCAAGGTCCCCAGAGATCTAAGCAAGCTCCATGTATCAATTTTCACCATTGCATTATGATAAGTGGTCCACAGGCCTAACTACAGTTCTTGTTGGTGTCTGCCTTTTATTACACCAACCCTTCAAGATCTCATCTATTTATCAGAGCCGTTGACTTCTAGAGGAAGCCCCACCTACCTCTTTTCTCCCATTCTAAATCTTTTGCCATCTTTTTAATGACCTCATATGGATTGTCTTGGTTTAGAATCGACTCAAACATTCTTTTTAGAAGTTGATGTGATGAAGAACATCATATTCTCTAATACCATGTTTCTTAGTTTGTCAACACATGTATTTGAAGACCTCCCCAGCCCCCATAAGCCCACTAAACATGGAATCTGTCTAAGTTCAAATTCAGATTTGCTGACTCTAGTGATTCATGGCTGAAATCTAACTCTTCCCCCATAAATTCATAAAAGAGTACTTGGAATATTAATCTGTATTACAGTTCTCACATCATCCACTTTTGCTTTCAAGAAATGATGAATGTGACAGGTAAAGAAGATTTTGGGGGAAACCTTCACTTTTCTGGGCCCTGCACAGTTTGGACTTTATGATTTTGGTTCCCAGAGTTTTATTTTCTAATCTGACATTTCCTGATAGTCCAATTATCGTGAAAGACATTCTGGAGAATTGCAAAGTGAGTAAAGCCAGAATAATAGCACTTCAAAAGTGTTTCAGAGGTAAATGATAGAGAAAACCCAAAGTTGCAGAGTGCCTGCAATTACCAAAAGAGCAGCTGGCATTTTGCCATTGTGAGGGCTGAGTGAGAAATGGATCCAGGCAGATCTGCTCTGTAACATTGAGATGGGATACCTAAGCTTGGGGACCAGATGACAGAACAGTTCCTTTGAAAACTGACTAGAAGAAAACCATACCCTCTTGCCATTACAGATAGATTTTTAGCTTAGTAATTTTCTGTGGTGTGAGAGTTACTCTGTATGCACACACACACACACACACACACACACACACACACACACACACACACACGAAACAAGGCATAGTACTCCATCTAAATCTCCTGTGATTCAGCCAGTCCTTCAGCACAGAAGATGCTACCAAGACGAACTCAGCTGAAGAGCCAGAATCATTAAGAACTGGAGTTGGAGGGATAGAGCTCCCGCAGAGGTCCCAAATTAGGTTCTCAGCATCCATGTCAGCTGGTTCACAGACTGCCTGCAACTCCAGCTCCAGGGGGTTCAAATTCCCCTGACCTGAAAGATCAACTGCATTCACAACACAGACATACCCACATAAAAATGAAATACATATCATTTCAAAAGCTGATTGTACCAAAATCAGTGTGTTTCTCATCTACTTGCTCCACCTACCATCCTCTCTCCTTATTTCCCCCCCTCTGGCTACAGTTTAAATAAAAATGCTTTCTCTTTTCATATGGAAAACGAAGCAACAGTAAAATACTTAGGATGAATTTTAGTGCATTACCAAGAGCCAACGAGTGTTCCTTAATTCTAAAATCATTCTTTGTGTGATCTATCTTGTGCCCAGCAGCATGTAAAAGGCCAGAATTTCTTAGAGTGTAGTCCTGCATGAGCAAATGAAACCCCTCCACAGAGGCTGAGAATGAAGGGTAATGAGAAGAGAAGAGGATGGTTTGCCATTGAGAGAGAGAGAGAGAGAGAGAGAGAGAGAGAGAGAGAGAGAGAGAGAGAGAGAAGAAGAAGAAGAAGAAGGAGAAGGAGAAGGAGAAGGAGAAGGAGAAGGAGAAGGAGAAGGAGAAGGAGAAGGAGAAGGAGAAGGAGAAGGAGAAGGAGAAGGAGAAGGAGAAGGAGAAGGAGAAGGAGAAGAGAAGAGAAGAGAAGAGAAGAGAAGAGAAGAGAAGAGAAGAGAAGAGAAGAGGTTGCCATGCATTTCATCTAAGTCTCCTTTTAAAGCAATTTTCTTTGCCATCACTTTTGAGTTTTAAGGAGCAATGTGGAGACTGATAAAATGGTTGCATTTGTTTGTGTTTTTGCAAAATTTGTTGAACTCAGTGGTCAAAGCTCATTCAGGAAAAATAGAATATTGATGTCCCTGGTTAATTTTAAGCCCCATCTATTTGCCTTCTTACACTGATTTTTATTTCCAAGTATCAACGATGTGCTCCAGTTTTCACTTTAACTGAGGATCAGTTATAGCCTGTGATGTACTACTGGAAAATGGCACAGAGCAGAACACTTACATCTGTTTTCCAAACGAAAGGCTCTCTCTTCATTAGCTCACAGTAATATTTATGAGATGTTTATCTTTCATGACCATTATCATCATTTTTCTCTCTCAGCATTGGCTACCGACAACTTAATAATAGCTATCCTGTTTTTTTCTCCACATTCCTTCTTAAGCTAATTTGTGATCAGATTATATATATATGAAAACCATCAACAGAAAAAATAGGAAAGAGAAGAGGCCTTTTTCTTCAAAAAGGATTCATTTGAGGTTGTGGTAGAGGCTGGGAGATGGAACTTCACACTTGGAACAAGAGAGCACATGTTGCACTTGCAGGGGACCTGAGGACAGTTCCCAGCATCCACATCAGGTGGTTCACAGTTATCTGTAACTCTAGTTCCTTGGGAGTCATTCAAGACATTCTTCTAGCCTCAGGTAGTGCTACACTCATGTGTTCATACCCCACTCCTGAACATACACCTAATTTAAAAATAAAATACATGTTTAAAAAAGGATTCATGTGTTTAAACCCACTGAGACCTCTTAGTGCTGCTTGCATGAGTATAGGTTGATTAAAATATATTGTATGCAAATACAAAACAATAAAAATAAAACAAAATAAAAAATAGATTAATACTGCAGACATAAGCTCACAGTTTGAATCTCAATATATTATCCATTAAACATTTGATATTTCCTTTAAAGATGTTTTCCTGTAGGCTTTATTATAAATTTATTAAGCATATTTTTGAACTTGATTTTTTACTCAGTAATCTAAGGACTGGAGCACCAGAAGAAAACTTTTGCTAAAGCACATGAAGAGGTTACTTTACAGTTCTAAAAATTACAGACTGTTTTGTGTGCCCTGTTCTTCCAATTTAGCCCTCCACATTATTGTTATTATTAATGTCTGAGGCTCTGCTTGACAGGTCTGTAACTGAAACTTGCTTTGAGCTGATATGTGTCCTGGTGGCCTTGTTTTGCTATTCATAAATATTGCAGCCAGACTTTTAATGGACGTTCTAGGCGAAAATAGAACTGGACTGCTAACATTTAATTTTCTGTGTAAAATAAAAGAAGTCACACAAAACCAAAGCATTGGCTGGGTGCGTTTGGGGAGTTCCCAGGGGGTATATATCACCCTGTGTGGCTTTCATTTTCTTGGTGAAAATTGATTTAATGTGTAACATTATTAGATTAATCAAGTTCCTTTGGAAGAAATGATCTCGCCAAAGAGAGTTTTGTTTGACTCAGTCCCTCTGCTCTATTTTGGCCTTTGCAGGAGTTCTCCATAATGAAGAGAAGATTGGGGGAAAGGGTAGGAGCTGAAACCAGCAAGGGAATCCAATTTTATCAGGGAACTAGGCTTCATCCTAGTTCCTACTCCTATGGCTCCCATTCCCCCATGGAGAAAGGAAGGCTTCTTTGCAAAGAACCTCTCCCCTTATTGTTCAGTCATAATATATAATTAGAAGCCTTGCACAGATGTACTTTAAACATTAACTTTTATTTGTGTTTTTTAGTAGAAAGCCAAATCTGTGTCACTTGCTGTATCCTGAATGTCCTGAGACATTACAACCCAAGGAAAACTCCATTTTCATTTTGTGTAGCCCTTCTTCAGTGGATTGCCAAAAAGCCAAGCCACTAGAGCCAGAAGATCTGGGTTCAAATATCAGCTTCCTAACTGAATCACACAATCAGTTCAACCACTCTCTGCCAATTCCCTTGTTTCTTGAATGGAAATACTATGACTACCAATATTCTTGGATGTATAAAGATTAAAATTTTTTTATAAATACTATTCACAACACTAAGTGACAAAAAATATCTTTAACTTCAATTTCAAGAACCTGAGTTTTAGAATTGAGAAAGGAATAGACTTTTTAAAAATTTATTGTTTGAGAATTTCATACATGAATATAATATTTTGATCAAATCCACTCAACTTGCTTCTCTCCAATTCCTTCCATTGTCTTCCCCACTTTCTCCTATCAACTTCAATGTATGGATGCATTTTCCACAGGCAATAATGGGGAGATGTGTGTGTGTGTGTGTGTGTGTGTGTGTGTGTGTGTGTGTGTGTGTGGTGTTTTGTGTTGATTTTTGTTTCTTTCTATATTTCATATGCTTGAGATTCAACGTGGCTTTTAATTTTGTCTTCCTGGACAAGTGTTTAACTGATTTCATCAGAGCTGTGATACTGCTTCTGAGTCTTCTTACCACCAAGCTTGCAGATTCTCTCAGCTGCATATTTAAAGTCTTTAGGTTTGATGATAAATAGTATGTGCAGCAGGGCTTAGCAGCTCAAATGCTTAATCATCTCATTGGTTATAGAAAACGAAGGAAAGACATACAAATAACTGTATGCATAGATAATGACTGAGTACAGAATATGGATTTAAAGTTATGGATCCACCAATGGCTGTATCTTAGAGAAAGATTGCTTATTCCAAAATTAAGTTAATTAGTCAGGGTTCAGAATGACAAACAGGTTTAGAATTGTTAAGAGTTAAGCTTAAGCTTATCCTATGGTTTATAGTGAGATTATTCTTTGAAGATATAGCAAAAGGTAAAGAAATGTGTCTATGCATCCAACATCTAGCTTTCTTCATTTCTCTTTTCCTGGGTGATATAGCATGTAATTCATGGCCTAAAGAACACGGGAGAAAGGGGTGGGCTGTGGCTTTTCAGGCCTCTGGGGTTGGACTCTGGGTTTCTAAAGTTACCTTCATGAAAGGGGGGTGCTGTGCTTTTGGAGGTAGGACCGGGAAGAGGTGGTTGACGTTTGATATTTCACAAAGTAGCAATTACCTGATAACAGAAAGCAGTGGGGACTGTGTCTTGTTACCGTTCATTTCAGAGGTGCCAGGGCTGCTGTGGGCATCACTGTCGTTAGAGCTTTAGTGGGCCGAGGTCACTTTGGTTCACGTGTTTTATACATTGGTCGCCTTCTCCTTATGACTTGCCAAACAAACCTTTTTATTTTTGCACACGTTTATGTTGATTTTGTGGTTTCTGAAATTGGATTCTGGCTCCTGGAGGCCCCAGTTTCCACAGCAACTGGAGGTCTTATCTGCTACTGGTTCTTGGCAAGCAGACAACCAGGCCTTTCAGTTTACCTTGGGTGTTTTCTTTTTTTTTTTTAAAGAAAAAAAAAAAAACGTTCGTTTTCTTCTTCCCAATTTTTCCTACACCCTGTCATTTAAACATCACATAATTAATTGCGTACATCCTGTACCACATGCAACTGCCACAGCTTTGAAGTCCCAATAGATCATTTTATAGAACGGTGGGTGCCGTTTTAAGAGGAGAGGTGGGGTGGGGGAAGAAGAAGACCTGGCGCCAGGGCACGGCTGAGCTGCATGGAGCGTACATAGCCTTGTCCGGGTATGATAAAGAAACCTGGGTTCTTTCTGTTTGTTTTTCCGCATTTCCTTTCCAAACTGGATATATAGGGGAGACCTCAAGCTCCACTTTGTTATTTCTCTCTCTGGAGCTATTCCTTTTCAAAACCAGCATAAACTGCCTCATTTGGTACTGACGTGAGGTTTGGGTGGTTATATATATATATATATATATATATATATATATATATATATATATTCCTATTTCAAACTGGGAAAAAATATGATTTAGCATCATGTCATTTATTGGCTGCTACTGATCCAGAAGCATTAAAAGTAAGACAAAAATAAAGACAAAATTACCAATTCCTGTATTTAGATACTCTTACATGATCTCATCAGCTGGACAATGTTGATATATATATATATATATATATATATATATATATATATATATGCATATATATAATATATATTCAATCTCTTCTCAATGAAAATATCACATTTGTGAGAATAAAAATTTAGAATCATAATGAAAAAGATGAATGCTACCCTGAGGAAGATATGAAATGCATAATTTTAAGTTACATGTATAAGTGCATGTATTTATGTGAAGCATGTGTGTATGTGATTATGGTATGCATATGTATTTGTGTGTGTATGAGAGATAGAGATAGAGATACAGAGAGAGAGAGAGAGAGAGAGAGAGAGAGAGAGAGAGAACATATGAATACCAATGCATGTATGTGGAGGTAAAAGGAGAACCTTTAGGAGTCAGTTCTCTCCTTCCTCTGTACATCCTAAGGACGGAACACTGTTTGTCAGGCTGTAGGCAATATGTTATTATCTGCTCAACCATCTTGCTAGCCAAAATATTTTGAGGGGAAAAATTAGATTATCTTTGTCGAAGTTTAGTCTTTAGGTTTTTTTTTAGAGAGAGAAAATAGATTGAATATATTTCACTAATAGTTTTGTTCTTTTCTTGGGGAAAATATCACCCAATAATTTATATAGCACTAGAAGTCTGTTTACGTCATGCTGTAAATGTTGTCTGATTCTTTTGTTGATAAAAGTTTTATGATGCTAGAGATTGATATTCCTCAATTTATACACTTTTTTGTATCTTCTATTTCATTATTAGTGTATTTAAACTCTTTGGCTTTATTTCATGGCATGTCCCCTGCATCCACAGATCTAGCATTAAATCTTCCCTATCTGACATTTCTAAACATGTTGCTCATCTTGGATTTTTTTTTTCTTGGTAACCCATTGCCTCAGAAATCTCTGCTTTCTGCCAGAGAAATAATACTGGGCAAGTTATTAGACTTTGCTTTGGGAAAACTATTAAAAGTCTTAGAGTCTAAGTCTTCCTGACTGTAAGTGGTTAAAAAAAATAACCAATACCCAGGAGGCTCTTATGAGCATTCTTTAGTTTAGTAATCACAAAATGTGTAAAGTATTGTCTCAAATAGTGAAAAATAATTACTCAAAGGAATACAGGTCAAGTTGTTACCAGGTCATAAACCCTTACCTTTCTTTGGTATGTCTTAGGTATTAATGTGAACATATTGCTTATGCAATTCATTTACTTCTGATAAAGTCATAGAAGGCCAACTCTATTAGAGTCTAACCAGACATTGTTCTTATTGTAATCATGCATCATGTTTCTGCAGAACACTTCCAGCTTAGATTGCCATGTAGGGTTCTGATTCAGGCTTGTAGAAAACCCCAAGAGACTTCAGCAGCACATGCAGCTCACTGTAAATCTAATGAATGTATTGTCCCTCAGTGAATCCCTTCACTTTCTAGTCACTGTGTAATTGTTGGAAACAGTTATGAATATAGTATAGATTTAGATGTAAGACTGGTATCATATGAAAGACTTGGAAAAGTGGCTGTTGATGATACTTAAATCATCTTAAATCATACTGTCTTTTATTGATTGAAAATAGATTATGTTGTTTCTTTTTATTTTTTCCCAAGGTCCCACACTCAAATGAAGAGCTACAGGCAATTAATGGTGGCTGAGAGTGGGAGAGTTAGTCTTTTCCAGGGATAAATTCTGTGAGAGAATATCCAACCCTGGGTGGTGAGCCCTAAATACATATGATATGACCACCACTAAATGGATTTGGCAGGGTGTGTGTGTGTGTGTGTGTGTGTGTGTGTGTGTGTGTGTGTGTGTGTGTTACGACAATGATTAAAGAGGAGGTCATGCAGAGAGAGGATGGGGCACTGAAAGTGTTGGAACAGGGAAAGCTCGGGTGAAAATGATATAAATATAGTGATCATGTCTAAACTTTTCAAAAAATATTTTGAAAGTGTGGATAAAATAGTGTCTTTTAAAACTGAATCTCATAAAAAAGTACTTTTTCCCTACAATTTTATTCATTTTGTTACTTGTGATGATATTGTATTTCCCAATATAGTGTGCACCCTAATAAACTTATCTGGGGTCAGAAAACAGAACAGCCACTAGATAGACAAAGAGGCCAGAAAATGGTGGCACACACACCTTTAATCCTATCACTTGGGAGGCAGAGATCTGCCTGGGTCTCTGTGAGTTTAAAGCCACACTGAAAACAGCCAGGCATGGTGACTCATGCCTCTAATCCCAGAAAGTGAGCCTTTAATCCCAGGAAGTGATGGCAGGAAGCAGAAAGGTATTTAAGGGTGAGGACTAGAAACTAGAGTCTGGTTAAGCTTTTAGGTAGCAGCCCAGTTCAGCTAAGAGGCATCCAGTCTGAGGAAACAAGATCAGCTGAGGAATTGGGAGGTGAGGAAGCTGTGGCTTGTTCTGCTTCTCTGATCTTCCAGCATTTACCCCAAAAACTGGCCCCAGGTTTGATTTCATTAATAAGACTCTTTAAGATTCATGCTACAGCTACTACAGTAATTTTAGGCATTTACAGAAAAATTTGTTTTTATTATTTCTCTTCTTTTCATTGTCATACCCCGCTTCTATCTTATCCTCTCACCCCACCAAGATAACATTACCTGTGCCTCCCCTTTCTTGGCACTTCTTATTTTCTTCTTGTCATCTCTTGTGTACTTTCCCATATCCGCTCTCACTTCCCCTTATTCACACAAGTGAAGATTACGATTCATATACAAGAGTCAAATGTAATTTCCGTCTTCCTGAATCTGGGCCACCTCACAATCTACTTTCATCTATTATTCATTATATAATTTTATTTTATGTGTATGGATGTTTTTGTCTGCATGTATGTCTGTTCACCACATATGTACCTGGTATGGACTGAGATCAGAAGAGGGCATCAAATCCCCATGAAACTTGAGTTACAGATGACTGTGAGCAGCAAGGCGGGTGCTTGGAATTGAATCTGAATCCTCTGGAAGATGGCCAGTCCTCTTAATTACTACCCCATCTCTCCAGCTTCCCTACATTCAGTTTTAAATAATAGATTTTCTTTGTTTAGCAAAAGTGAATACAAATGAGGGTAAGGAGTGCTGTACATTATTAAACGTGTTTTGATGTCTGTCCGTGGCTTCCAGGATTCCAGAGTCACTGAGCCTTCCTTAAGATCTTCTTGAGCCTCAACCTAGGGTCTACAGACTCAGGATGGTTGGATAACATTACTTGCAATAAGGCTTCGGGATAGGTTCATCTTCCTGAGTCTCCATCTCTATGTACTTCTTTAAGAGAGTTTCTAAAATGCGCTTATATAGTTGTGAATCTCATCAGTAGAGAGATTCCTGAGACCTATGTGATCTGAACTTGTTTAGAGGTGGTTCAGCCAAGTCCAACCCCTCATTTTAGTGCAGAGTCCTATCCACTGCTTCTAGAAATGAGGCACAAATGGATTTGCCTCGCGTGACTGCCCCTTCCGCACCATAACAGAGGGGTTTCCTACTCACATTCACATGGAAGATAGGCAGGATTCTTCCCAAATTCTGCTTCCTACTCTATTTTCAAAGAGGGAATTGAATACAACAGCCAGTGTCCTTTAAAGACAACATTGGAGAAGAAAGAAATAAACACAATGACTTCATGGAAATAAAATCTTAGAAGTCATCACTCAAACTCCTAAGATGGCATATTGGTGACCCACACTAGCAAAGACACCTACTTTTTGTGTGATATTGTGATCCAATATTACAATTTTAGGTAAAGGAGAATGTAAAAGTAAAAAAAAAATCAGAACCAATTGACACTATTTCCTTTTTGGTGGTAGTTTTGTTTTAATGATCTAAATATATTTATTTGCTAGTCTTAAAGAATGGATAATTTTGACAGTATTCATTTTTCTCTTTATTACCTGTCTAATTGTGATCCTCATCATTGAATCAAAAACATAAAAAGCCATCTGTGTCACTCACTTTCTCCTACCCGCATAGCCAACCCATCCGCAATCCCTGCAGCTACTTTCCCGAACAGCATTCTGCATCCAGCTGCCTCCTTCTGGGTATGCTGCCATCAATCCAGAGAAAACTCACTGGGACCTCCAACTTGATCATGAAAACAGCCTAGGAACAAGTCTTTCCCTTTCCTTTTCTGTTTACTTTCACCATGGCAATCATAGCTCTCATTGCATATGAATGAGACATGCTGTCTCTTTTCAGGAGATCTTGAGGAGGCCATCATCACTAGGATCAGCCCTCCTCCAGGCTGTGAGGACAGAATTTAAATTCCAAAAATACAGACCTGTACAGCACAGTGCACAGTGGGGAAGACAGGAAGAAGGCCATGGACAGAGAGTCAGTGAACGTTTTGATGAGCAATGCGCTTATGAAGAACTTGGGAAAGAACACAGGAGTAGAATATGATATGAAAAGGGACTCAGTTTTGTAAAAGACATTCAGAAAAAAAACCAAGTGCTCCAAATTTTGAGGGGCATGAAATTCATATTCCTAATTATTCTTTTTAAGTTTTGTTCATGTTTGCAAGACCAGAGACCTGGCATCTCTCTCATCTCTTCCTCTTCCAATGAGGCATTTTTTTTCTTGTATTTTTTTCTTTTTATTTTTCCCTGAAAATTCCAAGAAGAAGTGTGTTCACTTCTGTTTCTGTTTGATTTATATTGCTATGATAAACATCAGGACCAAAAGCTACTTGGGGAGGAAAGGGTTTATTTAATCTTATAGTTTACAATCTTTATGAAGGGAAGTCGGGGCAGGAACTAAAGGCAGAATCCTGGAGGCAGGAAATGAAGCAGAACCATGGAAAAATACTATTTACTGGCTTGCTCTTCAGGCTCATGTTGTTAATGCTGTTCTTAAACCTCCAAGAACCACCTGCCCAGGGATGACATCACCCACAGAAGGCTGAGCACTGTCACATCAACCATTAATCAAGAAAATGTCCCACAGATTCACCTACAGGCCAGTCTGACAGAGACATTTTCCTAATTGAACTTTCTTTGTCACAGATGACTTTAGCTTGTGTCAAGCTGACAAAGAAATGAACTTCCACTTCTCCTCAGGGTGTATCCTCTTCAGTGCCATCTTCCTGTAATGTTGTTTTCTCTAGGCTCATCACATAGCTGAGTCTTTCTTATGACATCATTTTCTGTTCAATTGTCTTTAGAAACGTTCTGTTTGAACACTTGGTTTCCAGGTGATAATGCTGTTTTACAGAGTTGTGAAAACTTTACAAGGTGGGGCCTAGATGGAGGAAGTTGATCACTGGGGGGTGGGCATCACTTCCTGTTTATTTTTCTTCTTCCAGACTCTGGAGGTGAATGGACCTCCTCTTCTATGGTCATTCCTTCCCTGTCATGATAGACTGTACTTCTTGGAACTGTAAGTCAAAATAAATCCCTGCTTCCTCAAATTACTTACCAGTTATTTAGTTACAATAAGAATACTATATGATAACCTGGCTTAAGTCTGCCTTATCAGTTTCCATTCATCTAGTAATATTTTATTATTTTGTATCATTTTATGTATTTATTTATATACTTATGTGAGTGCTGTTATTTTTAAGATTTATTCTATTTTTAATTATGTGTGCATGAGCCTGTGTGAGTCTATGCCATATGTGTGTGTGCAGGTGTTCTTAGAGGCCAGCAGGGGGCATCAGATTCACTGACACTGAAGTTACAGGCAATTGAAGGTAGTTTCGAAGAAATGAACATATGTCCTGTGAAGGAGCAGTGAGTGCTGTAAAACACTGAGTTGTCTCACGGGCCCTATGGAATCCTTTTTTTTAGAACTGGGGAGAAGACTTATTCATTGCATATTCTATAAAATGAAAAGTGGTTAATTTATTTACTCAAGAAATGTTCATCCACCAAGCCGCAAACATGAATTAGGCTGTGCAAAACTGCCTAGAAGTATGACGATGGGAAAAATAAAGTGCATGAGGTGATCACATTGTTTGTTTTCAAGAAATATAAAAGTATGGGAGAAGAAAGGAAAGCCAGAGAACTATAATGGCAAATGAAACACAGTTTGATAAATGCTAGCACATAATATCTGCATAATTGTAAGGGACCACTGAGATCATGTGTCAGAAAATATTTAAAAGAGAATATGATATCTAAATAGAAATCAGAAATGAAAATAATAGATACCCAAGTAAAATTTGGGGAAAGAGTCTCAGGAAAGGAACTTACATTTCTGACGACTTCATGCACAAATGATAGAAAGTATTCCTGTCTCATTAGAATACCTTAGTTAAAGCAGGAAAATGGAGAGAAGGCATCAGCTGGAAACAAGGTCATGTGAAAGTCGAAGGTATTAGTTACTTTACTTGTAGCTGTGAGAGAATCCCTGACTGCTCAGCTGTAGATGGAACATCTGTATTCGCACTTCCCTCCACATCTTTCCAGAAGGCTCAGGACAAAATGTGAGAGCCAAAGGATGGGGAGGAGTGCTGTGACCTGTTGTCACTCTTGAACTCACAGTGACTGTGGTTACCTGAACAGAGTCATGCAAGTTCAAAACCCCAGCATGCAAGTGGGAGAGGCTTTAAATGCCCCAACCACAGCTGCCCAACTATGGCAGTTGTCGGCTGCTGGGGGGTGGAGAGTCCTTTTTCTTTCTGGGTGTGGACACTGGTAGGTTGCCCATTTTCCTAGGCATAGCCCCCCACACAAACACATATGAACGGTTAATACGCTTGGTAGATAGTATATGGAAAGAGCTACCTGGAGGGGCTGTGGAGAAGGAGAGCAGAAGGGAACCTGAGAGTTTTAATTTTTCCTTATTCTTGTCACACTTGGTTCAGTCAGTCATTTTTGCATTCATCTATGCTAACATGTATATTAACATCTTGATATTATTTTAATTTGGACTGATCTGAAGTCAGTTACTTTCAAATGCTAATTAATTGTTCCAGTAACTGAGATTAGAATAACTGCCTTTAGGATCAAGTCTATTAGGATAAAGAAAACTCTGCTTTCCATTTCCAGCTCTGTAAAACAGTAATCATACTTGTATGTGTCTCAGAGATCTTATAACAATCGCATTATTTTAGTAAGTATAAAATGGCCAAAATAGTGTCTGACACGTGGGAACCATAGAAGAAATGATGACTATTAATAGACCAGGAGCCAGGGATAAAACACACTTCAACAGTAGGAAGACCACAAAATAAAAGCCACTTGTGTATTGTTTCTGAGGATGATGTTAATAACTTCCATTTTTCATATTTCAACAAAAAGTATACAAGCCTAAACTTTGGAGGGGTTAGAGAAACTACCTCTGGATATTCCCAGGAGAACTTCATTTTCATTGGTACATTTGAGCACAGTTCTTAACACAATTATTTAACTTTACTTTCTTTCCATATAAAATGTTGGCAGTGATATCACCTAGCCCCCAGAGCCATGCGTGATTACTCATACAAAGCATTTGGAGGAAAGGTTTCTCGTTGGTAATTGTGTTTATTATGCACTTACTAAACAGAGAGCAAGCTTTATCCCCAACATTAGTAGGCAGCTCCCACTCTGCCATACGTCAGAGACAGGCTCTTCAAGAAGATGGAGAGACATTAGCATGGAAGAGACCTGCTCTGTTCCCCCTTTGCTTCTGCTTTTCCACCTCCTGTATAGGTAGCTCTACCCATAAACTCTAGGAAGCCTAGTAACTTCCCTCCATCTCCAGCTGCTTCTCCAAGCTTCCAACTGTTGTTGTACCTTACTGGATGATTTAGAACAGACAGTGTTCATTTTTTGCTGTTGTTTTATTTTGAAGCAGAACCTCCCTATACAGCCCAGGCAGCTTTCAAATTCTCAATATTTCTGCTTTAGATGGGTTTTCAGATGTAATCCTAAACTTGGTCTCCAAAAGCTCCCTTAATCAGTCCTTCCTCCTCTTCATACTACCCGCCCCCCAGATATGTGTGTGTGTGTTTGTGTGTGTGTGTGTGTATTTTGGATGGTGAACTTCTGTGTCACTCCTCAGAATTTATCATCTTGTTTTTCAAGACAAATTTTCTCACTTGTCTGGAGTTCACCAAGGAGTCTTGGCTGGTTAACCAGAGAACCTCAGTGAGCTATCTGTCTCCGGTTCTTAGGGGTAGGCTTACTTGTGTGTACCACCAAACCTGATCTTTTTTCCATGTGTTCCAATAGTCAGTCAAACTCAAGTCTTTGGTCTTGGATGGCAAACAGAAGAACTTTATCACTGAGCTATCCTACCCACATTCTTTTCTTAATTGTGCATTATTCTATTCTTTTGAACTATGTTGTTACCATGATAAATTTGTTCTATTTGTCAAGCTCTCTGGACTATGAGCTTCATACTTCCTGTTTCTGATTACTGCAACTCCTTTCTTAAAGTTTACACTCGATGACTTTCATTTTATTTATGCATTGGAAGAAATGTTAGGTCCTCAGAGATGTCTTCCTGAATAGCTTTTGTCAAATTGTCATTCTCTCCCTTACCTGTCTAAAAACTATGGAATGACCAGAGACAATTGCCCTTTTTTTTATTTCTCATGTTTAGTCATTGACTCACATCTGGAGTTAAGTACCAGTCATGCTCCTTTCTTTCACATCCCGTGTATACTTACAATATGTGTGTGCATGTTTGTGCATATCTCACTCCCATGCCTACATGTCCTCACTGGCTTCCTAGGACCTTTCCAACCACTAAGTAAGATCAGTTGTGTAAGGACCATCAGTGAGATTCAGGTTTATTAGCTTTGGCATATGGATGTTTAGCACATGGCCATGTGTTTCTCACAAAATGTAACTTATAATCTGTCTATTATAACTGAATGACACACGTTGTGGCAGTCATTTCTTTCCAGCACTATTCCATATCCCATTTCTTTCTCAGAGGGTCTGTTTTTATTTCTGTTTCCACCCAAGGTTCACTTGTCTATAGTAACACCTCTTTTTTTTAAACACTCTGGAAATATGGAGTGTTATCCTGTGACTGAAATATTCCATATTTTTTCTTCAACAAAACACTGATTGTCAACAATCTGTGATTGTCTCTTTTCCAACTCTAGCCTTGAGCCAATATCAAAATCTTCATGAATAATTCGTAAATATTTAAATTCCTTATTTTTTCTTATGCACAGGAGCAAGGTAATTTTGATCTCCTTGTGGATTAGATTATCCAAAATTTTCTGAGTTAGGCACTCTCTTTGCAGATGTGATTTTTTTGAACGTGTGGACTGATAGGACCCTGTGCCGCACACGATCTGTGTTTTCTCTGTAAATAAAAGCCTACGAAGTTTCAACAAGTCAGCCCTTACATGCCACATGGAGAGATGGACGGCAAGCCACATTAACACATCAGTTCTTCCAATACACAACCACAAACACATGCTCTCAAAACACTGCTTCAATTTGTATCCACATAGTATAGAACAACTGATGAGTTGGTTATCTCACAAAAGAAGTCAATCTTCATGCAGTTACAGTTTCTGAGAGTAAATGATCATTATATTTTATAGCATAGAGGAAAAAATCAAGATAAATATTCACTGTTTTACTTCAATCTAACAAAAACAATTTAGTTAACTCTCTACCTGTGTATAAAATATAAACACATATAAAACTTGCATTTTGCCTCTTCAAATGGCACACAAGGACAAAAAAAACAGAAGCAACCATAAAGTGTAAATAAATATAAATGGGTAGTTATAACAAAAGAGATGTTATTAGTCAATTTAGAATAGCAAATTGAAGGCTATATCTCTTCTATAGCAGCAATTTAATTGCATATTGCTGGATTTTAAAAAGTGTCAATAATGTGTCCCATTTTGGCCAACCAGCCATGGATCTGTAAAGATTACAACTATTCTTATTAAAAATTAAAAATCAACAAATTTTCACTTAGTTTGTGAATTCAGTACCAATCAAAATTTTACCAATTGACATCTATAACCCAAATAATATTTTGAGACTGTCTAGGCTGTGCTTATTCTTTGTTTTCTATATTCCTGAAATTAAAGTAATTATTTTATGACATAAATGAACCAAGCATCTGGTCATGTAGTGCTATTAAACATCATCCTTAAGGCAATAGTCAGATTCAATCTACTTTCTACACAAAAATGTATCTCTTGTGGTCCTTGCAAGTTTCACAAAATTTCTACTTTTGAGACTGTGTTATTGGCTTTAAGTATCATCTCCAGGATCTGATGAGATAACAGGAGGGTTCTGATAATTTCCTACCAAATCTTCCTTCCCAACCTTCAGTGAATAAGGAGAGAGTAACAGGGACAAAGATTTATATGAGGAGAGATACTATGAGTACAGGGAAGGTCTCTACGCCACAATGAGAAGCACATTTCTCTTCTCCATCTTTCTTCTGTGGCTTTAGTTGAGACTTCATCATGCGTCCTCTTCAGCACCACCATCACTCTTGCAGGACACCCTGCCACCCTACTCATGTCCTCTGGTTTGCTCCTTACACATGTGCCATCTGACTCATGTCCAACCACAGCAAATGTCACCCTGATCAACTTCTACTCTTTTCTCCATTCTATATACAGATTTGCTTTTGTTACCTATAAGACTAGGGCTAAAGAAACCTTCTTCTGTGTCTGTAGCCTTAAGCCATGTACCACTTCTACATAGCTAGATCTATGTCATTCATAGTAATACTATCTATACATGATCTAGAATATAGTCTCTATTTTTGATCTCCAGAGGACAGGGAAAATTGTGCTAATTTGTAAGGTGATGATCATGGTGTGTACAGACTGTATGCTCAGCTCACGAGACACATAATCATTTTCTTTATTCTGTGCATTAAGAATCCATAGCTCTTGTCAGGGGACACTTTAACTTTGTTCTTAAGGTTCTACTTCTGCATACATGAGACTAACTTATGGGAAACCTGCACAAAGCATGCTGGCCTCCAATTTAGGCTGAGCTGTGATATCTAGCTTTATCAACAGCATATCTAGAACTTAATCTATTCTATGTGTCTAAATATGTTCTCAGAGTGTTTAGAATCAAGGAAGAAGCCAGAAGAGGTATGACTCATTAGCTACCTCTGGAAAACAAATACCAACTATACATCTTAAATCAATATAAAAATATCCATTATCACAGAAATTATAAGACAGAATCTTGGTTCCTCTTTAAAGCTGATTGTGTTTCTAAGTCTTCACTCTGTTGAAATTTTTATCTGGATAATTCTTTGTGAATTCCAAGGTTTGGGGCAATATATTTGGTTACTACCTATTTGATGCTAGTAACTCTCATGTAAATAAGACTGAAGAAAGGTCTCCAGAAAATGAGCTCTCTACAAAATCATACCAGTAGACATTACCGCTTTAACCTAAGTACATGGGGAAATGTAAGAGTAGATGAAAGTTTTCAGGAGAGCTGTAATATGTAGAAGCAGGAGAATGTAGGAGAACCAGAGTGTTATGGGCAGGCTTAGACAACACAAGTCAGGAAGATAGAATCTGTCCGGAAATCATCATGAACATAGTTTCTTCAGATTCTAAAAGGACCAGCAGGTGGCCCATAATTCTTTGAAATTTCTTTATAATTTATAAATGTGTTATGAAAGTTAACCTTCTTAATAATGCCTGCTTGAAACTGTGTCATCCCAGACTCACCACCATCAAGTGACAATGGAATGTTTGCTAATGATTCATCCTTAAAATTACACCATTTGAATATCCAATATCAAATGACTTTTTTTGAGTTTGCATGTACTGAGGGCTCTCTGCATTGTGATTGAAAACCTCAGAAAATACATGGAGATGGTTTCAAGAGAGGTAATTATGAAGAGGGAATGCCACACCCTCAGAAGTAGTATTGTAACTCTCAAAGCTCAGAAGCCATGAATTTGGGCTGAAAGAAATATGCATGGTTTTATGCAAGTCTTATGCATGAAGCCACAGCTAATATGAGCTCCTACATGCAACAGGCCAGTCATTTCCAGAAAACAGTGATTTATGATATTTCTTTTCAACCTTTGGTTCTTACAATCTCTCTGCTCTCTTTTCTGCAATGATTCCTGAGCCCCAAGAGTAGGAATATAAATGTCCTATTCAGGGCTGATCATTCCACAGTCTCTTAAACTTGGCACTCTGAGCCAATATTTGTCTCTTCCTCTATGCAAAGAGAAGCTTATATGATGAGGACTGTGAGCCACAATGAACTAACCACATCCAAGTAAATGTTACACATGCCACTGGGTATCCTATTTTTGTACTATCTAGAATGGTTAAAACACATGACTGTGGATGCTCTAACTGGAAGGTAGAGTACATGAACCTTCTGTCCACATCTCTATGTCTCACCCAAACTCAGTTTTGCTTCTCATCCTACTCCATTTCTAACCAGGTGATGCTGAGCGATATCTGAAGACACTTCTAGTTATCACCTCTGTGGAGATGTCATGGATGACTAATGGCAAGAGGCCAAGGATTGATGCTAAGCATCCTTTGGAACTTAAGACATCTCCCATAGGAAAGAGTAATATGATCTAACAGGTCAGTCATCCCTAGTGTGAGCTCTGGTCCACTAATATGAATATTTCCAGTTTCAGCTAATCATTTTGAAGATACCAAGGTGTGGTGATATTTTAATTGTGCTAAAATGTGATTTTATTTGTATGTTAATAAATAAAGTTTGCCTGGAGATCAGAGGTCATTAGCAGAGAGCCAGGAATAGAAGTCAGATGGTAGTAGCCCATGCCCTTAATCTGATCATGTGGCAAGCAGAGTCTCTGTGTGGTCAAGGACACAGCCAAGTGTGGTGACCCTTGAGTCTTTAATCTCAGTATCAACCATAGAGACAAGGAGGTCTGTATAGACAGGCAGTGAAGAAGTGATGTGACTAGGATTAGAGCCAATGAGAAGGCAGAACAGGAAAGCAATAAAATGCAAGACACACAGGAAGAAGGTCTCTCTTTCAGGGGATGGATGACAGTGAGTGGTAAGCTAAAGGGAGTCATGGCTCTTGCTCTAATCTCTTAGGCTTTAACTCTGTATTTGGCTCTGTGTTTTTTATTTAATAAGACTGTTTAGAATTTTGTCTACACTAAGGTCTGATACCATTCCTTTCCCCACCCACCATTTAACATTTCTCCAGGTCCAATTAATTTTGTTACTTGTTATGAGCACTAAATCACTAGCTAGATGTCTAACAACTAGAAAAACCATGTTAGCTTATTTATGTGAACAGTTTTTCCTCTCATTAATTTATCCAAACGATGCTCTTTAGTTTTTGGTCATTTTAAGAATGGATTTGGGGCTAGAGAGTTGCCTCTGTAATTAAGATCACTTGTTCTTGCAGAGAACCAATGTTTAGTTCCCAGTATCTACACAGTGGCTCATAATAACCATTGATCAAGTTCCAAGTTTTCTAAGGCCTCCATGGGCACTGAATGCATATAGTGTAAAACATACCTGAAGACAGATATCCATTCACATAAAATTATATATATATATATATATATATATATATATATATATATATATATATATATGCTTTGTAGGTTCTAATTGTGTTATAGGCCAAAATACTGTACTGATTTTTCCCCGAAATTGCTTCATGAATAATGTTCTCAGATATTCAATACCTGAGCTATAAACAATATTTGCCAAGTATTTAAAAAGATTGTGAATGCAATCAAAGATTTTGTTACTTCCTGGAAAGTCGTCTCCTCCGTCCATGATGGCCTAACCTCAGAGCATCCTTTACAGAAACTCCAGTTATTGTGGAGAGGTGGTAGGACCAAGTTTCTCTGAAAATTTCCTGGTGAGTAGTGGCAGGAGATGAAGGGAAGGAGGGTCTGTGCTATGCTTTTTTTCTTTTTTTTTTCCCCTTTTCATCCTAAGAAGAAGGGAGACTAGAAAGCAATAAAATAGGAGGCATTTCCTACAGGTAGCCTTAAATCATTCAACACAGCGGTCTTCAGGGAGAAGAGTGGTTCCTCCTTCCTTTCCAGAATGACCTCTCCAGCTAAATGTTCCTCATCCAGTGCTCAGTGTCTTCACCTGAATCTCCAAGGATTTCCACGTTGACTTCAGCCAGTGTAACAGTAACCTAACTTCTGCAGAAATGGGTCTTGACCCATGTATCACGTTCAAAGCCTCCTTCAATGGCTCCCCAGTGGCGGAGGCTGAGGGCTCTGTTTTGCTTGTGATAATGTGCTAATCGCCAAGACCCGACATAAATTCTCCTTTTGTATTGTCATTTGTCAAAGTCGCAATAAGGGGCTAGAAAAGAAAAAGAAAACCAGGGAAGGGGCAATGACAGAAGGAAAACTTGGCCTTCGTTTTATTTTCTCTCCCACAGAACTTTCCAGTCCCCTCTTAATCTGTAAAACATCTGATGGTATAGAGAGGGCACTGCAAACACAAATGAATAAATAGCTCTGCATGCTTTTCCCCTGGTGGTTTTTGTTGGGTCAACATTTTAGACAGACGGCTAAGTATAAAAAAGAATGAAGATAATTTACATTGAGGTCCCCAGGGCTTGGGGTTTTGTCAATGTATTTTCCATAGTTGTATCACTTGTTGAGAGTTTTGTGGCTGGGTGAGTTGTCCTCAGGATCACTTTCCTGCAAGTTCTCCTGAATTTGTTACTACAAAGGTATCAAAGACAATATGAGGAAGGAACATTGTCTTCCATCGCAATTGTTTCAGAGAAAGACAACCAATGTTAGATATTGGTTTTATGGAGATTATATAGATTATACTTACTTTTTGCATTTTTTGTTAATTCTTTGAGACTTTCTTACAATGTATTTTGGTCATAGTCACTCCTCCCCACCTCCATTTCCACCCATCTTTATGTCTTCTACTTTGCCTTTCTTCCTTCCTTCCTCCCTTCTTTCCTTCCTGTCTGTCTGTTTTCTTTCCTTTTTTGTTATCTTAACCCATCAGCCCACCTAGTTCAACTTGTGCTACCCAAATTCTCTTGGCTGTTACCTTCTACTGGAGCATGATTCACTTACTATAGGCTATGCTCCTAAGGAAAAGTGGCTTTCATCCCTCCCAGCAACAATCAGTTGTTTGTAGCAGGAATCTTAAAGGGTCTTATTAATGAAAACAAACATGGAGCCAAGTATTGGGGTGAACGCTGGAAGATCAGAGACACAGAACAAGCCACAGCTAACCTCACCTGGCCAACTTCTCAGCTGATCTTGTTTTCTCAGACTGGAAGCCTCTGAGTCCTCATATCTGAATGGCTCTCAGCTGAACTATGTTGCTCAAAATCTAAAAGCTTAACCAGCCAAATGCTTCTAGCTTCTGGTCCTCACATCTTATATACCTTTCTGCTATCTGCCTTCACTCCCTGCGGTTAAAGGCTTGCTTTCTGGGATTAAAGGCGTGATGAGTCACCATGCTTGGCTGTATCCTTGAACAGATGGATTTCTGCCTCTGGAATGCTAGGATTAAAGGTGTGTACTACCACTGCCTATCCTAAGTATCTAGTGGCTTTTCTGTTCTCTGACCCCAGATAAGTTTATTAGGGTACACAATATTTTGGGGAACACAATACCACCACAGTTGTTAACAGGCCCAGAGCCTAAGGTGGGAATTCAAACCCATCCCCTTTCTCCATTCTGGGGTTTTAGTCTGGCTTGAACTCCTGCAGGTCTTGTGCATGCTGTCAAAATTGCTGTGAGCTCATATGGGCAATTACCCTGCTGTGTCTGGAAAACATGATTCCCTTGTCATCATTCATTACTTCTGGCTCTTTCAATTTTGCTATTCCCTTATCTAAAATGACCCACAAGTGCTGGGAAGAGGGGGGATGACATGGATATCCTTTTTAGGGTTGAGCATTCCATAGTCACTTCTTCACTGCAAGTTGACTACTCATTGCTAATCACCATCTATTGAAGAAAGAAACTTCGCTGGTGAGGACTGAGAGATTCACTAATCTATAGGTCTAATGATAAGTCATTGGGAGTCAGTTTAGCACTGTGGCCATTTATCAGAGTAATACAGTAGATTCTTCCCTAAAGCCTGTGTGATCTGTCTGGCCACAGGTTCTTGGTCTCAATAAGAGTGCCAGATGTAGATTTTATCTTGTGGACCAGGCCTTAAATCCAATCAGAAAGTGGTTGGTTAATCCCTTGATGTTCATACCACTATTGCACCAGGGGGCATATCTTGCCAGGCTAGTCATCAATGTACCTCTAAGAGTTCACCGCTGGGCAATACTGATGATTACTTTTCTCCTTCATTAGTGTGTGCAGCAGCTTCCAGCACTGTGAAAGCTACCCAGTAGTGATGAACCTTCCAGGTCATTACCATCTTGATTTTTCCATGCTCCTTAATTCAAATATATGGTGTCTTCAGCAATAGTGCCACATCTTCAAGTTCTGGGGGATAACTAAAAACATTGGCAATAGCCTGCAATGTTTGGGGTCTATGGGGCCCTACTGACCAACAATACTGAAAAAGGAAAATAATTCCTGGTTCTGAGCTTTTTATTCCTTAACCTGTGGTATATAACAAAGATATTATCACCCCTTTACTGGATAACTGTATTTAAACTCAGGCGGGTGTGTGTGTGTGTGTGTGTGTGTGTGTGTGTGTGTGTGTGTGTGTTAGGATGCTGTTATAGTAGGCTTCCATATAGCTTTTTAAAATGTCTTTAGAATTAGTTATCTATTCCTGTTTTACTTCCTTGACCATGCTTTCCCATTTCATCCCCTGTGCCAGTGGTTCTCAACCTTCCTAATGCTGTGACCATTTCATACAGTTCCTCATGTTGTGGTGACCCTCAACCATAAAAACTATTTTCATTTCTACTTCATGAATGTAATTTTGCTACTGTTATGATATGTAATGTAAATATCTGATATGCAACCCCTGTGAACACAGGTTGAAAACTTCTGCCCTTGGCCAATTTAACATTTCCCATTTCAATATTCACTTTTAACCCTTTATATCATCATATTCTTTCTATCATCTCCTGAAAAACTTCCCTCCATCATGGCTCTCTGTTAATTCCCTGATAACTATGTGTATTCCAAATGAAACATGCATATCTGAGTGACATTTGATCATGAACTATTCAGAGCTGATCTCTGTAGATGAGAGAAAACATGCGGCATTAATCTTTCTGGGCCTGGGTTATCTCACTCAGAATGATTGTTTCCAGATCCATCAAATTATTTTTGGATTTCATAATTGTGCTTTTTTTTTAAACAACCGAGTAATATTCTATTATATAAATGTAGACATTTTCATTATTGATTCATCAATTGATTGACATCTAGGCTGTTTTCATTTAAGATCAACAATTAATAAATGAGACCTCATGAAGCAAAAATGTTTCTGTACAGCCAAGAACAGTCATTTAAGTAAAGAAGCAACCCACAGAAATGTACAAAATCTTTATCAGATATGTACCTCACAGAAAGCTGGCATCTAGAACTCACAGAAACTAGTCATCAAGGAAGCAAACAATCTAATTTTTAAAAATTGGGTATGTTGCTAAATAGGATGTTCTCAAAAGAAAATAGACATCTATTCTTACTTGGCTCTTCTCACTTGGCACAATGCTTTTGAGTCTCCTGTGGTAGTGAAGGCACCCCATGATTTTGCTAACAAGTTATACCTCACTGTAAGACCACTCGTTGCTTAAAGCATTCTGCAGAGAATGGACAGTGGGCATGTAATTGTACTATCAGAGGCATACAATGTTCCTGTGTCAACATAATATCCTGTAAGAGAGCTTGTTCTTTAAGCTGCTGAGGCAAAAACTGTTCAGTGCCAAAACCAGCAATCTCTCACCTCAATTTCTTGCCTTTGGGTGAAGACTTCTCCAAATACACATTTCCAAGAAGCCCCAAATACTGGCTATCCAGAGCACTGTGAAAATTAAGGAAGTCTACAGGCTTAGCCCATAATTTCTGGTGTAAAAAGTCATGGATATGAGCTGGGCGGTGGTGGCGCACGCCTTTAATCCCAGCACTTGGGAGGCAGAGCCAGGCGGATCTCTGTGAGTTCGAGGCCAGCCTGGGCTACCAAGTTAGTCCCAGGAAAGGCGCAAAGCTACACAGAGAAACCCTGTCTCGAAAAAAACCAAGAAAAAAAAAAAAAAAGTCATGGATATGACCAAGTTCTGTTTGTCAGATTTCACATACACATTTTATCTTACTGTCTGCTCAGAACTCTCCTGGGAGGTCTGGGGATACCAAATAAATAGAAAAGGAGAACTCAAGTCAGGTTTGAAGCCAACCAAATCAACTTGGGAAATGTTGCATTCAAGACATCATTTTCAGTACACTTAAAACTTAGTTCAGGGCAGAGGAGATGACTGTCAGTAAAGTGCTTCTCATGTAAGTAGAATATAGTTTGTCCCCCATTGAACACATAAGCAGTCGAGTGCAATCGCATGTGCCAATCATATCCATCATCTATCTTACTGTACAGTCTAGCTTGTATAAATGTAGAGAGTAATTGAAAAACACACCCCACACTGACTTCTAGCCTCCATAAGTATATGTATGAATTTGTACACTGTTCACCAAAATGTTCCAGCCTCGTTGATTAGAAAACAAATTAAGGTTCAGTGGGCTTAAGTCAGTTTTCCAGTAATATATTTATAATAACTAGGATCAGGATTTTATAGGTATAACCAAAAGCTTTTTATGTTACACAAGAAATGAAAGTAAATGAACTGCCCCAGATGTACCCACAAATCGAAACAAAAATGTGCATGTGCACCTAAGAGCGTGCGCGTGCGCGCGCGCGCGCACACACACACACACACACACACACACACATCAATTTACAGCAAGGAAAACATGGTAGTATGGACCAAAGGATACACTTTAACACTAACAAGAATGCATCTCTTAAAAATAGTGCTTCTGGGAGACTTTGGAAAACAAAGAACTAATTTAAAGAATTGTGTTGATGTAAAGAATATCTATTCCTTGAGATGGTGCGAATAAAGCCATGGAAGCAATTTCTTCTGAGGTGGGGATGGGTGTATTTGTCTTCTTAAAATCACAGAATAGGTAGGGCTACCTATTGAGTCCTTTTCTACTTTTACTCAATCAAGAGACCATTGTAATTTCAAGTTGATAGACAGCATATGTTTTAGTCCAACAAATGAAAGTTAAAATCCAATTATTATCTTTACAGTGAGAAAACAAATAATATAAATAATACTTATATCAGAGCCCTGGAGTCAACTGTCACTCTAAATCCAAGAGGGATGCTCCAGGGGGAAGACACATTATTTTCCTTATAGGAAACCTGAGAACTTCAGCTGTGAGATATAGGGTGTTGCCACTGCAAAGACTGACCTATGAGGATATTCTCAATCATGGACTGATACAGAGTTTTACAAAGACTGCAAAAGTAAAGAGAAGGAATGGAGAGAGGGCTTAAGGATTTAGAGTACTGGCTGCTCTTCCAAAGAACTCGGGTTCAATTCCCAGCACCTACATGGCAGCTAGCTCACAACTGTCTGTAACTCCAGATCCAGGGCAGTGAGTGTTCTTTTCTGACTTCTGGGGGGATAGAATTCACATGTTGCACAGTCATGCATGCAGACAAAACACTCATGTACATAAAGTAATTACATTTTAAAAGTGTATAATACAATTAAAAAGAAATGGTTTCTGTCCAATTTGGTCCCTATTTTGATTTTTAAAAATAGATTTTTTTTTAGATCATTTCCATCTTCTCTTTCCTCCTTGCAAACTCTCCCATATACACTCCTCCCCATATTGTTATCTTTTAATTTCATGGCTTCTTTTTCCTTAATTATTGGGGAACATGCGTGTGTGTGTGTGTGTGTGTGTGTGTGTGTGTGTGTGTGTGTGTGTGTTAATTTTAATCCTCACCAGAATTGCATCAAGTTTTTCTTAAAAAATTATTTTTACAGGATTTCTCCAGTCTGGTTAAAAATAATCTTTTTTTTTTTTTTTTTAAATCACTGTGCTATTTCAGTCGTAGTATGCTATTGGTTGTAAAGGGCCATTTTGTTTTGCTAAGGAAACACGGGAAGCTGCCATTTAAATCTTTTCCAATGTTCTTCACATAAGCACTATTGTATGCCTCATATTACCACGCTGAAAACCCAGTTTGTAGAGCATAATTTCATTTATAGCATTAAATGGATGGTTTTGTAACTCATATTGGCAGCACCGGAGCTTCCAGTCATGAACAAAAGGCAACACAACACTTCGAAGTCAGCTAAACCAAGCATTTCATATCTTCCTAGCAGGAGCCATTGTTAACATCTGTCATTCGATATACGGCTGCTGTGCATAAATGTGATCCTGAACACAGGTTCCTTCCTCTTATTGAGGAAATGCAGTTCTGTTTTCCAAAGCATAACAACCCGTTGCTTTATCATCAGACCTGCATGCATAGCACCTTAAATCACTGTGTGAAATTGAGCCCCTGTAATGACAGCTCACTCCACCTCAGATCCCTGGCATCTCTCCTGCCCTTGGCCTCCCTTCTCAGGGCCAGGTCTGCCAATTTGATTCTTACCTCAGGTAACTATTGCAAAGAAAAGTCTAATCATTTTAATGGGATGGGCGACATCTTAGAGGGAAAAAATAACAGAATTAAAGTTGATTTTAACCTGCAAAGAAAAACACGCCATGGGGTGTTTCCATGTGAAATCTTGGATGTTGTACAATGGATGCAGGGGAAACAACTGAACCAGGGGAGGGAGGAGGGGAGTTTGCTAGAGTCAGTTTTGGCCAAAGTCTGCTTCTAACTAAAGCTTCATGGAATGAGTTTAGAGTTTCCTAATGCTGACAATTAGTTCCACTTGGTGTCCAGGCTTTGAGAAGTAGGGCCTTAAGAAGAACATTCCCTTTATTCCTTAGTCCATCTCTTGGAGGTCAAATTATCTTATTGACAATGTTTGGGACAAAAACTAGTCATTGATTTCTGTTGTAATAAATCATTTATTCTGTAGCAGAGTCTGGATATGACAGAATTCATGTGCTCTGGTCTGCAATTTGAGTTGAGGAACATTTTTGAAAATAATATTTCTCTAATAAACATTGAAAATCTAGCCGGGCAATGGTGGCACACGCCTTTAATCCCAGCACTTGGGAGGCAGAGCCAGGCGGATCTTTGTGAGTTCGAGGCCAGCCTGGTCTACAGAGCGAGATCCAGGAAAGGTGCAAAGCTACACAGGGAAACACTGTCTCGAAAAAACAAAAACAAAAAAAAAATCTTGGAAACATAATTCAGGTCCCTCCTTCAACACTAGAAATGTCATGCAGGCAAGTCACCAAATACAGCAAATAATTTAGCCCATTACAGTAACACATGTTTTTAATGGTATTCCATTTGTGTTATGACGCTTAGGGTCACTGAGACTCATAGGCTGAAGACCAGCTTAATCAGCCAAGAAAAATTTTATATCAAAAAAGATAAAAGTTGCTTTTATGTGTTATCTGAAACCACAATGGTGTGAAAGCATAAAAATTGTCTGTAGAGATTTGAAATTTTCTATTTTATTTCCATGTGTGAGTGATGTGTGTGTACCTGCACACATGATCCATAATGCTTATTTGGAAGTCAGGGGACAGCTTTGTGGATTTGGTTTCATTCTTCCACTTATACAAGGGCTCTGTGGTCCAAACTCAGTTTGCCAGGCTCGACTGGCAAGTACCTTTACCATCTCGCTGACCCTGAAACATGACAGGTGTTAGAAAACCAAAAAACTTGATGGAGCAACAGAATAAGAGGAAAGCAGGCTGTTATAAATCATCTAACTTTATATCAAGAGATTTGTTGAGAAGGCCTGTACATGTGAGGCTTATGGAAAAGGCACTTAGGTGCTCTCACCCATCACCAGGCTTCAAAGAAACTTAAGAAAGAACTCATTAGAATAATAAAAAAAAAAACCCTAATGAGTTTGGAGGTTTGGAGTATAAGTTAGTGGGTCTGTGCTTCTGAACTTGTATGTTGTGTGTATGTACATTCAGATGTTGTTATGGTCATCTTTACATTGAAGCTTTGTGTTCCTGGATTATTTGCAAACAGAACTAATTGTGGAGAAAATGTAACAAATTACAATGCCTCACAAGACATGGGCATGTGTATTCAGTAAAATACGTTTTCATAATTGTTTTTTAAAATGTTACATTTGACATTTGGAAGGCACCAGATTCAAAAAGAGGTTGGGGAAGTGTTAAGGAGAAAGGGCAAAGAAAAGCAGGGAGAAGGAAAACGGCTAAAATTTGACAAATAGAACATCACCAACACTTTCATCTATTTCCATTTCATTTTACTAGGTGCATGAGAAAGGCAAGTCTGAGAATTCTTCTCTTCTGTGTAGAAAATATAGAATGTGGTTTCTCTTGTCACAAGTCTTTGTAAAATGTAGATGAAGAAAAAAACTCAGGAAAACAGTCAAATAAACAGATCATCCGTGGAAGCATTTTTACAATCAATGAGTACACTTTAGAGCTTCGGGATTTTACCAACTGAAGCTGAGAAAATAGAAGTCTGTATACTGGCAACCTATTAACCTCCCTGAATGAATGATTCTTGGGGGGTTTCTTTTTCTTTCATTTGTTTTATATTATTTGGTACATTTTTTTGTTGTTGTTGTTGTGAAATGGGCATTTATCAAGAAGCTCTTCATGAAAAACTTAGGATATATTTTTTTATCATTGTTTTACTATCTGTAGGGGTGTGTTATGAGTCTATATATGCGTAAATGTATGGTGTGTGTGTGTGTGTATGTGTGCGCGTGTGCGCGCGCATGCCTGTGGTAGCCATAAGACAATGATTGGATCCTATGGAGCTGAAGTTCAAGAGTTTATGAGGCCTCCTGAAGTGAGTGCTAAGAACTGCTGAGCTGTCTCTCCTGTGCCAAGATGAATTCTTGTTTGAATCAGAAAGACAGTTGCCTAGAATCATGAAGTTTGCAGTAAACTCTTCCAAGACAAGGCTTCAGCTCCATTTGCCTGACAACTCATTTACAGGCCAGCAGAGTTAGGAACCTGTGCTTGCACACACCGAGAACCTCATGCATATCTCTTCCTCTGGTTCCCATTTTGAACTTTCTCCTAAGTCCTATGTGATGCAGCACATTTCTATTAAGAAGTCTCAAAATGATTCTGCTCAATTGTCTCTTGAATCTTTTCTTCTTCTTCCTTGATGGAAGCTGTCATTCTTAGCCTTTGACTTGATTACAGGTGTGTTAAAAGTCACCTGGTCAGTTTCTGACCTTCCCATTTTATTGGAGGAATTGAGATCGGACTAGCTGCTCCCTTTTTCGGGAATGGAACCGTGTAGGTGTTCCCTGGTTATATGGAACTTTGCAAGCCGGCTTAGGTACCTGCCAGCTAGGGAGGAGAGGGCGGGAGCCACCCAGGCCTTTGGAGTTTGCCCCACGTGAGCACCAGATATTGGAGAAATTATTTTGGCCACTCCACGTAGTTAAAAGGATATTTATTTAATGGCGTAACTCACAAATTAAGTGAAAGGTAGGTCGCAGGGTCTGGGGAAGGTGTATTGCAATCCAGCGGTGTTCTCCGGAGCTCTGCACAGTCCACCTTCACCGTTCAGCGTCCTGGCACAGAGAGAGCGCTGGCCCATCCAGCTCTCGGGTCTCTAGGTGCCTCCCCTCGCCCCGCCTCATAGGCGTGACAGTTGCCAGAGTCTCAGTGGGGGTTGGAACTTCCAGATCCAAGCTGGAATGGCTACCCACTACACCATTTTACTTCACTTTTTACTACTCTGTGTGTTCCATGGGGTTTGGAAAGACAGGCAATGAAAATGAGCAAGGCAGTATTCAAATAGCTTGCCAAGGATCTGAGCTAGGTCTATTACAAATTAAAGATAACCAGACAGACATTTATAGAAAGACTTTTTAGTTTTTTTTTAAGTTATATTTTTATTTTACATTACCATCAAAGGTTTCCCTCCCCATCTCCTCTCAGCAACTCCCTCCCCATCTCCTCTCCCCCCATCCATCCCTCCTCCTCTGTTTCTCATCAGATACAGATGGGCCTCCCATGCATATCCGCCAGCCATGGCATATCAAGTTGCAATGAGACTAGACACCTACTCTTCTATTAAGGCTGGATGAGGCAATCTGGTAGGAAGAATGGGTCCCAAAAGCAGGCAGCAGAGTCAGAGACAGCCTCTGCTCTCACTGTTAGGAGTCTCACACAAAGACCAAGTTACACAATTGTAACATATATTCAGAAGGTCTAGGTCAGTCCTATGCAGGCTCCCTGCTTGGAAAGACACAAATTTTTGCAGTTTCTCAAAGCAATTGTCTCCGAGTCATGCTTAATGGGTTAAGTATACTGAAGGGATTAGAGCTTTGACAAGTGGGACAAGTGGTCGAACCAAAGGAATCTGCAGAATTTCTCTACCAAAATGTAAAAATTTCCCTTAGGTAGTTATTCAAAGTAATCTATAGAATTTCTCTACCAAAATGCAAAATATTTTCCTTATGTATTTATCCAAAGTAATCTGCAGAATTTCTCTACCAAAATGTAAAAAATTCCGTTATGTATTTATTTGAGGTAATCTGCAGAATTTCTCTGCCAAAATTAAAATGTTCCCTTATGTATTTATTTTTTGTCATCTCAAGAAGAAACTTAAACACTGTGACTTTACATATACCCCATAGAATAATACTAGGCTTTTCTTGAATATTACTTAATTGAATATAAAATGAATAGTAGAAATTAAACTAAAATAATATGTTATTATGATGGACTATGACTAGTATATTTTTTGAAATTAAGTATATTATCACATTGATTCATTTATTTTAATTTGACAGATATGGGAGAAGTAGAAGTCTATATGCTTTTATATGTTTGATATAAGAAATTATATGTAGAATGTAACAATAATGTAATAAAAATTTTAAATGCATAAAAAATGATAGAATATTGGCTTTTTAGAAATAGAAGTACAATCCATTCAGTTTATTAGGGAAGTCTCTTATATTTAAATTGCAGTTACCTTAGAAAAACAGTCAAGTGGGAGCTTGCTTGATGTTTAGGATCATTCCTTAACTATTCTCTAGATCTGTAGTTGAGAAATAAAACCATAACTGTTGTAAAACCCTTGAGAAATGATTTATCAGTTTCTAGATATTTTCTATTAGTTTTTAAATTTTTAATTAAAATAGTTATGTCATCACCTTCTTTCCCTACCCTATTCCTCATATTCTCTCCCTCTAATACTTTCAGCCCCCTCCTATGACACCCACTGCTCTTGAATTGATAATCTCATCTTTGCTTGTCATTGTGAAATACAGATGTTTTTGAAGTATTTTTTCAGGTTTGTTTATTTATTTGTAATTTATATATATGGGTGAGTGTTTTCATGTGTGTATCTATCCTGTGTGCATGTCTAGTGCCCAGAGAAGTGCCTAGGGGTGTTGGACCTCTTGGAAATGGAGCTGCAGGTGAGTGGGAACCACCATGTGGGTACTGGGAACTGAATGTGGATCCTATGCAAGAGCAGCAAGTGCTTTTAACTGCTGAGCTTTTTCTACCTTATAAACTACTTTTTGAGGGTTTTTTTTTTTTTGCCTTACAACTTCTTATTTGAAACTGAGAAGGATCATAGCTTTATTTATATGCTCTAGTTTACTGAGAGCTATGAACAGAAAAGCTCCTTTTGAACTCCTTTTAAATACATTTTTGTGGATTTTTTTCCCTTTCCTCTTTGAGAGGCCCACCATCCAGCTCTCAAATAAATACATGGAGACTTATTTTTACTTATACATGCCCAGCACTAGCTTGGCTTATTTCTAGACAACTTTTTAAACTTAAATTGTCCTGTCTACTTTGTGCCTCTGGGCTTTTATCTTTATTCTATATACCTCTCTCTCTCTTTACTCAATGGGTGTCTGTGTGGCTAGGTGGCTGGTGCTTGGTGTCTCCCTCTACTGCTTTTCTTGCTCCTTCCTCTTCTCCTTCTTCTTTCCTATTATTCCCTCTCCCAGGTAGCCCCACCTATTTCTATCACCTGCCTAGCTATTGGTCATTCAGCTCTTTAGTAGACCAATCAGATATTTTAGGAAGGCAAGTAACACAGCTTTACAGAGTTAAACAAATGCAACATAAAAGAATGCAACACATCTCTGTGTCATTAAACGAATACTCCACAGAATAAACAGATGTAACACATCTTAAACTAACATTCCACAACACATTTTAGTAGGTCTTTTTGTAGCATTGACCAACTTCCTCAGAGGCCCATAAGGCTGAAAGAACAAACAGGAATTCCACAGTGATTCAGCCAGAATGGAAGCTTAACACTGGTTGAAGATAAAGAATAATTTTAAAAGCGCTCTAAGGGCTAGGGGTATGGTTCAGCAGGTAAGAGCACATGGCTTGCTGCTTTTCTAGGGGGCCCACCTTTATTTTCCAGCACTCATTTCATTCCAGGCAGCTCACACTCACCTATTATTCCAGTTCCAGAGATGTATTCCCTCCTTATGGCCTTAAAAAGCCCTCTCTCTCTCTCTCTCTCTCTCTCTCTCTCTCTCTCTCTCTCTCTATCTCTCTCTCTCTCTCACACACACACACACACACACACACACACACACACACACGCACACACACGTTGTATACTCTCAAACACACACACACACACACAAATAAAAGTAAACCTTTAAAAAACAAATCACATATATTATAGTGTATATATTTCATTTAACAATATTACTAGTTTGCATGTTACAATCATATCTAATAAAGTTAAAATAAGTACATAAACAAAGCAAAGTAAATTTTACCCAAAATGTACTCTTTCAAAAAGATAATTCTGTTTTGCTAAACAAGAATCCAAGACAGAAAACTAAACTCAGCAACATTTTTCTTTGTGGGGTCTTGGAAGGCTGGAGGCATACTTCGGTAACAGAGGGCTGTCTCAGCAGTGCAAACCCTAGGTGCGTCTCCAGTACCACACAACAGCAGGAAAATCCCTCTGCAGTCTCTTAGCTTCTTTCTTTCCAGTTACACCAGCAGTGTCACTACAGAGAGATTTCCTACTAGTTTTTCTCCACATGTTAAAATGGGGAAAAAGTCCTGTAACTTCGATGCATGATTCGTTTTGAAAGAGGAGTGCTGGAATGATATTGGATTCTGCTTCTTAGGGCCCCAGATGAAGAAAAGGAAATGCACAGCAAAGTGCCCTGAGGATGTACTTGTCTGGTTCCAGACAAAAGTAACTATTCTATTTATTTTCTTAAGAGTCGTTTGCTTAAACAAATTATGTAAACGTACTGTATTACATGTTTTCACAGTAAATTAAATAATAATAAAACTCAAATTCCCAGATAAGATGCTAATTGCAGCTTCTAAAATATACCTAAAAGTAATTATTTTCTCTATTTTATAATTATTATTAAATTATCTGGTATGTACTCTATGTCATAAAATAGGGAAAGTAGAAGTTAGTAGGGTAAACAAGGGAAGCATGGCATTCCCGAATAACTCTCTTTAGTACATAACAGAGATACTTTGGTTTTGAAGACTGTAGGTAGAACCTTAGACAGATGCAACGTGAAATATTGCCACAAACTACTATGGTTTTATATGTCAACCATCTATTTTAAAAGCCTCGGGGCTGCTTATGGAAGTCCCTGGGAGTGATCCTGTGTGTGTGTGTGTGTGTGTGTGTGTGTGTGAGAGAGAGAGAGAGAGAGAGAGAGAGAGAGAGAGAGAGAGAGAGAGAGAGAGAGAGAGAGAATTTCAAGCAAAATCATTCAGTTAAAATAAGGTGTTTTACATCACCTGCATTAAGAAACTAATGTTTGCACTTGGTTCTGAAATAATATCTCACTGTTAATTGTTTTAACACTGTTGATTGTAACATAATTGTACCATTTCTCCCTTCCCCTTCTTCCCTCCAAATCCTCCCAAATACACTTTCTTGCTCTTCTACATTCATAACATCTTTTTTCAATAATTGTTGTTTATACATTTACATAAGCGCGCGCGCGTGCGTGCGTGCGTGCGTGTGTGTGTGTGTGTGTATGTGTGTGTGTGTGTGTGTGTGTGTTCCTAAATACATAAATACAACCTGCTCAGTCTGTATAGTGTCACTTGTACATACATGGTTGACCATCTGGTATTGGACAACTAATTGGAGTGCCCTTCCCTGGAGAAGACGATTTCTCTGACTATCAGCATTCTTTAGTTCCCTGTAGCTCTTTGTGCAGGGTTGAGGCCTTGCAGACTTTTCTCTGTCCACTTTGCTCTTTAACCTGTCTGTTGTTGCTCTCCTTCTTAACTCATGTTCAGGCAGACTTATTTGTGAGACTCTATAGGTGTAGCTTCTTTATTTTACTTTTATTTTGTGTGTGTGTGTGTGTGTGTTAGGGGGTGAATGAAGTGCCCATGGAGGCCAGGAGTGGATGTTTGGAGTGGAGCTGGAGTTAAGGTAGTTATGAGCTTTCTAGGAAACAAACTTGGGTCTGCTGTAAAGGCATTAAGAGCTCTTAACCACTGATCCCTCTCTCCAGACCCAGAAACAATACATCTTAAGAAATGTTTGGCTCCAATTCATTGCTCTTTTTCAGTATAATGGTATCTATTTTCCCTATCCTTATATGGGACAACACCAATATAATATGTCTTCAATTAAGACTTAATTTAATGAAAAGTCTTCTTTAAAATTAATTTACTGGATGAGTCTCTGTGTTACCTAGTAACAATCATATATAGAAGACTTAATTTTTTTAAAAAAACACCATCCTATCAATGGTATTTCCCTCTCTATGGTAAGTACAAATGTTTTCTGTTGATTTGAAAACAAGATGTCCACCAAGTTACAATGTTTTTTGTTTTATTTATTTATTTATTTTAGTTTTCTAGTCACATGGTTTGTTTTTAGTATTTGATGGGTAGTCCTCCATAAGGAAAATGAGTGGTGAGTATCTAGCTGTCTTTTGTCCTGTGTAAAACTTAGGTGCTCAAGGAGTGTGGAAGAGAACTGGCAGGTAGCCGTGTGGGAATGCCATACTACAGACAGGCTTTCAGCGTTTTGGCAAGGTCCTGATAGTCTGGGATCTGGGAACAGACCTTAGGAAAAGAGCGAAGACAGAAAAATAGCTCCCCGTGGAAGAAGTTAAGAATTTCTCTAATAACATAACGAGTGAGCCAATCAAGAGAAGTGCACTTCGGCTACTGTTTAAGAGATGACAGGTCACTGGTAAACATTCCGCATAAAGAATCCCTCGCTGGATTACCTCGCGCATAATTCTACCGCACGTGGGTGGGAGTTGTGTGGTGAACAGAGTCCTTAGAAGCTCAGGTTGCCCCCACATGGCCTGTCTTTCCCTCACTTATAGCCATTTACTCAATTTCTCTCGATGAATAAACTGAATCAAAAAATAATGTTTCAAAGACTTAGAAAATCAGTATGGAAAATGGGCAATCACCCTTCTTGGGAACAATGTTTGAGGAGATACTATCAAGGGAATGAGTCTGCTACAGATTTTAAAGGATTAAATGGAGACTTCTATTTCTAATTTAGGAATTTCAGACTATAATTTTATTAAAAGAGAGAATCAAACATGAAAAGCTGTTATGCTGCTTTGGTTAATACATAGCTCCTGGATCTAGGAGCTAGACAACGTTGGCTTCAGTCTCATTTCAGTACTAACAAGTTGAAAGTCTTTAGAAACATTATTTAAATAAATTTACTCTCTATGGTTTAAATTATTTGATTTGAGCCTTATTTGTAACAACATAATGAGACAAGACACTTTCAGAAGATATGGAGAACAATAAAAATATTACAGAAATAATATTTTAAAAAGATACACACACACACACACATACACGCACCTACTGACAAGATGCAAAGTAACTCAGACATCTAGAAATTTAAAACAATCAAAATAAAAACCTTTGCTTTCCCCCATCTTTATATAGACAAGTCTTCTCCCAATTTGGCCTAATGTCTCTGCAATCTTATGCAAGACATCAAAATTGACATTGCAAAAACATTAATTTCACTTGTAACTGGAGAACATGTAAGTGAAAATCCACATATTCATCAGGGAGGGTCATAATGAGTCATAAACTCCATAATTTAAAAACACTTAACTTTGGATAAGGAAGATGGATCAGCAGTGGTGGCACCTGAAGACAAGACTGAAGACCTGAGTCCAATCCTCAGGGATTCACATGGTAGAAGAAAAGGGCCAATTCCCATAATCCTTCCTCTTATATCCACACAAAAGCCGTGGTGTCCACATACACACAAACACTCCTGTGCACACACACACATAGGCACACACAAAATATATAAAAGTGTATTTTTTTTTTAATGAAAGCACCTACTTTCATTGTCTTTATATCAGCAAACCTCTCCTCTGAGTTGGTTTTCTTCCAGTCTGATGCAAGATGCCTAAATTTATCCTGTTTCAGGGTAAAATTTATTTTCATTCTTAACCAAAGACTATGAAGGTCAATTACACACATTTGTCAAACAAATTCCTATGCCCCAGAGTTTCAACTTATCTATTTGTCTAAAAATCAAAATAGACACACACACAAAAAATAGTTGTAATCTATTAATCCCACTGTCCTGGTCTAGCCCACCCAATGATCACAACAGATGTGGATTAAATATAGATTTATTTGTGATGGTAGACATATCTGAACCTGGACCTACCGCCTCCATTGCTGTTTGTGTCACAGTAGCCTCCATCAGGACGCTATCATGGCTGGAATAATATTCGTCTACTGTCAGCACTCCTATGTTAAAACAAATTAGCCCAATGATTAATGGCTATCAAGTCAGCCTGTGGATTTGCTGTGCATGAGCCTTAGTGTGAAATCCATCAGCCTCCAAGTTAGTGAGATATTTTCTCGACCAAACTAATGCCCCCATGGACTTCAGAAGCATGTGGAAAAGTGATTCTGATGATGGACTTGAGTAGAACAAGTCCCTGGGTCTATAACAGATGGAGGGCAGGTGAGGTTTGGTGGCTGCTCCAGCATCTGCTGCTAGAACAAAATAGATAGGGGCCTCAGTCATGAGATACATGGAAACAGCCTAGAATAACAAAGTCTGAAGAGCAAAGAACTGTAATGTTATGAAATGGTTTTCTAACACATACCGTGCTACAGACTTTAGTGAGAGACAGACTCATATAGAGTCTCTTACTCCTCTTCCACTTGTCAAAAAGTAACATGATTCTCATATTCTTTACAAGCATTGAGAGGTATAATTTGAAATTAAATAAAGTTAACTTTGGAAGAAGTGGAGCAAAACTGAGATGTCTATGTCTGCCAAACTATACAACAAAATTTATCTATGTAATTATAACCCATAACCTATATAGAACATTATATGTAAAATACTGGATAATTGTACTAATATGTGCATATGCAACCATGCATACACTGCTAGTTTACTGGGTATATATAGTGTTTTATATTTATATATGTACATACCTGTACATACATGTGTAACTGAAACAGAATACCTTACAAAGATATTCAGGGACTGGAGAAATTGGCTCAGCAGTTATGAGTATGCACCACTCTTGCAGAGGACCTGAGTTTGGTTCCAGTGCCCACATCTGGTGGATCACTTTCACCTGGAACTACAGCTCAAGGGCCTCTGATGAATTATTCTAGACTTATGCAGATATGTAATTTCCCAACATCTTCTGCTCATTAGTAAATAGGTAGGCATCCCTGACACCACACACACACACACACACACACACACACACACACACACACACAGTCAGGCTCATACACATACACACATGCACATATGCACACACTGTGTTATGATTGAGGAAATGCACTTCCCCCATAAGCAATGCATATTTTCCATGCTCCAGAACATATATAACAGTGCATGCTATATGTATATTTTGTGTATATATTCATGAGAATATACACCATGAATGAAAAGTCACATCTACCAATAGACAAAACAAAGTAATGAAAAGGATATTTCATTTCCCTTAAAAAAAAATTTCCAAGTGAGGGCTGGAACCAGGCTTTATCATTCGAGAGGGCTTGCCTTTCTTCCAGAGGACCAGAGTTCAGTTTACAGCACCCATATCACATATCACGTGGCTTTAAAAAAATTTAAAAATGGAACCCAGAGTTCTCTAGAAATAATGTCTTCTTCTGTCCTCTGAAGCGTGTTCACATTTGCACACACACACACACACACACACACGCACACACGCACGCACGCACGAACATGCACACTCACACGCACATACATAAAAAAAATTTAAAAAAAGGAGTTCTGAAGTAAGAAAGGTAGAAAATAGCCAATGATCTCCCCATCTGAGGGAAACTAAAAACAAATGAACAAAAACAGGATCAAATCAGATGGGCGATCATGAGCTGTGTCCCTGAAAAGGTTATTGTATATGTCCTTTGTCTTTAGCCTTGCAGTACTGGCAGATGATTGAACACTATTCCCCAAATTACTTCAATTAGTTATTATCTTTCCAATTCCATCTACGTGGTTATGCTATTCATAGGTAATGTATGTAGATGCTTTTGTGTATTTTTGTTCCATTTGAGCTTCTTAAATCCCTCTGATCCGTATGCCATACTGATTCCTTAGCTGTCTCAATATTCTGCCACATTGTTATGCCCTATCAGGCACCCCATGTGGCTTGTTCTGATTAACTATTCCAAATCCAGTTGTTTTTTGTTTGTTTGTTTGTTTGTTTTTGTTTTTTGGTTGTTTTTTTTTTTTTTTTTTTTTGGCTTTTCGAAACAGTGTTTCTCTGTGTAGCTTTGCGCCTTTCCTGGAACTCGCTTTGGAGACCAGGCTGACCTCGAACTCATGGAGATCCGCCTGCCTCTGCCTCCCCAGTGCTGGGATTAAAGGCATGCGCCACCACCGCCTGGCTCCAAATCCAGTATTTTCACCCTTTCTCTCTTTTGTTTATGTGTGTGCATTGTAGAATACTTCAAAAGTGAGAAAGTCATAGAAATGCACAGCTGTATTTCTAATTTTTTTTAATTCCAGGGCTAGCTACTCTTTCTGTGTGCTTAGTTATGTTTTATCAGGCAATAGTGCTTATAGCAAAGGAAACTGCACCAAACTTAACTACTGCTCCGGGTAACAACCTTTTCTCTAGTGGTCAGTGGTGGAAACAATGTTGGAACTAAAATCTCTGTAGTGTAATGGGTGCAATCTTCCAAAAACGGTATGTGTATTTTCTCCGCTAATGAAATACCCTAAACGCCTCATCACTTTTCATCACAGTTTCTCCACCAACAGACAGAAAACTGTGCAGACAGCTGGCTGCAGCTTTGATTTTTCCTCTTTTCTGCAAGCAACTTTTTAAACATCTACCATTTAGTGCTTCCTCGGTCACATCTCTGAACAGAGTCTGAGCGAACTCTAACCATGAGGAACTGACATCTGTAGTCACAATGCTCTAGAAGCTTCTTGCTTGTTTTTCTATCTTTACATATATATGTGCTCTGAAGACTTACATTATGTAAAAAAAAATAAGTGGGTGAAATACCCCACCTCAATGTCTTTTGCAAAATATACTGTTGGGGGTTGGCAGATAGGACCAATGAAAATGGAAGCTATATAAAAAGCCATATAGAAACTTATTGTCATGTAAGAAAACTAAAAATATACTGTCAGATGGTGGTATAACATCTGTGATGGAAAAGAGGAGAGATCTTGAGGGTTAAAGGTTGAAGTAGCTATGGGGGCAGGAGGATGAAAGGAGTGAGGAGTGGTTGAGTTAACCAAAACTAAAAATGTATGAAAAGGCTTATGGAGACTCTCTAGTTTGTAAGCTAATTACAAAATACATTTTTAAAAGAAATTTCGGTGTGGATTCCCTGCTTGTGTGGACAGTGCTGGTGTAGGTAACCCAGAAGACATGGGCTATTAAAATAAAAGCTTAGTTGCAAGCATGGAATACCTCCTTACAAGTAATTGGTAAGGGGCATCCCAGTGGCCTCAAAAACCAACACAGGATATTGTCATTGATCTTGGTGGTTCACTGTAACTAGAGGATAGATCCCTGTTGCCAAAGACACAACAAACTTTGGTTGATGATAAAAAGAAACACATCTTGAACTGACTTGGAAACTTTCTCACTACTGGCTAGTTTTCAGAGTACCAGAAGGTTCAGTGAAGCCTACTAGGGAAAAAAAGACATCAATAGCCTTAGCAATTTCTGGACCCTGCACACTATAATAATGACCTCCCATTCAAAATGTGTTCACTGGTGCAATAGTGCCATGACTGTTATGGGCATAATCAACTGATTTCTGAAGGGATTTTAGGCCTGGTCCACAGGAGGGAATTTATGCTTTGTACTGTAACCCCGTCAAAAACCCATGGCTCAGTAGATCTTAGACCCTAAGGGGTACATAATGTTGTTGATAATTTGATAGACAGCCATGTTGTTAAACTACCTTCTAAATGTTATTGTATTTATACCTATAGATCTTTGGTTAGATTCCCAACTTTGGTTAGACTTTTCTTTTTGTAGTGGGCAGTGGTCAATGAAGAGACTCATGACTGTTCAAAGTACTGAGAATAAATGACTGTGAGTCCTCAGTCATATATGAGATGCTTATAAAAACTTTCCATTCCCAAGGCTCAGATAACTCTGTGGAAGTGGGGGTAGAAAGAATATCAGAGCTGAAGGATGGGAAAAGTGCTGTGACGTCTGCCTTCGGGATATGGCATGGCTGTTCTCATGAGCTAACCATAGGTGTGAATAACTGCTCAAGAATTTCACGTCATCAAGCCAGTCAAAATACCAACACAGATTGGAGAGAGATTCATAAGGTTTCTTCCCTAGCTGAGAAACTTTTGGCAGTTGATCATTACAAGAGAAGAGAGCCATTTTTCTTTGTATGTATGGCCACTGGCAGGCATGCTTTATTGAATGGCCTTATATCTATGTGCATGCTGGCAAAACTAATTGGACTCAGTGAGGTATTTAAAAGAACGAGGAGGATGCAAAGTCTGAAGGGGAACATTTTTCAGGGAACAGTTTAATTTAGAAGAGGGAAATAAAGGGTATGATCAAAATACATTGTGAATATATATTAAGTTGTTAAAGAATAAATCATTATTTTTCAAAACCTCCATTTTGTAGAATTCATTTATTTCTATAAAGGAACTAATTCAATAGCAGAAAAATTTAGAAAGAAAATTTTCAGTCACATGAAAACCCTATTGGGGGACATTTCAGATCAGTTGTAATGTTGAATCAGATGTTAAATTTGGTGTAGTGAGTACATTCCACACCCCAGATTCACTCTCAGTGTCAGAATTGGAGGATAAGAGAAGAAACATACACTGTGTGTGTGATGTGTGTGTACATGTAGGTGGGCAGAGTGTTCATGTGTGAGTGCTGGCATGTATGTGCCACTGCACAGATGAAGAAAAATGGACAATCTCGGGTGTCTATCCTTAATATTCACCTTATTTTAGACAGAACTTATTGTTCAACAGTGTGTGCACCAGGCTGGTTGGTCCATGAGTTTCCAAGGATTTTTCTGTCTTAGACACACAAATGGTTGTAAGCTGCCATGTTGGTGCTGCAAGAGCAGCCAGTGCTCTTAACCACCATCTCTCTAACTCCAAGAATTTTGCAAGAAAACATCTTGCATGATTACCTTCTTTAACCAAGAAAGTCTAAAGCTGTAATAGAAATGTTTGGCTTGGAAAGTGGTGAAATTTCTATGTGCTTTATTAAATCCTAACTTTAGGAGAAATTAGGTGTTTGCAGAATGTTGCCGGGTTCCTAGACATAGAGCATTTCCTGGCAGCACCTGATACTATCAATAGGAATCTAAAAGAACTTCAGATTTAAGTGAAATGAGCAATTGAACAAACACCAGGAAAAAGTTTACCATGGCCATCTGACTACTTCATCACTTTGGCCCAACACTGCGTCTCTGTGCTTGTGATGTCTTTTCTATGAAAATAGTTAGGGAAACTAAATAAAGTATACAACTTTCCAATGCCAAATGGTCCCTGCTGCCTTAATTCAGCTCAGCTTGGCACTGGTACCACTGTAGATTCTTCTCATTCACAGCACTGAATCATGGTTAATACTTGTCTTAGCTACTTTTCTATTGTAATAAGACATCAGGGCAATGTATAGAAGAAATAATTTATAGCTTGCTTACAGTTTCAGAGGGCTAGAATCATGATCATGATGGTCAGTAGCATGGCAGCAGGCAGGCAGGCATGGTGCTGGAGCGGTAACCATTGTCAGTTGAGCAGTAGCCAAGAGCTTATGTCTGTTCCACAAGCAGGGACTAAAAGACAACTGGGAATGACATAGGCTTTTGAAGCCTCAAAGCCCATCCTCAGTGATACTCAAGCTCCAAGAAGGCCACATCTCCTAATCTTCCCTAAACATTTCCATCAACTGGGGACTGATTATTAAATATATAAAATTATTTCCTATTTCTACCAACCACAGCACTGGTAAAATCTTGTTTACTATGGAGATTTTAAAGTGTTATGAGCCCATTACAACACATTGTATATCTAGAATGTTATACTGGATGTGAGTGTGTGTATACATACACACACACATATGAATATATATATATATATATATATATATATATATATATATATATATATATATATGTCAGCTTTCTTGATTTGTATTTTATGAACATGGTCCAAGATACCCACTTTCCTTTCTCTACTCTTTTGGCAAGCTTGAATCTTCTGAACTTAAAGTTTTCCTTATCTGTTTGCTTGTTTTCAAATGGTTAGTTCATTTTGAGTGAACACTATTTTCCATTATACACTATGGCTGGCTTATACCTACTGATTTATATCTTACATTAGAGACTCTATACTAGTTCTAACAAGGTGTGAAACATCATTAGATTAAAGTCAGTACCCTAATGTTTTGGAGAAAATCTCAAGTCTTAGAAAGAAGTAGAAACAAAGGTGATAAAAGTCAAAGAACCATACAATGATAAAGCCAGAATTTGCCATTAAACCATGATCTATCATTTAGTACAATGACTTTAAGAACACAGGGCCTGAGAGTCTCCCTCTCTCATGACTCAAAGGGTACATTCTTCTGCTGAAATGATCAGCAGGCTTCCAATTTAGAGACACACATGCACACATAGACAAACACACATGCATATACAAGTGCATATATACACACACGCACACTCAAATACAACCAGAAACAAATTTACCTTAATACCTATCTTTCAAGCAAGAAATATTAGAAGTGAAAATTAATCTCCAAGAGTTACTGACAATGTTCCTGGTAATACTTTTAGAAACCAATTGTGTTGTATTGCACTTGGTTTGGATATATTAAATGGTTTTGGCAAATGTTTTCAATGTTGCTAACTTTTTGATACTAAGATAGTATATTTAAAAGACAATTTTGAACTTATGTTGAAGGAAAACAATGTAAGACTAAGACTGAGAAATGGGTTGTAAAATTGAGGTATCAGGATTAACTATTGTAATTGGTTTTTCTTTTTTGTTTTTTGTTTTTTTTTTTTTTTGTTTTGTTTTTGGTTTTTTGAGACAGAGTTTCTTTGTGTAGCTTTGTGCCTTTCCTGGAACTCACTTGGTAGTCCAGGCTGGCCTCAAATTTACCGCCTTTAATCCCAGCACTTGAGAGGCAGAGCCAGGTGGATCTCTGTATTGTAATTGTTTTAATCTTTGATCATTGCCACAAAACCATAATAATGATCTGAATGTCATTGTTCAGGAAGCCGAAGGAAAATGGAGTGCATTGTATCTGAGGCACATCACCTTCACCAGGAAAGGAAAGGGAATCTGAGAAAGCTCAGGACACTTGAAACTTGGTTTCTAAGTGCTCATTGACAATGAGCTGGTTTATGCCTCTTGTCATATCCCTGCTACCATGCAAAGGAAGCAGACCAGATGAGTCCCAATTAATATGGTCACATGTGTCAGTATTTGGCTATTGATTGCTGGTTAGTGCTGTACTCTTTTACATCACAAAAGATAGCTTGTATCCCAGAGCAATATAAATCAGAGAGATTGTTATTCAAGTTAATAAAAAGGTTGAGTTTTTGGCATTTATCGAGTTAATTGTTTTCCTTTAACCTACATTGAGTAGCTATATAATATGAAAAGCTCTTTTTCATATCCCTCTGTGCATTCTGAGACTTCACATATAGAATATTCCCGCCCCCACAGAAAAAAAAAAATTCAGTCGTTGCCAAAATCTACATTTTCATTTGGTGAACTAGTTAAATCTATTCATAATCTGGTGCCTGAATCAAATTTCAGAGCCGACTAGACTGCCTTGGCTCCTGGTTTTTGTTGCTCAACCTGTCTCCGACTGAATTTAGCTATGATGTTACATCTCTAGCTGCAGAATTTCTAATAAGGGTGGCTTGTTTTCTTTTGCCACTGAAGGGTTCATACACAAACTTCAGCATTTGCTGATCAGGAGATCATCTGGAGCCACTGTGGGGGCAGACTTTGGAAAGAAACCCCTTCTTTCTTTAATTCCTGTGCTTCACTATTTTCCTCCAAATGTTCACTACAGTAGCTATGACTCAACAGAAAATCTGTGAACTTTGTTGTGAACACACAGTGAAGGATCAAGAGAAAGCCATGAAGACTTAAAGACTTCCTTGTAAAGACAGCCAGCGACTTTGTATTTGTGTGGCAGGGAGGGAGTATGAGAATGGATCAGGGTCAGACAGGACTGTTACCTGGCATGGGGGCCTATTTCATGCTTGAGAGACATCCTAAGATAACAGGGAAAGGAGATGGGGAGAAAAGACAACATTTCAAAGTCAGTTGACAGTACTCAGGATAGCTGGAGACTCAAATGAAATGAGAAATTAGAATAATGACTTTGGGGGAGGGGGTTAATGTAGTTCTTCTACTGTGCAGGCTAGGTAGCATATTATCCTCCCATCTGGCCTACCAACTAGGTGACAGATTTTGTAGTTAACCTACACATATTCCATCAGGAACCCCATGCAAAGTATAGTTAAGCACTTTTATTTGCCCATAAGAAATATTGGTCTAATTTCTTTTTCTCAAAGTAGCACTAAGCTTTGTGATTCATGAGAAGCATCAGATTCCATGCCATGGCCGTATTTATTTAAACACTGTTGTAGAATTTATTTGCAGCTATACTATAAATCATTGTTAGGAATCAAGATCAGAGATAAGATGATTGTAAGTTGAAGAAAAGCTGGAGTACATCATGATAACCTACCTCAAGAAAAAGAAATGAGATAAATGGAGATAGAGATAGACAGACAGACAGACAGACAGACAGACAGATGATATATAGATAATAGGTAAGTAGGTAGATAAATAGGTAGATAGGTAGATAGATAGATAGATGATAGATAGATAGATAGATAGATAGATAGATAGATAGATAGATAGATAGATCAGGATGTATATAGAATTCACATGGTGATAATGTTTTGAATTGTGTGAGCCACAGAATCTCCATGTTTTCTGAGCTCTGCCACTGTAGCTCACAAAAGCAACCAGAGACAACACACACACACACACACACACACACACACACACACACACATATGTGTGTGTGTATATACACATACACATACATATATATATACAGCATCTACAAATAGATATAGCTATCTTTCAATAAAAGTTTATTTACAGAAAATAAATCACATTTTGCCTTCTGTCACTTTACCAGTGAGCCCTGGCTAAATTACTGTCAGATGAAATGAAAATGGATACAATATTGTTCCTGTCAACTTTCAATTTCAAAAACACAGTATGAAGTGAACCATTTAAAAATTGAAAAGATTTACCTTGGATGGTATTTTCAGAGATTTGCATACATGGTTCCTTGGTCCTGTTTCTCTAAGTCTGAGGTGAGGCACATATCTTGGTGAAATGGACATGGCTGAGCAAAGCTGCTCACTTCCTGACAATAGGAAAGCAGAGAGAGCAAGAATAAGAAATGTGAGAGCGAAAGGCAGAATGTGGGAGCATGAAAGGAGAGAGAAACACACAGAGAAAGAGAGAGAGAGAGAGAGAGAGAGAGAGAGAGAGAGAGAGAGAGAGAGAGAGAGAGAGAGATCAGAGACAAGTCATATCCGTCAAATACATGTTCCCAATGACCTATTGCTTCCAACTAATGCCCATTAATAGGCCACTCTATTATGAACTCATAAGTGGATCAATTCATTGGTATCTTTAGCACTTTCTAAATCCAATCTACTGTTTGTTTTTAAAGACTTATTTGTGTTTACATGTATAGATATTTTGTTGTTGCGAAAATCTGTGCGCCATATATGTACCTGGTGTCTACAGAAGCCAGAAGAGGGCATCGGGCCCTTTAGAACTGGAGTTATAGATAGACAGATAGTCATAAGCCACCATGTGGGTGTCAAGAATCTAAACCACATCTCCTATAAAGACAAAAAACAGGACTCTCAATCACTGATCCATATCTTCAGCTCCCATCCACTCTCAATAGTGGCATCAGATTAGGATAAAACCCTTGATGTGCAAACCATTTACAAAGACACTTTATATGCAAACTGCAAAAATACATGGTTGTTAATATGTGATAAATAAACAAACATTTCAATCTATTGCATGATGAAGGGCTCCAGAGTTGTAAAATCTTTCATGGTTTAGCTGTACCTATGTGTACTCAAAGGGCTTTCATATATTTTCTACAGTGATTGTTTTTCTATTCTTATTCTGTGGAAGAAAAAGTAGGGGGTGTTTTCAGGTCACAGTGTCCCTGTTCAGTATGTGTTGATTTACTTTATGTGTGTGTATGAATGTGGGTAGAAGACTTTAGGCAGATCTGGAGGGAGGTAGTGGTGGATGGACATAATCAGTATAGATTGAATACATGTATGGAAACTCAAATGACTGAGAAACACTTAAAGAAATGTTCAACATCCTTAGCCATCAGGGAAGTGTAAATCAAAACAGCTTTGAGATTCCAACTTACACCTGTCAGAATGGCTAAGGTCAATAACACAAGTGACAGCTCATGCTAGTGTGGACATGGAGCAAGGGGAACACTCCTCCATTGCTGGTGGGAGTGCAAACTTGTACAGCCCCTATGGAAATCAATATGGTGTCTCTCAGAAAGTTGGAAGTCAGCGTAATTCAAGACACAACTATTCCACTCTTGAGCATATATACTCAAGGACACTCTATCCAACTCAAGGGCATTTGCTCATCTATGTTCATTGTGGCTTTATACATAACATTCAGAAACTGGAAACAACCTATATGTCCCACAACTGAAGAATAGATATTGTGATACATTTACACATTGGAGTATTACTCAGCAGTTTAAAAAATACAGCATTAAATTTGCAAACAAATGTATGCAACAAGAAAAAAATCCAACTAGATAGCGGTGGCACACATCTTCAATCCCAGAACTTGGGAGGCAGAGGCAGGCAGATTTCTATGAGTTCTAGGCCAGACTAGTCTACAAGGTGAGTTCAGGGACACCCAGTGCTATTACACAGAGAAACAAAACAAAACAAAAACAAAAAATCAAACAAAGAAAGAAAAAATTAAAAGAAAATAAAAAATCCTTCTGAGTGAGGTAACATAGACTCAGAAAGGCAAAAAACGGTATACTTATAACTGGAAATTAGCTGTTAAGTATGTGATAACCAAGCTATAATCTGTAGATATAGAGAGGCTACCTAAAGAGGAAAGGTCTATGGAGGATACATGGATCTCTCTGGGAAAGGGAAATAGAATAGATTTTAATGGTGAGAACAGAAGCAAGGGGTTTTAGGTTGGGGGAATGGAATGAGAGAGTGCAGGATGAGATAATTGGAATTGAGGGGTGTTTAGGAGGTGGAAACCTAGTGTAGTGGAAGCTTCCTGGAATCTATGAGGGTAACCCTGGTGAGGACTCCTAGTAATGGAGGATACAGGACAATGAACTAGCCATCTTTCATAACCAAGCAAAGCTTCCAGTGGCAGAACTGGGTTACATTTGGCTGAGTTGTTGGTCAAAGAAGCTGCATGGAAATCCTTAAACAACTCAAAATGATGCTAGCATACAAGACTGCTCTTTAAAAACTGACATCTGACTATGTTGCCAAGTACAACTTCCATTCAGCTCATTGAATGTATAGGTGGGGCTGTTGCAGGGTTGGCTGGTGGAGAAAATATTCTGCAGTCTATGGAAGGAGAAGTCTGGACATCAACCCAGCCATAAAACCCTCCACCTTCAATCTGTCCTACCTACAAGATGTGCTGGGGCAGATGTGATATGCAGAACTTGTAGAAGTAGCCAACCAATGTCCACTTTAATTGGAAGCCCATCCCACAAGAGGAAGCCCACACCCTACAATTCTTGGATGGACAGGAATAAGAGACTGGATAGTCCAGAGACCTACGGTAGAATTAAGCATAATTGACAAAAAAAAAAAAAACAACAACAAAAAAACACAAAACAAAACAAACAAAAAACAATGAAATGATTCTTAATGATATTCTGCTATACTCATAGACTGGTGCCTTGTTCAGTAGTTATCAGAGAGACTTCCTCCAGCAGCAGATAGGAGCCGGTGCAAAGACCCACAACCAGACATTAGTTAGAGAGAGAGAGAGAGAGAGAGAGAGAGAGAGAGAGAGAGAGAGAGAGAGAATAATTTGAAAGTCCCCATTTGGTATGTCTGCTCACAGATCCTGGAAGCCGACAGAAGAAGGGCAGGAAGGACTGTAGGAGTCAGAGGGGATGGAGGACATCAGGAGAATATGAGCCACCAAATCATCATAGCAGAGGTCATGGGCTAATGGAAACTGAAGCAACAAGCCTGGGCCCTGCATGGGTCTGCACCAGATCTGCTGCATATATGTTATGGCTGTTAGTTTCATGTTATTGTGAGACTCCTAATAGTGGGAACCAGTGTCTCTGACTCTTTTGCCTGCTCTTGAGACTCTTTTCCTCCTATTGGGTTGCCTTTTCCAGTCTCAAATTGTATCTTGGTTTGTCCTGTCTGGTTGTCTTCTCTTGGAAACCTGCTCTTTTCTGAGGTGGGAACAAACAGAGGGAGAGTGGATGTGGGGTGGAGGGGATGTGGGGAGGAGCTAGGAGGAGTGGAGGGAGAGGAATCTGTGGTGGGGAGGTATCTCATGAGAGAAGAATATATTTTTTAAAATGACAAAAATGACTAAGATATCGAGGAATTATCAAAATGTGGTGCAGAGACATGAAGGGAGCATATATTTTTGGGAAAATGTGATAGAGTTGCACAAGTCATCAGTTTGTAAGGCAGGCAGCATCTGTGAAGTGAAATAAACTGAAGAGCAGTAAAGCAAGCTGTGTCTGTTTGGGAAGTGAAGATTTCCTCAAGGATGTGCTGGTTTTACTGGTCTTCACTTAAGTTGTCCACCTGCTACCTGAAGTCCTCTATGAACGTCATGGGGTTTCACAGCAAGGGGCACTTTAAATCAGTACACCACTGAAATGTTAGGTATTTCTATAAAAATGTTAAATTTGTCTGTATGCAGTTTTTATAATCCTTCAAAGGTAAATTAAAATATTGAAAAACATAACCATCAAATGTCAAATGTACCAAAGTTATGAAATTATAATGATACTTCATGGATTTCAATAAAATTTTGCTTTTATTCTCAACTAAAACAAAGAAAGAAAGAAAGAAAGAAAGAAAGAAAGAAAGAAAGAAAGAAAGAAAGAAAGAAAGAAAGGAAGGAAGGAAGGAAGGAAGGAAGGAAGGAAGGAAGGAAGGAAGGAAGAAAGAAAGAAAGAAAGAAAGAAAGAAAGAAAGAAAGAAAAAAAGAAAGAAAGAAAGAAAGAAAAAATAGAATTTGAATGCTTAGGGTAGAAAAAGCAATAGAAGAGTGAACAATATTAGAAAAATAGGACCATACTGATAATTTCTATGTAGTTGATATTTTTGAGACAGTCTCACATAGCCTAGATGAGCTACAGACCCTCTTACAGAGATAACTGTGATCCACCTGCCTCCATCTCCCAAGTACTAGGATTATAGGCATGACCATATTTAAATTTGGTCCTTCTCTGAGGACAACACCAATAGACATATCATAGCTGATGGGGAAAAACCCAATTCCTACAGCTGCAGGCAAATAAGAAATGCTGAGAGGGAGAGAAATAATCTTCCCAGGGAAGTACCAATTGGTTATCAACACCAAGTGGTCAACCCTGAAAACATGTTCATACAAGTAACATTATGTAGACTGAGCAGGTTATATAGAAATATAAGAATACATATGTACACACACACACACACACACATATATATATAGACTCATTCATATATATATATATATATATATATATATATATATATATATGTATGTATATATGAATATATATGAGGCCATAGATTTGAAAGAGAGCAAGGGGTAGATAGAACACAGAGGGGTAATAGTGGGGGTTGGAGGGAGGACAGGGAAGGGAAAAATGTAATGATATAATCTCAAAAATAGGAAGTAAAAAAACAATAATTCTATGGTACACAAACACACACACACACACACACACACGCGTGCCAATTTTATGGTTGAGCTTTTGCTAGCTTGCTCATTCCATTTCTCTACACCTATTCTTGGCTCTATTTTTCTCTTGGGAGGTAATAAAGTTGACTTGAATCATTTGGCTGAGCCAAAGCCTGATGCCTACAGTCAATGGTCATGAGCAATATTGCTTGCCAATAACATCTAAACTGATTTCATATTAATTAGTACCCCTTATGAGTTTTCTATCTTTAACAACATTTCATATTCTACTCGATTGTAACTTTCTTTCTCTTTAGTTTCCTAGGCAGAAATTTCTCCAGCTCTTTGTTTTATCACCATCATGAGAAATGTCTGTTCCTTCCCACCAGGAGAAAGAAAATCCAAACTAAATTTCTATTAATAAGTACATCAAACCTAGGTTTGCATCTGGCTTCATAATTATTTCTCTTGTGCCCATTGTCTGATGTTTCACAAATTTTAGATGCATAGTAAATAACTGTTTATTTAATGGATAGCTAAAACTCTATCATTTTTCAATCTTTATCTTTTAATGGGCTATAATAATGCTGAAGGGATATTATTTTGAGACATTCCCTAAGCTAACAGTTACTGTTAGTACCACAATTAATATGACAGTAGATATCATGATGAAAAAACAAATAAACTAGCAATAAGATACAGTAAGAAAGAAAATTATATATATATAAATATGTTATATATGTTATATATATATGTATATATATAAAACCATGATAGTCCCTTCCCAAGCTTTTTCTTTGATAATTGTGCAAGTGTGAAGAAGTGCATGTGGATCCTCAGAACCCTTGTAAGAAGCTAACCACAGTGGCAAGTGCTTTTAATAATGGGACATGGAGATGGGTTTATCCCTGTAACTTTCTGGCCACTAATTTAGTGTACTTAGAAAAGCTCCAAGCCAATGAAAGACCCAGCTGGAAGGTACCTAAGAGGTGATAGCCAAGATTGTACTCTAATCTCTAGGTTCACAAGTGAACCTTAAACACTTGTATACCCCTAAATATGAAGAAAAACACATGAAAAAGTGAAAAAAATCTGGAAACACTGCATTCACTATAATGATGGCTGATTTGGGAGTTTACCATACATTTCCACTTATCAATTATGCTCAGTGGATAGCAACATTAAGTTAGTAATATGGAAGTACTAACTAAATCTCTTAAGAATCAACTGTTGTGTAAATTGGGTAAAACTAAGATTTGGGTATATTGAAGTGATCTGAAAAAGAATGTATTGCAAAACTTTCAACATTTCCCATCCATAGGAAAATGCTTGCTCCTCACAGAAGTTAGCCACACATAGTTTCAGCATGATTCCGTATTATGCACCCATGGGTGGCCCCTGTCATGTCCTATTTCTTGTGGACTTACTCGGAGTCATACCCAGCATGATTATAGCAAGCTGAGAACTTTCGTATTTGACATTTAGGTCCTTTTCTTCACAAGATCTGTTTACTTTTTTATGGAGATGTAGAGAAATACACACAGCTCAGGAAATGGATATTTTCAGAGTTTGAACATAAATTCTCCTCATTGCTGATGTAGATCTCAATGACTTTGAGGCAAATATATGTCAGCTCGAGATATCCTTCACACTACCCATCACAAAGAGAGCTTTTCTCTTTGTCCTTAGACTAGAACAGCCCTAAATTCAAACTCAGTTTCTACTAATTTAAGCCCATTTAACCTGAAGAGAAAGCCAAGAGGGTGAGTTGGTTGGGGTCATTTATTCTGCCAAGTTTAGGTGGGTTTGTACTCGCTGAGGGTTGGAGCCAGGCCTGATCATTACAAGCTGGCACAGTAAAGTAAGCTACCACACCTTTAATGAACTTAATTCCCCTGTTTTGACAGAGTTCCCATTTCCAGTGATTCACACTTTATGTTTTAGACACTTCTCCTATAGGTGTTTGCCAAAGACCCTTCCTGGCAGCTGGGCACTAGATTAGTTAAAAAACTAGTACCAGGGTAAGAAACATCAAAAAATCATCTTTTGCTCTTCTGTAAGGCAGATTGGGGCGTTGGTTGTCCAGACTCAAAAGCATTCAGGTGACTGTTACACTCCCCTCAGATCCTCCTATCCCTCATAGTTTAGTTGTATTTTACACAATTTAGCAACTAGGTTCTTGGGAAGGGACTATGAAGACTATTAGATCTAAACAGATAGATACAAGTGTGTTAAATATTCCATAGGTGATAAATGCCATCACCAGAAATTTTATTCTATCTCAAGAGAAAGAAAAAGAGGCACTATTTGGAGATAACAAGGCTTACCAGAACTAAAAGAGGCTATAGTTGTTCCCAATCATTGCTCTGTAAATTATAATTGGGGGTACTTGAAGGCTAGTGGGAGTGAAAGATATAATCTTAGTTCATCCTTGCATCTCAGCTGGGGAGATAACAATGAGTAGCAGCTTTGTGTATGTATGGGTTATTAAATGTTATTAAATGTGTGTGTGTGTGTGTGTGTGTGTGTGTGTGTGTGTGTGTGTGTGTATAATTTTACAGATCTATGTTTGTTTTAGCTGCATGTATGTGTGCCGAACTTATATGCCTGGTGCCCACTGAGTCCAGAAGAGGGCATCATATTCCCTTGAACTAGAGTTACAGATGGTTGTGAGCCACCACATGGGTGCTGAGAATAGAACCTGAGGCTTCTGCAAGAGCAAAACTCTTTCTTAACCAATGAATGATCTCTTATGTTCCCACAAAGTATTTTAAAAGTAAGGCCTACGTCAAGTCTTAAAATTTTATTCTAGGTCAGTGGCTATTAAGTGTTAGAACTAAGACCAAGATTTACATTTATTTGGTTCCAAAACCTATATCATGTTAACAAATGTATGTGAATGCATGGTATGTGTGATGGCACATGTGCAGTGGTCAGGGAACAGCTTGCCAGAGATGGTTCTCTTTTTACATGATTTGGGTCCCAAGGATCATAATCAGGTAGGTCATCAGGTTTGGTGCCAGTACCTTTACTTGCTGAGTCATCTCACCAGAACGGAAACCTATACCTTCAAACTCTACTCCAAAATTAGGAAAGTTTAATGTAAAGGGAGAGAAAGGGATTTGAAAGACATATGCTCTCAGACTAACATACCGTTCTGCTCCTGTAGCAATTGGAATCAACCATTGACTATGTGTAAGTAAAAATAAATAAACAAACAAATAAACAAATAAATAAATGGTTGCTGGGAATGTGGCTCATTTGGAAAGTATTTGATTCACGTGAGCAAGCTCCTAGGCTTCATACCCAGTACTGCGGGCAAATAAGTTAGCAAACAAATGTAATAGAAAATAAAATCAATTGTTAAATGGATAGAGAGATGGATTAGCAGGTAAGCAATATCATTACTCTTTCAGACAACCTGAATTCAATTCTCCAAATCTGTGTTGGGTGGTCCACAACCACCATTAACTCCATTCCCAGAGTACCTGAATCCCTCTACTGGATGCCACAGGAACTTATATTCAACTGCGTGCATGTGTGTGAACACACACACACACACACACACACACACACACACACACACACACACACACACAGAGGGGACGGGGGCAAGGCAAGAGAGAAAGAGAGAATTTTTAAAAAATAAAATGAAAAAATGTAAAAAGCAAATGTTACATTTATTCTTTCACACTGCCTTAGGGACTGGGTCATACTATGTTGTATTTTATTAGGGCCTCTCTTTAGTCTACTCAATGCACTTAATTATAAAGTTATGAATATGTTCCCTTGGTCTCTTATTTTTGTTCTTCCTTAACTATTTTCTCCTCATTTCCTTTCAGTGTTTCTTGTGTTTACCTGATGCTCCCAGCATTTTGATTACAAAAACAAACAACAACAAAACATTTTCCTCTCTCTAGAAAAATCCACATTGCACTCACACTGTTAGGTGATGTTCTTTTAATATGAAGCTGTCCATCACTGTGCCTTTGGTTTCTCTCTGTGTTGTGTAAAATCAACAGTTTCAGAATATATCGTGAATTTTTAAAGAATGAAAGTATGATGACAATGTCAGCATCTTACACAAAGACAGTTGTCCTGTATTTTTCTAAAATACAGTTGGTTTGCAGTTTTCATCTCATTGAGTTTTCTGCTCCTCGATAGTAAGGGGGCATTGCCACCTGGTGGAAAAAATACTGAGGGGTTTGTTGGTCACCTTGTGAAAATATGGATAACATGTTTATATGGACTGGGGGGTTTTACCTTATCATTCCAGCGCTTGGTGGTGCTTGAACAAGCTCCTTTTCAAGTTCAGAGCCTAAAATAATTAAATCCAAGAAAACGTAGATAATGATTCCATTTCAATAAACAGGGTCAGGTTGTCACTGTAGAATGAAATCACTTGGAGGGCTGTTTGCTCTTTCTACTTATTAAAACACCAAAGAGTCATTTTCCCCTCATTTATAGATTTTTCCACCTTTATTTTCTATAATTTCAAATGACTTCCTTTTTCATTGGCTATTTTTCATTCCTATTTTCAGTCATGCTCAGGTCCTCCAAATACATCCCCTTAACATTAACCTAATTTGTGTTTGAGCTATGTTGACATTTTGTTCCTCTCTATTTGTGGCCTGTCTACTACCCTTGATTTTTGTCTTCCTTCTCTCTGAAATCTCCCTTTCATTTTTCACCTTTCTTTCCTGAGTTCTCAAAAGCATTATAGGTGTGATTTATATAAGTAACTGTCTCTAATGCTTATGGCCCTTGACCTCTTTGCCACCTCAACTTCATCCTTAAAATTCTTCCTTGGTTTCCAGCTGTGTGGTTTCCTAATTCCATTCTCAGTATGGCTGTCACCTCCCCCCAAACCCAGTCTCTCTCTCTCTCTCTCTCTCTCTCTCTCTCTCTCTCTCTCTCTCTCTCTCTCTCTCTCTCTCTCTCTGTGTGTGTTTTCTGCCCCCATCCCTTCTTCATATGACCACTTTGCCTGGTCTCTCTCTCTCTCTTTTTTTTTTTTTTTTTTTGTCTTTGGGCATCAAAGATGAAGTTGTTACCAACAGGTCATTCTTCCCACAGTCAAACTTTCTGGCTGGATTCATTTTATTTTTATAACTAATATTTCTTAGACTGGGTGGATATCACCTTTCTTGGAGTGGTACCCAAATTGTGCCTACCTTCTTAAACCCTAGCATTGGTTGAATTCTACTCTTGCCTAAAACAAGGGAACTTAGTTGTTTTTCTAACCACGTGATTTCCCAACTCTTATATTTAGATAAGTGACATCGCTCCCAATATTTAGTATTATAAATCTTAGAGCAATTAAAAAACAAGCTGCATTGTCTCTATCTGTCATCCTGGGCTTCTTCTAAATTCTTTAACTGAGTCAATTTCATGAACTGAAGATCTCTGTCTCTTTTAGTCACCATTGTGAGCACACATCTGGACAGCAAATATTTGTTGACAAAGAAGTAAAGAGAGGCTGGTGAGGTGGTTAACTGGTAAAGACAATTGTCACCATGCCTGATGATCTGAATTCAATCCCCAAAACCCACATAGGGAAAGGAAAGAATTGACTCCCACAAGTTGTTTTTTGACCTCCACACATGTACACAAAGCATGCACACACCATTGAAAAGATAAACAAGTAAGTGTAATGCAAAGACTTTTTTAAAGAAAGGAACACATGTTCTCATTGCAACACCTAGCTTGTATGTCATGACTCTAAAAGTAGGGACAATTTTTTAGAATATAGAATTCCGGTGTGACTGCACACTAAAATGACATGGGAATATTAAAATCCAAACTTCCTAGGACCCACATCCACATATAACGGATGACTAGGACAATTGTGTGGATTTGCAATACATAGCCTGAGATTTTCTCAGTGGTGTCTGCGCAGCTTTATTTTTGTAAACTTTTATCTGACCTACTAACTAGCATTCTATCCTACTGAGGAAATTCATACACAGTTACTTGCTTTGACTGTTAATGTAAGAAAATTCAAATAATTTCTGTGGATTTGACTCTAATATGAAAACATTCACTACGAAGATCAATTACACTGTTGTTTATATATTTTGTCTTCATATTGGTCACAAAACAGCCAATGACCATGAACATAAAAAAAAATAAAATGTCCTTGGAATGCTTCACTTCCCATCCAGAGATCTCTGATATTGTATATCCTTTATCCTGCTTCTAAAGCATAATTCATTTTTTATGGGAAATCATATGTAGACCACTATCTATGGGTGGAATTTTGGCTTTTTCTTTCATAAGAATTAAATATGATACAAAAAGAAAAGGAAAAAACGCTGACAGAAACCAATAAAAATGTGTCTTTGCATAAGCCAAAGCCCTTGCCATGCATCAGGGTGGCTCTTTTTCTTACTCAATCCATCATTGGCTATTTTCTTGCAAAAAGGATCAAAAGGCACATCTGTGAACAAAACATGTAGCAAACAGCATGAATGTAGTCCACTAAGACTTTACAGTGAGTAAAAAATTTAAAAAAATACCACATCTGACCAATAGCAGAACTCTGAGAAGTTCTTGTTGTAAAGATACCAAGTCTTCTACTAAGGAGTCTTTCATTTAAAGGCTCCCAAAATGATTCTGTTCTGGAACTCTTTCTTGATCTGTTTCCCACATGATCCCACAGTTTATATGCCGAGTGAAAGGCTAGTTAATAACAAATATTGCTTAGATGGATAAAGGACTGAAGTATACAGGAAACTAATGATATGTATCTTCTGGCTCTCTCTTGAAAAAAAATTGCTGTTCATTTGAACCTTTGGCCTCGACTTAAATATGCTGATGAAGAGATAGGTTGGAGTCTTTTGTGTGAAACACCAGATACCAAATATTTCCCAAGCATACCCTTTTGGAAATAGTCAACTGTACTCCTCTTTCACCAAAGCAGACACAGGGAATATATTAATTATTGGGTCTGACTATATTACAACATTACTTTTATATGCAAAAATAAAGGGAAAAAGGAAATTAGGCCAGGTTTGAGTTTTGCCAACACCTGCTCTGGGGGTAACACAAAATATGTGAGGGACTTCCTGCAACCTAATCATTCGGACAACCTGAACTTCTCTGCTCATAGTAGCCATGTGGAAGACAAATACATTTTGTGCTTTATGACATTGCAATTTGTGGTTTTGTCCAGAAAAATCTAAGTAGCTAATGCATACAGGATTCACCAAAATGAAGTGAAAACTTATTTGTTATTGCTGCTGTTATTGTTTTGTTTTTGTTATTATTTTTATTAATTGTTATTACTATTATTATTATTATTATTATTGCCATCATTTTCTAAGTTAATAATATTGTTGACTTATTTGCCTGTGCTTAACACCAGAAGTAGTCTTTAGCTTGTGGCTGTTATCCTACAGGTTGGTAAACTGGTTGATGTTAGTCACCTTGGCATTGTAGTGAATGGTTCATGCTAATAATATTTTGACAAATGAGAAAACAAAGGAAGTTTCTTTGCCCTGGCAAACCACAGTATAAATCACAGAACAGGAATGGGAGAGTAGGATGTTCTCACTGACATGCATCTAAAACCAAAGTATTTGTGTGTCATGGCCTCTGTTGGTGTAGATATGAGATGTTTTTGTTTGGATACACAGCTTGATTATTACAGATAGGCGTACTGTAGACTAGCAGAAAAACATATGTGCCTGTGTTCTTTGTTTTTACATATACTTATTTATTTTGTATGTGTAGGGGAGGCACTATGTACCACTACTCACATGCAAAGCTCCATTCTCTTCTTCTAGCCTGTCTGTTCTGGAATTGATCTCAGGTCTTCAGGCCTGGCACTAACTGCCTTTACCTGCTGAGCCACCTTTATAGCCCTCCATGTCTCTTTCACTATTTCTTTTTACTTTCTTTTTTATTTCTTTTACAGCATTTTACTTTGTTCTTTAGATTGACATTGAACCCTGTATCTTCCTGTTTCAGCACCTAGAATTGCAGATTCCACCACCGTGTCTCTCACTTAAATCCATGTGTTCATTATGGTAGCTAAACATGAGGAATCTATGGTTATGCATAAAACAACCTTCTAGTTTTTGCTCACTTCCTTGCTAACAACCTGGCAAATGGTTTATCTTAAGAGATGAAGCCCTGTAACTGAGATTCTAATCCTGTACTACCCAGCATGATGGCTGCTGGGCCATATGTGACTATTCAAACTAATTGAACTTAAAAAAAAATTGAAAAAGAATCAATCTTGTCATGCTCCAAAACTACATGTCTTTAGGAGCTAGAGATGTATTTCAGTAGTTAAGAATGGTCATTGCTCTGGAAGAAGACCTGGGTTCAATTCCCAGTATTCACATGACAGCTTACAACAACATGTAACTCCAGTTTCTAAGGATACTATACCCTCTTTTGGCCCTGAACACATATGATGCACATAAACTCATGCAGACAAACACACATACAGAATAGATAGATAGATAGATAGATAGATAGATAGATAGATAGATAGATAGATAGATAGATAGGCAGGCAGACAGACAGAAACCTAGAGTACAGATCATTGTGAGCTCATTGGAGAAAGTCCTACTGGGCAACATTTTTTTGTATACTACATGGGGTTGGTTTTGCTTCCATGTACATTCACTCTCTCAAAACTTGACCTTTTAGGGACCTAGATACTTTTTCATTAACAGCCTTCAGAGGAAGCCACCCCCACCACTGGACCCTTTATTTAGTTTCCTTCCTTCTTTTTTCCTTTATTTGACTTCATACCTTTATAGTCCTGACACTTGCTTGCTGGTTGTCTGTCCTTCAGCACTAATTGCTTCTCAGCTGGATGGAGACAGGGTATTTAAATTCATAAAAGAAGAAGGAAGGAGAAAGAAAGAGAGCCAGGACAATGTGAGGAATCTGACCTCGAAGTGTGGAATCTACATGCAAACTGAATTTTCACACAGTCTATATGAACAATCCCCCAGGTTATTAGGCCTAAAGAATGCCTGTTTGCTTCCAAGCATTCTGATTTTCACATTCAAGTGTGTCAAGCTTCATTAGCTGATCTTTTTTACCCTCTGAGCAGCAAAATAAGAGTGAAAAAAGGTGTCTTATCCATGAGAGAAGCAGGATTCAGAATTCAGGATTCAAGGATGACATATTCTTGACAGGGGTAAACAGAATTATATGGTTCCTAATTGATATAAATTAATGTTTGATGTAAGGGAGGACAGAGAAAAGGGGAGTTCCCACTTCCTCTATTAAAATATTTACTATTCAAGTGTCACATCAGTCAAATATTTACCAAGAAAGTCCAAGAGTGAGGTACTACTGTCTAAGCCTGGACTACACTCATTCTGTTTCACTGCTCTTTGCTACCCTGTTTCTTTGTCTTCGTGGAGGAAAAAATATCACTAAGGAATTTTTCATTGTCAATGGTGAGCTACTATATGGAAATTAAATGGTATATAGTCTCCTTGAGAACATGCATACATCTTTGAGACTTAGAATATTCTATTACAAATGTCATAATAGGATTATTCATTTGAAAGGTATTTTTTTGTGTGTGTCTTCATATATTACACATATATAGCCAAGGCATGTAATCCATCTTTAAACAATGTTCATTTTAGAGGGTATTTTGTATGTATGTATGTGCATGTTCATACATGTGTGAGTGCAGACCAGAGGACAGCCTCTGAGTGTTACTTGTCTGGGTTTCCTGAAATAAGGCTTCTTACTAGCCAGAAGCTCACCAAGTAAGCTAAGGTTTTCTTGTCAGATCCACTAACAAGGATCCTCCTGCTTACAGTGCCCCTCCCCCCCAGTGCTGGTGTTACCAGAGAATGTGGCCCTCTCTGCTTTTCACTGTATGTGGGATTGAACTCAGGTTCTCATGCTTGCAAAGCAAGCACTTGACCAACCGAGCTAGCTGTGTCCCAGCCCCATGCAAGAGTATTTTTAACATGCTCAACATAATGGAAACATTCAGTCTGGAAATTGAGTATCCCTTTGTCAACATGTAAATCATATACTTTGCGTTTTGAGTTTATCCTGGATCAAAAGGTTCTCCTGAGCTTCTAAGGGATGAGTGGGCTGGAAGGGCAGAAATAGGGAACCTGTAAAGCAGTGCAGATGACAGGTTCAAATACGCAGACAGAGATCTTCCTCCAGCCACGTGTTATTATTTCCATCCATTCCCCTTCACTTCCATGTTGATATTCCATTCACAACTATTTTTTTTTCAATAACTGTCCAACACAAGCAAATGTGTGCTGTTTGTTGCAACGGGATTTACACGTCTGAAATGACTCAGCTTTCAACACTTCTCAAAGATTTGTGACTTGAGTCAAATTCCTAGTAAAAAGGACGAAAACACCTGACTAGAATCTGTCTGTTCCTCTGGAGCTCAGGGGAGGGATAAACAGCAGCATGTGTGGGGGGGGGGGTGCAAGCACCATCCTGTTGCTTCTTCTCGGAAGGAGGGAGCGCTCTTCCTCACTTCAGCTCTTCTGTCTTCATGTTTTCTAATACAGCTATAGTGGGATGGTCTTTCTGTATGCTGTGAATATATGTTGCTAGCTTTGTTTAATAAAGAAGCTGCTGTGGCCTATGGCAAGACAGGTTATAGCCAGGTGGGAAATCCAAGAGAGGGACAGAGAGAAGAAGGGTGGAGTCAGGGCAGACGCCAGCCCCCCTCCCAAGGAACAACATGCCAGCAGACCAGAAAACCCTCGGCCATGTGGCAATACATAGATTAAAAGAATCGAGTTAATTTAAGATGAAAGAGCTAACTAGCAAGAAGCCTGAGCCATAGACCAAACAGTTTGTAATTAATATAAGCCTCTGTGTGTTTACTTGGGACAAAGAGTGAGAAGCAGGAAAACTTATGGGTATATACAGGGATGTGCTAACCAGAAAAATCCATTCTTTCAGCTTTCTGGGTTAGGGTCAGGTGTTTCTTGATTGTCATTGTAATCTTCAGGTTCTTTAAAAAAAAAGAGCTTTGTCTTCAGATGTTGATCAGCTATTTCTTCCCTTAGCTGACTGCCTTGCCTTCCTCAAGATGGGAAACCACTTTATCAATGGTACTTAAGACTAATCTAGCCATATGATGTCACACAAAAGGGAAATCAGTCTACCCAAAACTAAAAAAAAAAAAAAAATTGCCCAAGTCGAATCTCTTTTAAATTCCTAGAATTTAGAAGAAAACTGTTTTCTTAATGTTCTATAACTTCCTCAATTTTCCTGTCTTAAATTGTGTTCCTTAAAATCATACATCTTAAATGCTTCATGCTCTACTTACTTTTCATCATAGAGGCACTTTCTGAAGCTAATATTTCAAAAACGGGACCTGAAAATACAATAAGATAAAGCAAATATATTTTTGAAATTTTTAGGTGTCTTTTTGTTAATTGTCTCAGGATTTCATATGTTCATACAGTGTATTTTGACAGTACCTGCCCCATCCCCATAACTCCTCTGGAAACACTCCGCTCTCTATCCCTCACTTCCTCCTAAACAAGAATATTTTTGTTGCTCACCATTCTCACATCAGTCACAATTCATTTCCACAGGTGACGTAGAGCTAGTGAGATGCTGAGTAGTCCTTTTAGTTTCAAAGAGTATTGGGAGGCATATGGAAAATACAATAGCCACACACCAAAATAAAGCAATTCTGTATGAGTTTCCTTCCATTTCAGATAAGGGCATCCAAAAGAAAAAAAAATTAAGATGTGGTAAGTGGCAGCCTCTGGCCTTTTGATCCAGAGAATCTCCAAAGTTGTATTCATAGTATTTACCAAAATATGTTTGTAGATCTTCTGGCCACACTTCCCATGTTTGTGCCCTCCCTTACAATTTCTGAATCTTCAGTGACATGAAGGAGGCCAAGGACTCTACTTTAAACAAACTCTTCAAATGATTAGTGTGATCCATCCCCAAGACTCAGGCAACATCACAGAAGAGGACAGCAGAAAGAGAGCTGGAGGAAAAGGGGGTGTACTGTGAAACAGTGTGTTCTGGATAGGATATGACCACTGAATCCACGAATGCATTGTAGTTATGGTTACCAGCAGAGGTTCCTCATAAGCACTAGTAAAAATTTTACAAAATATAGACAAAGATGAGAAAGTAGGAGGTGTATAGATGGGGATGGATATGATCAAGATAAAATTGTATAACTCTATGAACTTATTAATGAAGAAATAAAAGATACTCTTAAAATGAACAAGGAGTCATAATTAAATCCTCTCCAAACTTTCTATGCATGTTAAATTTTGAGAACAATTTGAGCTGCATTGAAACATACCACAAAAGAATCTTAAGCTAACACTTGAACATAAAATAAGAGTTAATCAGGGAAATTATTCCAAAGTGACAAAAAACTATGTAACCATAAACACCATAAAATTATACCATAATAGGAAACTGAAGAGATAAGATAGTTCAGTATGAAGATCACAGGATCATGAAGAAAAGGTAACTCAGCAAGTCATTTGAAAGACCTTTCATTAGACAATAACTTCAAATATTTAGAGAGTATAAAAAGATGTTTAGTTTCATTGGCAAGAAGGGGATGATGACCATCATATGTACATACCCACAGTGAACACAAACAGACACAATAATTTAAAATAATAAAAATATTTTTATTGGGTGCGAAAAGTTAGTAACAGAAGGAAATGAGTATTATTTTCTGATATACATGAAAAATAAAGCACAATATGTAAGTGTACAGGCAGACATGAATGAATACGGCCACGGCAGGAATGTCCACATGTACCACAATGTGTACTCCAAATTCTCCACAGTTTCTGTGGTGGGAAAAAAGACAGGTCACAGGAGAGAACCTAGTATTTATAAACACGTCCAATAATAAAGTCTGCTGGTGAGAATTCATTTGCTAAGTTCCTTAGGTAGTGTATTCCACCTCATTTTCTAGCAAAATCAATCAAGTAATACTAAATTGACCCAATTTCCCAAATTATTAATGATCTCTCCTTTTTCTCAATACTATTTTATCTCCTTCTTCTAAATGTTTTATTTCTGGTATACATACATGAAAAAATAAATCTAGTATTTTGATTAAAAAATAGAGATTTTTTTTAACTTCTCTGTTTTTCTAGCTTTTCTTCTTATGGGGTTTTATTTATCACATTTACAATTTACAGGAAAAAAATATCTCTTATCCTCTGTTTCACCTCACCTGCATTTTTATTTACCTTTAAACCTCTAACTCCATTATTACAGAAAAACTTTGTAACTCAGAGAGAACTCCTTTTCATAGACATATGGTGTCTGGCCGATGGGGATTAACCACTTCCAATCTGATTTGACAAATTAGACTGAAATGAAATACATCCTATTTTGAAAAGACACCAAATATCAGGCTGAAGATAGAGCCTAGTGGCTGAGTGCTGACAGAGCCCATGGAACACCCTACTTTCAATTTACATAATTGGGGAATGGAACACCATAAAGTACCACTACATTATCTCTTTGCAAAACCCTGGTAATAGCCACATTTAAAGCCTGCCGCATACATAGAGATCTTAGACAAGCTCTTAATTAAGCATGAAAGTGTATAACCTTCTTCAGCTTCCTAATCTGGTGCTGTAATGAATCACCCCCTTTGGCGTGAAAGGCAACTGCCAGTCTTGTTCCTAAGACAGCTTACCTGTGAGAACATAGCCTATATGAGACCTGGCTGAATTTTCCCACGGGGGTGGCTCTGTTTGCATTGTAGGGTTACATAGGAAAGGAGGTAGCTAGTTACGCCAAGGGAGAGCTACAATTCCAGGACTGCAAGCAAACTCTGTGTTTTCGGATATTTTGAGAGACGGTCTCCGTCTGTTCTTTTTAAATGTGGCTCTGAAATATCAATTAGACTGGAGTTAGAGTTAAGGGAAATATGAGTTTCAAGTTAAAAAAGGTCATGTGTAAACCCAGATGAGCATTATCACTGTGCGGTATGGGAAATAGATTTTGACTTATTCTTCAGATGAAAAGACAGATGAACTCCCAAATGCTGCTAAACAGCCATCTTTCGTATTCATAGGGATAGAGAGATGCAGATAGAGGCTTGCTATGGCCAATGACTTCTGACTCTAGTTAGCAATGATCTAAGAAAAGAAAGGCACTTGCCCTCTTTGATGGAGACACACATGTGTATTCATGTTAGTTTTGTTCTCCAAGGCAGACTTTGTATTTCTTCTTTCTGTGTCTAGTAATAAAACCCTGGAAAGTTTAAGTGATCCAAGCCCATATATTTCAGTAAGCAACAGAAGATTCAAGCTGAGCATATCTGACTTCAGAGCCTGTTTTTAGCCTCTTACATCATAAAGATTTTTTGTCATTGCATCTTTACCTAAAACATAAAAATACACACAGGAATGAAGTGAAGCAGACATGCAGGAAGGCTGAGGTGCATTAATACATATGCGTATATTATATATAAATATATGTATGTGTGTACACATAGTTATTATATATATCTTTACATACATATGAGAAAGACAGATTGAAAATCAGTCTAAATTCCTTATTTTGTACTTCTTCCATAAAAGAAGTAAGCTACCATCATTTTTAGACAATACTGTATTTACACTCTAAAACCAGCTGGGGAATGCACCTGGCCTTAGTTTCTCCCTTCCTGCCTATTCTCAGAGCCCCATTTTCTCTTTCGTATTTTTGTTCTGGTAGTTGAGTGTTGAAATTTTTCCCATTTCCATTTATTTCTCTTTTAAAATGCTTTCTTTCTTTCTTTCTTTCTTTCTTTCTTTCTTTCTTTCTTTCTTTCTTTCTTTCTTTCTTTCTTTCTTCCTTTCTTTCTTTCTGGCAGTCTCCTGTGGATAATAATCTTTGAGGCTGTGGTTCGAATAAGAATTATTCTATCAAGGTGTTAAGACATCACCATTGCCTCATCTTTAAATATTGTCTTGCACTTGTGGATATTTTGAGGACTGACTGAATACTCTCTGCAATGCAGGGTTTCTCAACACTGGAGCCTCCCCTGCAGCTGCCATTCATCCCTCTTATCCTTTCCTATTAGTTGTTCTCTGCTTTTGAATCTGATCCCTGAATCCTATTATGGAAATTACTGCCCTCTTTGAATGTCTTAATCCCTAGAGGCTGGCCAACCCCTCCCAACATCCAACAGGAAGGAGAGAGGAACAAAGAAGAAAGAAATCTGAGCGCTTGCTTTCCTACAGCTCTCAATGGAGCACAGCAGATGTATCGCTTTGCACAAGCCCAACTCCAGTGGCCCCGCTTCCTATTTGCTTTGCCAGGGGAATCTGTGTGATCATTCCTGCACACACCCACATCATATGTTCACTCACAACAGCCTAAATTCATGCTGCGCTGGAAGAATTGTGAGCTTTTCTAGGGTACGTTTTCCAAATGCTTTTCATCTTTAACATGAAAAAATAATTTCAGTAAGTATCCAGAAACCTTGCTAACTAGTTTCCAAAGATTGGAAGTCATTTTCTAAAGAAACACTGTCATATTGCTGTGAACTCAAAACTCAGTCCATCTGTGTTAAACTGAACATGGTCCACAAAAGTTGTTATGGGGTGGTGAAAAATGGTTCAAGATCCCACAGTAGGTAAACAAATAGAATTGGACTACAAGTGTCATTTAAATATCCTTCATTCATGGGCCTTGGCTAACTCCTGTGATCTTTGCTTTTCCTGCCACTCTAAGGGTTCACTATTGAATTAGGGTATTTAAAATTAGGTTTTATTTCAGATTTATCTTATGCTTGGAGTATCATTATGCTATCTCAATTTCTTTCAGTTGGACTATGCCTTTTCTCTTAATATCAAATGGTTGACAGTCTCCATTTCTTCCTTCCAAATTCCAGGAGACTCATTTTACTGTTTTGGTTCCTTCAAGATGCCCTATTTGGTCAGTTTTTTTACACTTAGACTGTTTCCTGGCTTCTCCCAAAATGTGAGGTGGCTGTTTTCCTAGTATGACCAGTAGCTGCTAGTCTTATGCAAATAAATTTGCACCAGTTTAAAAGCCAAAAATTAAAGAAATAGTATGGAAACACACACACACACACACACACACACACACACACACACACGCATAGAAAACATGACAGAGTCAGGAGAGTAATCTAAGTTATTTACCGGCTTACTAGATTCGTGTGTGTATGTGCGCGCGCGCGCGCGCGTACTCGCATGGGCTTAAGCAAGGGATTCCATCTCTTTCATCCCTATTCGCTTTCCATCCTGAGACATTGATCTCATTTGTTTCTCTCTGCCTGGCTTTTATAGAATTCTGGAACTTAGCCAAAACATTTGGTAACATTAGAGTCTTCAAACCTCTTTCTCCAAAGCTTGAAACAGCCTTGGACAAGGTTGAGAAGTGTCATCTCCCAATTATCATGTCAGCACAGGATGTCACCTTGTGAGGCAATAGAATCTTTGCGGGTATAATTAACAAAAACAAGATCGTAGTGGCTTCAAGTTTGCCCTCAATAAATGACTAGTTTTCTGCTATGAAGGCCAAGTACAGACAAGCTGATAGACAGGGGAGAATTCCACATGAAGAGTCAGATGTTCAGAGCAATGTAACTATGAGCAAAGGGAGTGAAAGGACCAACTCTAACTACTACTGGCTAGTAGAACAGAACAGATCTGATTTCACCTGAAGACACCTTGGTTTGTAGGGTCTGGAGCTGTGAAGGAATAAGTGTCTGTGTCTGAAGTCATTTAATTTTTAGAATTTTGTTGCAACATTCATCTGGAACTACTACACTCAGACAATAAGTGGTGTCAGAAAATGGACAGTTTCTTTGGATTAGAACACAAATCTTCTTGTTTGTTTGTTTGTTTTTCAGGAGTTAGAATTACAGGCAGGTGTGAACTACCCGATGTGGGCACTAGAAACCAAACTCAGGTCCTCTGTAAGAGCAGCAAGCTCTCTTAACCAGTGAGCCATATTTTTCTTTTAAATTCTTGGGTAAGATCAGCCAACATTCTTAGTCATCAGGTGATCTCTCCAGCCTCTACTTTTTCTTTTTAATCTGTAAACCACCCTAAAATTGTGTAGCCATGTACTTTTGTAATAGGTTTTAAAAGTTTTGCTGATAGCATGCTTGGCCATCCTGCTCACCTCAAACTCTTCAGTTTATTCTCCTCTCCTCTGTCAGTATGATGTTTAATGTAACCCTGGAGTACATACTCTGAAACTTTTCTAAGGTTCAAATTGGGCACCCCAAACCAACCCCTCAATTGTCCAATCTTTCTCATCAAAACAACTCTATTGCCTAGCATTACTTAACAGCATCCCTCACCTCCATTGTCCCAAGTTACAGATGCCTTAAGCTGGGGCTTTTTGAACAAATATTTTGCATGCCAATTCCCCTTGATGAAAACTCTCAGAGGCAGACACCAGTTTTCATTCATGAAGGTCTACAACACAATGCCTCATACATTCATTCAATACCTGTTTATTTCTAGCCCACAAAGCAAAAGTGAACGTGTCAAAGTACTTAATAGATGTTTGGTCAACATGCCTTGGAGCAAAATAAATGACACCTGAAGCTTTCCCTTTCTTCATTTCAACCTGCTGAAAACTGAGCCTGGGCTTCTTGCTTTCATTTCTTTACCCTTATGATTAAATTATTTGATACCAGACACCACTGACATCCCTTCCTTTCTTTGTAACAGGAAACACCACCAAGAATTGCTTAATTTTTTTAAAGTCACTGCACTTGTAAATATCACAGGGTAGAGAGCTGGAGAGATGCCAGAGTGACTAACTTTACAACCCCCACTCTGTCTAATCTCCCCTACATATTCAGCTGGTTTAAGAATTTTGTCTTTCCTTCAAACTAGAAAAGGAAGTAGAAGTTGGAATTAGGTATACAAATAGTTGAAAAGTATTCCATGGTTTTAGGGGTTGTGCTAGAGTACCATTTTTAATAGAACTATCCAAGCCTCTAATTCAAGAATGGAACTCCCCACACTTTTTGACACAAACCCTATCAGCAGGACCCATGGAGCTAGGCCACAGAAATAAATAATTAACCTCTCCACATAGGAAGGCTGGTGAACAATGCAGTTCTCAGTCTGTGCACACAGAGTTCTGCCAAGAGGAAGAAACATATAAACGAGGCAACTGCTGAATACATTGCCAAAGAGGGAGGATTCCCCATCATTCACAAAGTGTTTGAAACATGAAATCAGATCCGAGAGCAGCCTGGCTTCTTCAGAATGGCAGTGGTGGTGAAAATGACCGTCTGGTGCTACAGACATTACCAGATACTACACAGCCTGTTCTCATGTTTTTAGTCACATCAGATTCCTTCCAGAAAGGTCTCATTGTATCAGATGACCAGATTCTATCCTGGACTCTTAATCAGAGCCCCTAATGCTGGCTCACACACAGAGCTAAAATGCAATAATAAA